>NC_069499.1:872512854-872880354 GCF_027579735.1 Bombina bombina | reverse complement strand
ACTATATCCATATCATATCAATCACATATCTGTTTCCTACAACCTCTGCCTTTATAGGCGCTGTATAAACCCCACCATTCGGTAAATTAGTAAAAGTACAACCTGCTATACTTAACATAGGGTGAATTATTCCCAAAAGTTAATTAGCATCCACCCAACCACAGCACTACAGATCCTCACACATTTGGGAATGGCTGTTAGAGATTAGGGCGGAGTTATAGTTCAGGATAAATGGGTCACTGAGCACTCACAGAGGACTCTGGGTTGCATAAAAGTGAGGGCGAAGTACTGTCCAATTGTCCCCTGAAATAGAATTTTGAATCCTGGTTGTACCCATCTCATATTTTTGATATCCTTGGAATCTTTTTGCCTAGAGGAATGCAGAGGAAACACAAAGCTTGACTATTGATAACCCAGGGTTTGGAGGAGCAAACATTTGGGGAAGTATAAAAAGTCTATAATTATATTTAAACAGTTGTTGAATTTAAGGTCCTTATTAAGATTTCTATTAGATGATTATAGGCACAATTTTTGTCCAGGAATCTAATTCAGCTACATATATCAGAAAATCTTGTTACAGATAGTGTTCACATAATTCAGTTTATTGTAAGAAAAACCTTGGTTTTGTGTTTAAGTATATTTTATTTTAGTAGTTTTATATTCCCTAAGGTTGAGAATTGTTGAGGCATTAGAGGTTTTTATGTGTTTCTTTGGCTGTAGATATGCATTCCGAATCTGACTGATTGCATTGTACTATTAAGTTACCAAAACATAATTTTAATGATAATATTGGCTAAGATTATATTAAATAACTGTTGTTAGTAACACATATTGCATAATTGGTCCATGCTGGTTTATTTTTACCTTGTAATAGATTTCACTGTTAGATTTGTACCTATAGGGTTACAAACTAAGAAAAATATTAGATTTTATTTCATATTGTATCAGACAGGTTTTTTTGTGTATAATTAAGTTGTATATCACTTGTTAGTATCTTGTTTATTGTGTAATAAATATGTATATATATTTTCAAACTGAATCCTCTTTACTCCCCAAATATAATTCGCTGTGTTAAAAAAGAAATAACCTGATTGGAACTACTGAAAAATAATACAAATATATGGGAGATTACCAATGAGACAATAGTAAATTATTTTGTAACCTATATATATATATAAATACTAACACGTTGGAGGTTACTGCCGAAATAGTAATAATTAATATTGTAATCTAAAATATATAACATATAAATTACAAATTATAGCTATATGAAACCCAAACATTTTATTTTGTGATTCAGATAGAGCATACCATTTTTAAAATGTTTCCAATTTAGTTCTAATATCAAATTTTCTTTATGTCCATGATATTCCGTGTTGAAGAGATATCTGGGTAGGCAAATGGATATCACTCTTGCAAAACTGCTGCCATATAGTGCCCCAGAAAAGGTCTGTCTCCTAAGCATACGTGCCTGCTTTTCAGCAAAAGATACAACGAGAAAGGAGATAAATTTGATAATAGAAGTAAATTAGAAATAATAATTTAATCATCTGCTGCCAAAAATTTTAAATGTTTGTGCATGATTTTGCATATTTGATAATATTGTTCAGAATATTCTGTCATATAAAGGTGACATCTGTGAAACTATCTTTCTTCTTTCTATTTTTATTTGTAATTTAATTCATGGCAGCCACTTCATTGTATGCCCTTTGAGGTTTATAACCTCTCTCTGTTAGCCTCCTCGACAACATTCCTGCCTGTTGTTTAATATCTTTTTGATTAGTACAATTACACTTCAACCTGATGACTTCACCCTTTGAAACGCCATAGAATACATGTCTAGGTTTGCAACTCTTAGCATGTAATAAGGAGTTACCCAATATAGGTTTCCTATATACTGCAGTTTCAATAAAAAATTTTGTTAAAGGGAAATATCCAAAAACTCAATCTGGTGTTGATGATAATGATAGGTACAGTGGGGCAAAAAAGTATTTAGTCAGCCACCAATTGTGCAAGTTCTCCCACTTAAGAAGATGAGAGAGGCCTGTAATTTTCATCATAAGTATACCTCAACTATGAGAGACAAAATGTGGAAACAAATCCAGACAATCACATTGTCTGATTTAGAAATAATTTATTTGCAAATTATGGTGGAAGATAAGTATTTGGTCAATATCAAAAGTTCATCTCAATACTTTGTTATATATCCTTTGTTGGCAATGACAGAGGTCCAACGTTTTCTGTAAGTCTTCACAAGGTTGTCACACAATGTTGCTGGTATGTTGGCCCATTACTGCATGCATATCTCATCTAGAGCAGTGATGTTTTGGGGCTGTCGCTGGGCAACACAGACTTTCAACTCCCTCCAAAGGTTTTCTATGGGGTTGAGATCTTGAGACTGGCTAGGCCACTCCAGGACCTTAAAATGCTTCTTACAAAGCCACTCCTTCGTTGCCTGGGCGGTGTGTTTGGGATCATTGTCATGCTGAAAGACCCAGCCACGTTTTATCTTCAATGCCCTTGCTAATGGAAGGAGGTTTGCACTCAATACATTCATTTTTTCATGTATACGGATCAGTCGTCCTGTTCCCTTTGCTGAGAAACAGCCCCAAAGCATGATCTTGCCACCCCAATGCTTCACAGTAGGTATGGTGTTCTTTGGTTGCAACTCAGCATTCTCTCTACTCCAAACACGACGATTTGTATTTCTACTAAACAGTTCTACTTTGGTTTCATATGACAATATAACATTTTCCCAATCCGCTTTTGGATTCAGATGGGCCTGGACATGTACTGGCTTAAGCAGGGGGACACGTCTGGCACTGCAGGATCTGAGTCCCTGGCGGCGTAGTGTGTTACTGATGGTAGCCTTTGTTACGTTGGTCCCAGCTCTCTGCAGGTCACTGTTCTTGTGATCATTTTGACCCCACGGGGTGAGATCTTGCGTGGAGCCCCAGATCGAGGGAGATTATCAGTGGTCTTGTATGTCTTCCATTTTCTAATTATTGCTTCTACAGTTGATTTCTACACACCAAGCTGCTTGCCTATTTCAGATTCAGTCTTCCAGCCTGGTGCTTCTGGTGTCCTTCGATAGCTCTTTGGTCTTCACCATAGTGGAGTTTGGAGTGTGACTGTTTGAGGTTGTGGACAAGGTGTCTTTTATACTGATAACAAGTTCAAACAGGTGCCATTAATACAGGTAATGAGTGGAGGACAGAGGAGCCTCTTAAAGAAGAAGATACAGGTCTGTGAGAGCCAGAAATCTTGCTTGTTTGTAGGTGACCAAATACTTATTTTCCACAATAATATGCAAATAAATTCTTTCTAAATCCGACAATGTGATTATCTGGATTTGTTTCCACATTTTGTCTCTCATAGTTGAGGTATACCTATGATGAAACCTACAGGCCTCTCTCATCTTCTTAAGTGGGAGAACTTGCACAATTGGTGGCTGACTAAATACTTTTTTGCCCCACTGTAAATTTTAAGACAGTCATCATTGTTGTTTATCGAGTTCACAAAACCATGTCTAATGGACCACTCCATATCAAAGTCAAATTATCTACAAAGCATTTGTAGAAATTCTTGAAATTCTTGAAGGGGATCAATTGTCCAAAGCTGTGTGACAGCTCACACCAACCCATATATAGGTCGGGGAAAACTTGCCCCCCATAGCTTTCCCACAATTTTTTTAGATAATGAACACCTTCAAATTGAGAAAGAATTGTGAGTAAAAAGAAACTGCATTACTCTGAGGATACATTGCTGGAAATCTTGGTGTAGTCAGAGTGAAATTCCAAAAAGTACTTTGTTGCTTGCAATTCCTTGTCATGGGGAATGGATGTATATAAAACAACTACATCAAGGGTTAACCAACCAAACTGCTGTTGCCAAGAAATCTCAGAAACCAGATTCAAAAGATGTTTTGTATCACTTAAATAGCTATGCAAAGTAACAACAAATGCTTGCTATATATCATGAAGCCACTAGACAGATGTTCCAATAATGATACACTGCCTGAGTAAAGAGTGCTGTTAGCACTTTAAAACACATTGCAGATTATATTCAAGTTTTAAATATACTTTTTTGCTCCAATAAATAGTCCTCTATGCATAAAGGTTATTTTGGTTTTTATCTAAGACTGTGAGTGTGTTTTTTTACTTTTATTCTAACTGTGGATCTGGTACCTGTTTGCCTGAATGAGATAGATGGTGGGCTCATATTAACCCAGCTGGTCTGACTTGCACTGAATTATAGTGCGCCACTTTTGTGAGTATATTCTCTGGAGGGTTTTTGGGAATTTTCTCTATTTTGTAGTGATTTCATGCACTATTAGGAGTACCCTTCCCCCTCGCTCTCTGTATCTTACTTTGCAGCAACCTTTGGTATATCCACGAATTGGAGTGAGCCAGCTGGTGGGCTCTGATCTATCAAGCCTGCCTGACTTGCACTGCCATATAGTGTGCCACTTTTGTGAGTATCATTCTGTAGAGTGATGTATTGATACAATTTCCAACAATGGTTGTGATCTTCTGCACCATTGGAGCACTTTTTTCTGTTTTTTCATATTTGCAGTTTCTCCAATTTGTTTTAAGAAGAGCTGATCCTGGTGTATCTCCCCACAACCATCTGCAGAAGCCTCTAGAGGGCGCCTTTGTCCTGAGGGACCATGTTTAATGGACTTTATTTGGTGATTTTTTGGTTCCAGTAATAAACCTATCCCACTTATCACAGCTCGTCATTTTACTTACAGCAGGGATTTATGTTATTACCCTAAATGTTAGGTAGCCTTATTGAAGTAATTGTACTAAGAGGGTATTAAAGCAGACATGGGTTTACCAATGCAGTTTTTTTTATCAGCCCAGAAAGTGTTACATGGCATTTTCATAATCATGTAAATAAGTTTGAAGATTCCATTGTGTTTAGCTCTTTTGTCTACATGGATCTGGGTGTAACTTAGTTATGCTTGCTCTAGCATAATATCATACATTTCAAAACAATGAAGTGTAAAACAATGAAATGTAGCTTTGGGACTTTAGAAACCTTCTAATATTGTTTTTGTTGCAATTTATAAACATAAGAATTACTTACATTTTGTTTCTTACAATCTAAGATGTTCATTACATAAAATATAATGGGCCAGACTTCTCCTTAACAGTTATACACAAGCAAAAAGGGGTTTATCGCAGCTGTTTATGCATTTCAGGCTTAGCACTCATTTTACAAATTGAAAGTAAACGTGAATGCATGAGCCCAATCACGATTTACACTAGAATGATTACCACATCCTCAGAGCTCTGGTTTCACAAAACAAAAAGGTGTCACAAAACACATCACAAATACATCACAAAGTACAGTTACACTCATAATTACACCATCTAATAAAAAATATTGGAAAAAAATATTGCACAAAAAAGTTATAAGAGCTCAAAAATATGAGGGGGCATATTTATCAAGCTCCGTATTGAGCTTGAAGCCCAGAAACACAAGTTATGAAGCAGCGGTCTAAAGACCGCTGCTCCATAACCTGTCCGTCTGCTCTGAGGCGGGGGACAGACATCGCCGGAAATCAACCCAATCCAATATGATCAGGTTGATTGACACCCCCTGCTGGTGGCCGATGGCCGCAAATCTGCAGGGGGCGGCGTTGCACCAGCAGTTCACCAGACATATTAACACATATAAACAGATAAATACATATGTACAAATATATAGACATATATATCAGTGTATTGGAGACCTTTGCAATCAAGTATATGAAAACATGTAAAACCATATTTTTGCAATCTACATTTTTGATAAAGTATTATACAGCGATTTTAACTGTAAATATTTCACATTCCAGCAGAATATGTTGTATGTATTTATAAATAGATATTCCTAAATATCTGTATATATCTACTCCTATATATAATCATATATATATATATATATATATATATATGTATATGTGTATATATATATATATATATATATATATATATATATATATATATATATATATATATATATACAGGTGGCCCTTGATTTACGCCGGTTCATTTTGCGCCGTTTCAGAATAACAACCTTTTTTTTCAGTCTTGTGACTGCTATTAAAAAGCATTGAAAAGCAGTGCACTAATTAAAATAGCCAGTAGGTGGAGCTGTCCGCTTGTGTTGCAGCAAAGTTATGCAAGTTTAGAGGACTGAAATTAATCTGTGTACACAGAACAGACATTAGCTATCGAGCAGCTTTCAAAGGAAAAAGATCTAGCAGGCACTTCCCTATTATCTTCCCCTATTATCTTCCTGTCCAGCTGCTTGAGGTAAGGGTGCCTAACTGCCTATTAATCACTCCAGATTGAAATGCATAGAATAGGTGCAGATCCAATATTATCTAACATGCTAACAATGCAGAGAACTGTTTGCAGAAAAATGCAACTAAAAAAGTGTTTTTGTTCATTAAACCTAGTTTGATAATAGTCTGTTGTGTGATTATTTAATTAGGTTTATAATGCTGTTTAGCATTTAAAGTCTTCATTTCAAAGCTTTGAAAATAATTTATTAGGTGTTACTTATGTCAATTTTGAGAGGGGCCTGGAATCTAACTCTCTCACTTCCCATTGACTTACATTATAAACTGGGTTTCAATTTATATTTATATAAATATGTATTTTTGAATAAATAGAACATATTGTCAGGGTACAGGTCAATGACATATATGTATATATACTAATATATATATGTGAAAATAATATAAAAAGGATGTGTGTATATATGAGGCCGTCTATTTTATCAGATGTGCTGTAAAATAGCAATTCTGATGTAAAGAATTGATTTAAAACCCATAGTCAGTCCTCCCCCACTTCCTTCAATTACACAGGACACTCATAGAGATCATTTCAAAAGAGACATTTCTAGCTAGAGTGTGAAAATGAAGTCCATACCAGATTGTAATTAAAGTTTCCCTCTGACACTAAAACATTTGCTCCTTAATTAGGAAGTGCAAACTTCAGAGCACTCTTTACCCCATGCAGTGAGTGAAGACGAAGTGTCTGGAAATTTTATTTAAGGTAGGATGAGATTTGGGGGGGGGAGCAGTGTTGGTTGAAGAAATGACTGTTAACATCCATGTGTAAATTGTCCCCTGTGAAGTCTCCATGTGCAGGGAACAGACAAATTAACATTTACAATCCCTGTATAGCATAAATAAAAATATATTATTCTTCAAAAAGGAATGATGCAAATTTTTCATGTGTGTGTTTGAAATAATTCAAATAACCCATATATGTATATATATTGAGCCGGGACATATTATATTAAAGGGTTAATTGCTGTATTGAATATATATATGAAAAATAAATTCAAATCTGTAATAAATTGAATGGAAACTGTAATAATCCCATGTTTGAAATATATATATATATATATATATATATATATATATATATATATATATATATATATATATAAAACATGTTTTTCTGTTTTTCCAGATGGAGCTAAAAGATGATAAATACAAGATACTGCATAGAAATGAATGTGTGTGTGTGTGTGTATATATATATATATATATATATATATATATATATATATATATATTGAAAGCATATAACCTCTTAGCCTCTATGTTTTTAAGAAGTTTGTGGGCGTGAGATACCATTACTCTAGCAAAGCTGGTCTACCTTTTCTCATTGATTGCAAAAATATACTTATTGGTATTCTGAGGTGAGATTAAACATGTTGAGAGATATTGGATATCGATTGGTGTTCATCTTGGTAATGTATTAAGAGATTACTATAGTTGATAGATTAAAGAGAGCAGTTTGTATTTCAAGCTAGTATTTCATACCCTGTGTATTGTTAAACATATATCATTGATGCTAAATAATTCATCTGCGCAAATTATAGAATACACACACACATATATATATATATATATATATATCTTAGAATTGATTTTAATTATAAGTAACTAAACATTTGTTCCAGTTTAAATAAATAGACATTTTAAAGTAACAGTTTACAGTAAGAATATATGTATTTTTAGTGTCCCAATTAGAATTGTATTAGAATCAATTGCATCTAAATAGCTGAGTATATATATATATATATATATATAATGTCCTATTATTTATTAGCACTGTTAATTGTATTGCTGAATATTAGTAGCTGTTATCTTAAGTCTCACTGTGATATTTTAAATGCAACTCTGAATAAAAGGCTATTGTAAATAAGATCAGTTCTAAAGGTAAACGTGTATGAACTCTGCATAGCATATTTTAATAGTTTTTAAACGTGTATAGTACTGACTCACATTCCGATCCATACAAATATATTCCAATGTGTTCATAAATATTAACTAATAAAAATAATTCAGGTATTTATATTAAATTTGTGGTTTCTAGTAGATGCATATTGATTGAGGGTTTATTTTTAAAGGATAATAATTAAATGTATTGTATTATAAGGAAAGTGTTTGCGGCTGCACAGCTCATGGAACTCACAACCAAGGTCCGTCCCGGGTCAGTGACGTCACCCGCCTTAGCGGCAGCATACTCCTCCAGTGAATAGGTCCTCAATCCTGGCAAGGTGCAAGGCTCTAATGTACGGGAACCATCCGCCCAAAATAATACAAGAAAAATAGAAGATCTGCACTCAGTTCAAATGCCAAACTTTATTGCATAAGTAAAAAATAAACAAACATAGCAAGAAGGTGTCTCCTTCTTGCTATGTTTGTTTATTTTTCACGTATGCAATAAACTTGCAAAGTTTGGCATTTGAGTGCAGCTCTTCTATTTTTCTTATATTGTATTATAACCCTGCCATAGACTGATATATTATTTGGAGAGCACTACTAAGATTCTTATAAATATACTGACATATTATATGGAGGCACTTGCATGAGATATTATTAATATTTATCATATTGATATAATATATTTGTAGTAAATAGAAATTATTATAAAAGAGAGAAAAAAATTCTTATTTTTCGAAATTAATATTTTGAAAATATTTTTTTTGAAGATTTAAATATTGATGTTCATATTTCGAGATTGATATTCATATTTTGAAATATTGTTAAAGATAATTTTTTTAAAAATTAATTAAAATATTAATTTTTCATATTTCAAAATTAATCAAAAGTATTAATCTCTCATATTTCAAAATTCATAAAAATATAAATTTTTCATATTTCAAAATTCATAAAAATATTACTTTTTTATATTCCAAAATTCATAAAAATATTAATTTTTCATATTTCAAAATTAAAATTATTTTTTTTTTTAAATATAATTTTTTTCTCTCTCTTTTTATTGGTAAAAATTGTATTAGCGTTTTAATTTAACTAAATACTTAACCAATATAATCATGTCTGTAGCCAGAAGTGAATCATTTAATTCTGTACATAGCGTTGAAAATGGTCCCCTGACAATACCCCTTACTCGAGGTCAGGTCCTGAACAAGGACATTATAGGCCACATTAAAGAGAGGCCTAATATTGGGGGTGAATTAAATGATTTTATGGATAGGCTTGAAATTAAGGCTAAAAATATTACCATTGATAATAATATGTGGAATGAAAACAATGAATTATTCCAAGAATTATTAATGATTAGACAATGCAAGACTTTCAAAAAGCGAGACAAACTAATACTAAAATCTTGGCCCCTTGTGATATGCGTTATTGACGAAATGTCGCTTTGTGTCATAGACAAAGAATTGCAAATACAGGAGCTAGAAAGTAGTATTCGTTCCTCATGCAGATGCAAAGAGGATTTAAAAATAGCCAAAAATAAAATGGATGAGTTTGCCCAAAACCTAACCACCTTAGATAAGCATAACATAGACTTACTAGCACAGATACAAGAGTTAAATAAACAGCTTGCACAAAGCCAGAGAGAACTAAGTGATTTAAAAAGGTCATATCACCATAATGAAAACCCCTATGTTAACAGTGAGAATAATGCAGATAATGCTAACTCCCTTAGAGAACGCGTCAGGGACAAAGTGTAGAAATATATGGAAGAGTGTAGACAAATGACCCCTATTGGGTCAGAAATAGATTTCCCAAATAGACAATCACCTCATGATGTAAATCCAGGTAACTGCTGTAACTCAGCTGGTGCGGGTAAGGGAAACCCTAATAAGGACTCACAAAGCACGTCTAATAAGGTGTATGACTCCCATAAAATAATTAATTTCCTAAAGGGTGCCTGTATTCTCTAACAAGGGAACAAACTCTGTAATCAATCACTTAGAGGCCTTTGAAAATGCATTAGCTATAATGAATGTTACAAGTGAGAAATTTGACGGTAAACATCACAAATTCTTTACTTCACTAAAGGATATGAATATTCATTCCTGGAGTGAAATAAAATGACAATGCAGAAAAGAATTTGGGCAACATCGCACTAAAACTGCCGTGAAAATAGCTGTATATGGTTTAAAATGTAGTGCGAATCAAAGTCCCATTGAGTTCCTTTCTGTATTGAAAAATGCGTACAGTATGGCTGAAGATAATCCCATATTTGATTGCTCAGAATTTGTAAATTTATTTTTTGAAGCACTGCCTACACCCATCAAAATTAACTTAGCTAGAGATTTTGATGAGGACTGCTCATTGGAATGGCTGATCAAAGAGAGTACAAAGTTATACTCTATTCAGCAGTCCAGTGAACAAGGGGTTAAAAAGGAATCAAAACCCAAAATTGTGGCAGAAACTAGGGTGTCACCTAGCCCCCTCAATTTGGAGTATAAAAAGAAAACCTACGCGGAGGTGGCCAGTCAAAACAGGCCATCTCCACAGAGGTTTAACTCTACCCCTTCCCCAACATGGGCTGAGGTGCAGAGAGACTATAACCAAAGTGGGGGACATGATCAGGTGAATAATTACTCACAAAGAGAATACTCACCAAATAATTAGTATCCGCGCAAGGGTAGATACAATAGATGGTGAAGATATTCTCAGGGTAACCAGACGCCCCAAGTATATAATGCTCCCCAAAGTACTAATGCTGAACCAGCTGAACCCCAGGGGCAACCACGCCAGAATAGAAATAGTGTCCCTGATTCTGAGGGAACCCAATGGTCCAGGAATCATTATTATGGGGCACCAAGAGATAAGCCCAGGGGTAGAGGTAACTTGTACAATCAGGTAGATATGCTTTGTACCCAGTTAAATCGGTTGAGCGAACAATTTGCTAATTTGAGTCAACCTTCTATGGCTCAGCAACCGAGCAATACTATTTTAGGGGTACAGCCAGTGGTCAGCAGTGGACCACAGGCACAGTCATAAATACTGCAGTATCACCTGAAAGGGAGGGGAGAGATATACAAAATGTAATGATAAATGTCAATGATACTAATCATGTACTCTCCCCACAGACCGGAAACGGACGATTTAGCTGTGATGACAAGCAACCTCATCCGGGAAAAATTAACAAATCTCTTCCTTTGCAGTGTTCTCTTAACCTTATTTCCACAGATGCAGTACACAAGATTCCAGCTGACCCTTTTATAAAGGAGACCGGTAGGTATGAAATTCCTTCTGCATCGGAAAACATGGCGGATTCAGGTAACACGTGGCGATGCCCACAGATGTATGATAATGCCAATTTTATGTGTGAAATGGTAGAAACTGCAGGGAGATATTATGTATTAGCTGAGCTGCAAGATTCAGTCTCCAACCGTATCATGGGATTAATTGATACTGGGTCTCAGGCAACTATTTTATCCCACAGATACTACACACAGCTAAATGAGCTAACACCCCACAAACCTAAAATAAAATAATTTGATGGTTCTCTAATAGGAGTTGGGGGTGACTCCCTAAAAGTTTACGGTACTGCCTGGTTAAAATTTAAATTGGGGAACAAGGTCATAAGACACCCTGTCATTATAGTGGATCTGCCAACTGATCGTTTAATTATTGGTAGTGATCACCTGAAGCGATTAAGCACCATAATTGATTGCACAAATAATGTAATTTGGTCACAAGTTTAAAGGCCTATCAATTATGAGAAATCTGGTATATCTTGCCCCCGACATAACTTTCACGTGGTGGAAGAGAAACCAAATGCTGTGGAGATTCATTTCAGGAATAACTCTGTACCTGAAATCACTATTTTACAAATAGATGATCAGACTCCTTTAAGTGGCTCTGATGGTAATACATTTAAAATTTCGCCTGGAAAGAGAGCGAATATTTCCTTAGACGGTGATGTATTAACCATATCTCTTCACAAGGGGGATCATAAAATCCCTAAGGGAGGGGGCCACGCTCAATACCTCACAGGAATTGAGAGAGTTAAAGAGGATCTATTTTTCCCTATACAAGTGCATGACCTGGCTAAAACCAAGTATGCCAAATTGAACTTAAAACAGGAAGCTAGCTATATAAGCGAAGGTTTATTAGCGCAGATAGCTGAACCTAAAGTGATTAAATATCTTTCTCCCCAAGACCTCTGTGTCAACGGCCTGGATGACAGGTTTGAAAGCTATAACATCACAGCTAAGTGCTTATTATCTGTCTCTATAGGTAATATGTCAGTGAAGCACCTGTTTTTAGTTTTAAATACTCCCCATAATCAAATATACATTGGCAATGATATCTTACATAGATATGCCATACAAATAGATTTGATTAACTCTTGCCTCTTGGAGCAGGTTAAAGGGGGACCCTGAAGTATTTCAGGATAAAAGTACAGCCCTGAAATCAAACCAGCAATTGCCATATGCTGTGAATATGCAGGTGTCCAACGATGTTATAATCCCTGCTGGGGCTGATAAATTTCTTTTACCATTACAGGTAAAGAGAGTCCAGAAATTAAAAACTTCTGAAACACTAATTTGCCTATCCCATAGAATACAAAATCTGGGTGTTACTATGGCCCACACTCCTTTGGTGAATATTGGAACTATTCCAATACATATTATTGTGCATAACATGACCCCACAGGATATAACATTATCCAAGGGGACTACCATAGGATATGCGCTGGAATCAGGTTATTACACTTTTGGATTCCAGAATAATATAATTGGGCTAATACCGGAAGGATACTTAACTGAAGAACAGTTAATAGAACAATCCTTTGCATCTATGCCAGACGGTCTATTTAATATTCAGTCTATTTATCCCTTCAGATCAGAGGAAGGCATCTGTAAAATTGAAGAAGCCTCTCTAGTGTTTGATCAGCTGATCAAACAGCAAGATTACCCCAATACCCAGAGTCATGGGGGCAAGGTAAATTATAATCAAGGGGATCTCACCTCTAGGTTGGAAGAAGCCTATGAGATAGGACAGCCTGAAATCTTTCCAGGATTTCAGCAAATAGTCAAAGAGCAAATATCCTTAGCTAATGGCTGTTCCAGCAATGATGAACGCCAATAGCTGCGAGAACTACTGATGGAGTACAAGGATATTTTTGCTAGGGATTCTTATAACTGTGGTACTACAGACTTGCACATTGCAAGAATCCAAACAGGTCCCGATGCACCACCTGTCTTTGTTAAACAATAAAGACTTCCTTTAGCCTCATATGATTCTCTTGCAGAAATCATAAGGAACTTGGAAGAAAGGGGTATCATATGACAGGTGCACAGCTCTTATAATAATCCTATTCTTGGTGTTCTTAAGCCCAATGGACAATGGCATTTGTGTGATGATTTAAGACAAACTTCTTGGGACATGAAGTTACTTCTGAAGGACTAAATCCTCAGAAGAAAAAGGGGAAAGCTATAGTAAATTCTAAGAACTCAACTAACTTAAAGGAATTGAGATCATTCCTGGGTATGACAAATTATTCTCACAAATTCATTGACAATTATGCAGAATTAGCTAAACCACTACTACTTCTTCTAAAGAAGGATGTGAAATGGCACTGGGGTGAGACTCAAGAGACAGCCATCAAAGAGCTGAAGAGAAAACTCACACAAGCACCTTGCTTAGCATACCCTGAAGGTGGTAAATCTTTCTTCTTAGAGACAGGTTACACGGATGTAAGCATGAGTGCTGTTTTATACCAAAAGCATGATAATTTAAGCAAAGCCATTGATTATGCGAGTAAAACTCTATCCCCAGTAGAAATAAAATTTTGCGATTGCCAAAAAGCCCTCTTATCTACTGTATGGGCTCTACAAAATTTCCGCAGCTATATACAGGGCGAGAAAATGATTGTAGAAATGGCCCCAAGCCTTTGCTATATTTGCAAAGTGAGAGAATAAGAGATGGGAATTTTGTCAAATAGCCGCATAACAGCGTGGACTCTTTCCTTACAAGGCTGGCCTTTAGAAATTTGCTACAAGCAGAATAAAAAGAATCCAGTCGCACAGGGGCTTGCTGAGCTCCACGTCTGTACTGCTAAGGATCCTGGGGAAGAATTATCAGAAGATGATTTCCTGGAGGAACAATTGCTTTCCCCATATAAAATATACAATGAGGACCAGTGTCAAACATTACCTTGGGTATATGTTGATGGTTGTTCTTACCATGCCACTATTGATAATGAGCACAGACTAGTCGCTGGCATTCGTCTAACTTGGGCAAATGGATTCCCAAATATTTCTATAGGTTTCAACATTGGACCAAGATCCAGTCAAGTTGCAGAACTAACTGCTGTTCTAAAAACCATTGAAATGGCTATTGAACATAGTATTCATGAATTTGTGATCATAACTGACTTAAATTATGTGTGTGACAGTTTTGTTGAATACCTGCCAACTTGGAAAAGAAATGGCATGCAGAAAAGCAATAACAAACCAGTCAAGAATGGCAAGTTGTTCTGCGAGATTGATAATCTGTTGGTATCCAATGATTTAACCATTCACTGGAAAAAGACCAAGGGTCATTCCAGGGTTCTAGGTCCTGATAAGGAAGGCAATGATCTTGCGGATTCATTAGCCAAACAAGGAGCCATAACTGGAGAACCCCTTAATATTGAACACTTAATGGGTGCAATTTAGATAGAATCCATTACCAGAAACCAGGCAAAACAACAGAGTGAGCCTAACTTGGTACAATGGAGTCAGGATTCTCCTAGTGAGGACCTGATCACTAGTCAAAAAGAAGACCCCATTGTAGGCACCTTCTATAAACACATAGAAGATCCTGAAAGCAACCCCATATCAAAAGATGACTGTATTGGCAAAGAAGATCTTAGAATCTTAATGAAATCCAGAACACAATTCAAGTTACAGGATGGGTTGTTAATTAGAACCTCCAAAACTGGCATCAAGAAATGGTTAGTACCCACCAAGTTCAGAGGTCTAATGCTTCAACATGCCCATGATGCTCCCACATCTGGTCACCGTGATGCCAAACTCACATATGAAATATTGCGTGATTACGCTTTTTGGGCACACATGTTGAAAGATGTTCAAACCTACTGTCAAGGGTGTCTAATCTGTGCACAGTTCCAACCCACTGCACCAACGCATAGAGCGCCATTGCAGAAAAGGGGGATGGTAATGCCATGGTAAGATATACAAATTGATTTTATTGGTCCAGTAACAAGGTCATCAAGAGGTAACAAATACATGTTAACAGTGACATGCCTGTTCACTATATGGGTAGAGTGCATCAGTGCACCTAACAATAGTGCTGAAACATGTGCAGCATTGCTCATCAACCACGTGTTTTCCAGATTTGGTTTAACCCAAAGAATCGAATCAGATCGGGGAACCCATTTCACTAGCAAAGTGATGACAAAAATGTGGAAAATACTAGGGGTAAAAAGAAAGCTCCATATTGCTTATAGAGCTGCCTCAAGTGGTGGTGTAGAGCGTTACAACCAGTCCATTGTTAAAATCCTCAAAAAGTTTGTGAGTGAAACGGGTAAAGACTGGGATGTAAAACTACCTCTAGTCTTAATAGAATTAAGAGCAACTCCAAGTAGTGCTACCAAGATGTCACCTTTTTAACTGATGACTGGTAGAAGAATGGTTCTACCTCAGCATCTGCTGTACCGTACATCAGACCAAAATTTGATAAACGCTGCCAATACCCATCAATATGTGGAGAACCTAAGAAAACACCTGCAATATGCCTTTGCATTTGCTCAAAGGAATTTAGAGAAAGCTGCAACTGCCACTAAAACCTATTATGCTCTCAAAACGTCCAAAAAGGAATACAAAATAAATGATAAAGTTTATCTTTATAACTTTGGAAGAGATCAGGTTAGGGAGAAGAAAGTTCTTCCATCATGGAAAGGTCCTTTTGTCATTACTGAAAAAATATCTCCAGTGGCCTATAAAATGTGTGATCCCCAAAAATGAAAGTTTCATAGATAAATGGGTCCATATCAATCAATTGCGAGCGTGTCATCCTACGTCCCAACTACAAGTCATAGAGGGAAAATGAAGTGTCATATCCCCAAATGCACTTAAGACATACTGTAGTTTAAAGATGCCTAGCTGATAAGCATGAAGGCTAAAAAATTATGGACTCTCTACATAAGAGACTGTCTATGATGTATACGGCCAACATCCTCACTGAGTACTACTGACTATGATCCAATTCAAATACATGTGTCCTACATATATTTGAATTTGAAAGGGGGAATTATGTCAGGGTACAGGTCAATTACATATATGTATATATACTAATATATATATGTGAAAATAATATAAAAAGGATGTGTGTATATATGAGGCCGACTATTTTATCAGATGTGCTGTAGAATAGTAAATCTGATGTAAAGGATTGATATAAAACCCATAGTCAGTCCTCCCCCACTTCCTTCAATTACACAGGACACTCATAGAGATCATTTCAAAGAGACATTTCTAGCTAGAGTGTGAAAATGAAGTCCATACCAGATTGTAATTAAAGTTTCCCCCTGACACTAAAACATTTGCTCCTTAATTAGGAAGTGCAAACTTCAGCGCACTCTTTACCCCATGCAGTGAGTGAAGACGAAGTGTCTGGAAATTTTCTTTAAGGTAGGATGAGATTTGGGGGGAGGAGCAGTGTTGGTTGAAGAAATTACTGTTAACAGCCATGTGTAAATTGTCCCCTGTGAAGTCTCCATGTGCAGGGAACAGACAAATTAACATTTACAATCCCTGTATAGCATAAATAGAAATATATTATTCTTGAAAAAGGAATGATGCAAATTTTTCATGTGTGTGTTTGAAATAATTCAAATAACCCATATATGTATATATATATTGAGCCGTCTGACTTGACAATGTGTTTTGCTGTGTTCCAGTTTTAAAGTTTCCAATAAAGGCTTTTTACTTTTAATTATTGATGGATGTCGGAATCTCTTTTGCATGAACTTTCTACTCCAGTGTTATCCGACTCATCAGCTGTTGCTGTTTTTTGAAGCGGACCCAAGCGTCTGTGTCATTTTCGAAGAGGAGCGTATCCTATTGGTGGAGTATCGATGACGTCATAGCCCACACCTCCTGATTGAGCCATCCATGCGTAAACCCTGTGAGCTGCGTGATTTGGAGCAGGTGTCTTCGTGTGCGGCACAGGAGTAGCTGTACTGAATTGGCAGCGCTGGTAATCTAGTATACGGCTCGGAAGAGTGTGGTGAATGACTTTGTATCTCCCTTTCTCCATGTTAACTGATGAAGCATAACGTCAAGTGACTTTTGCACTTTTTGCACTTTGGGTCCTTATATTATAACTAAAGCCAGGAGTGGCTGTTTGGCTTATGCTGTTTGGGTTTCTCTCTTGTGTGCATTATATATATTGAGCCGGGACATATTATATTAAAGGGGTAATTGCTGTATTGAATATATATATGAAAAATAAATTCAAATCTGTAACAAATTGAATGGAAACTGTAATAATCCCATGTTTGAAATATATATATATATATATATATATATATATATATATATATAAAACATGTTTTTCTGTTTTTCCAGATGGAGCTAAAAGATGATAAATACAAGATACTGCATAGAAATGAATGTGGATATATATATTTATATATTTTGAAAGCATAAAATGTCTTAGCCTCTATGTTTTTAAGAATATTTGTGGACCTAAAAAGAAATGATTAATAACACTTATTTTTATTTCAGATGGACCATAGACAAGATTCATGCATGCAGAATTTGTTGGCGATGTAGAACATGCTGTATTTGTGTGAATACATATATAACAGATGTATAAATGCCATTAATTTCAGAATAATTAGCAGTATTAATTTGCTTTAATATAGTATGATGTTGGGGACACATGATGTTTCATATTGAAATAATCAGAGAAATGATATAGATGCTGCTGAGCTGACTTGTAACTGGTTTGTGGGCGTGAGATACCATTACTCTAGCAAAGCTGGTCTACCTTTTCTCATTGATTGCAAAAATATACTTATTGGTATTCTGAGGTGAGATTAAACATGTTGAGAGATATTGGATATCGATTGGTGTTCATCTTGGTAATGTATTAAGAGATTACTATAGTTGATAGATTAAAGAGAGCAGTTTGTATTTCAAGCTAATATTTCATAGCCTGTGTATTGTTAAACATATATCATTGATGCTAAATAATTCATCTGTGCAAAATATAGAATATATATATATATATCTTAGAATTGATTTTAATTATAAGTAACTAAAAATTTGTTCCAGTTTAAATAAATAGACATTTTAAAGTAACGGTTTACAGTAAGAATATATGTATTTTTAGTGTCCCAATAAGAATTGTATTAGAATCAATTGCAGCTAAATAGCTGAGTATATATATACTGTCCTATTATTTATTAGAACTGTTAATTGTATTGCTGAATATTGGTAGCTGTTATCTTAAGTCTTACTGTGATATTTTAAATGCAACTCTGAATAAAAGGCTATTGTGAATAAGACCTGTTCTAAAGGTAAACGTGTATGAACTCTGCATAGCATATTTTAATACTATTTAAACGTGTATAGTATTGACTCACATTCTGATCCATACAAATATATTCCAATGTGTTCATAGATATTAACTAATAAAAATAATTTAGGTATTTATTTTAATTTTATGGTTTCTAGTAGATGCATATTGATTGAGGGTTTATGTTTAAAGGATAATTATTAAATATATTGTATTATAACCCTGCCATAGACTGATATATTATTTGGAGAGCACTACTGAGAATCTTATAAATATACTGACAATATTCTGCTATGTGAAGAACATTGGAAGTAAAATATTCATATTTTAATGTCGGGTTAGCACACTTGAGAATATGTGATCGTGTTTGCGCGCAAGGAGGGTGTAAGTTTTTTCCCCTTTTTTTTTCTTCATTGACTTCTATGGGGGAATACACAAGCGCAATGTTCTAAGTTCGGCTTTTGACGTGCATCGGGTTAGCGTGAGAGTACGAACATAGTTTATTTTCAACTTGTAATATGAGGGTTAAATACCTCTCTATTTGTAATATGGCCCAATATAGTTAATATTCCTAAGGTAGTAGAAAGCAAGTTTTTATTAAAATATTTTTATTTATTTTTCACGGAAACGGACTACACTATTTGGCCAAATGCTATAACTAACTTTTCCATTTTTTTTTAAGATTGCAAGCTTTATTGGAAAAAACAATTGCAAAAAAGTATCATGTCACATAACATTCGGTAGTACATTTTGTGGCAACAAATGAAAGTAAAGGGAGAGTGTAAACCATCTGGAGATCATCATCCAGGATTTGAGGGAGGAATCCATCCCTGAGAGGGACCATCAAGAGAGCCTGGCCTCTACAACAGTCCTCTGATATAAGTCCCATGAAACTTTTAAACATTTTTATTATTTTACAAAAGTATATGATTCCTGCATTACTTACATTATTTTCTTACAATCTAAGATGTTCATTACATAAAATATAATATAGTTAATATACAAAATGCAATAGAAAAAAGTAAATTATACACATAAATATCTTATTCTAAAAATGTTATTGTTTTTCACAGAAACGGGCTACACTGTTTGGCCAAATGCTGTAACTAACTCTTCCATTTTTTATTTTTTTTAAGATTACAGTGTAAAGATTAAGTATATGATTCCTGTATATATTTTCTGTATGGTAATTAAGTTTAGATCAAACTTTTGAAAGAGCTGCAATAAAACAAATTATTTGACAATACTACACTGTAAGCTCAGACCATTTTTGATGAAGAGAAAGGTGATTAGGAGTATAGCCCAGGAAGTTGTTAAGCCGTAGAAAAATATGAGTTATCTATACTCATGATCAAACACATTTGGGTGATAAGTCTAAATAAGAACAAACTAATTGGGTTGTAAGTAATAGCACAATAGTAATAATGAATTTTTTTAACACAAAATCCCTATGAATGGGTTATATAGTATGGAATATGAATGTGAATAGAGACAAAAAAATATATATATCTTTTATTATTTGACATGTATAGAAATTGCTGGTCAATATCTTTTTATAGGCTTATGAGAGTGACTTTTTAAAATCTGTGTTTATATGTGTATTTGATGTTTGAAACCTATGTAACTAAAGACTGAGATCATCAGGTGTGTGTGATACTAATTAAGGGAACACACCCCTCTGACAGGGAGGATAATGTTAGTTAGTATTAGGCAGTAGATATAAAAAGCATGTTAGAAGCATGGTCACTATTATGCCTGAAGAAAAGGCTTGTATGCCGAGGAACGCGTTGCATCTATAGGGGGTAAGATTGTATACCCCCCTTCCACTCTTTTGTATATATATATTTTTTAATTTAGTTTTTACAATCAATAGTATTTTTATCTAACAAAAATACCTTTGTGCGTGGTTCCATCTACCTGCATCTGCCTGAATGGGAGCCTAGCAAATAGGTTTTTGCCATACCTGGCTACTGCATACTAAAGAAGAGTCCCTTGGTGGTGAGCTGACACACCACATCCAAATCTGCCAGCTTGCTCCTACTAGCACATACAGTAGGTGTGCTCATCCAATATGTGAGTACCCATTTTTTGACCTGTGTTAAGCTACTATTAGATCCCTAGTGATCTGCACTATTTGGTGCTTGTCTTGTGTCTCATCTTTCCACTGCAGTGAACGACTGATATCCTTTGTGGGTGAGCTGTCACACTTGGTAAAATCTGCAGCCTGCTCATACAAGCACATAGGTGTGCTCAAAAGCCTTGTGAGTACCCATTTGGCTTTAAATTTTCTGTGGCACGTTTGAATTTGATAATACCACACATGAGGCGCCCCTTTGTTTTGTCTTTTATAGTAGCCCAGGAAGTTACCTACCATACCCAAGGACCCACTGGCTATCAAGAAACTTACTTTATAGTTGTTTGCCTTCCCACATGAGCAACATGACTTCATGAAGTTCAATCTTTCCAATCTTAGAGTAATGATATTTCACCATCTGCAAATGTTCAGTTACCCTAGCTTTTCATTTAAGTATGCTTTGGGGTTTCTGGAGAGAATGTCTCATCCAGAACTTTGCCCAATTATGTGTAATGTCTTCCCAAATAGAGCCCAGTCTTGGGCAATGTCACCATATGTGTAGCAGCATCCCAACAACTTCCACTTGAACTGGGAAAAAAGTATTAGGCCTAGATTTAGAGTTTGGCGTTAGCCGTCAAAACCAGCGTTAGAGGCTCCTAACGCTGGTTTTTACCGCCCGCTGGTATTTAGAGTCAGTCAGGAAAGGGTCGAACGCTCACTTTCCAGCCGCGACTTTTCCATACCGCAGATCCCCTTACGTCATTTGCGTATCCTATCTTTTCAATGGGATCTTTCTAACGCTGGTATTTAGAGTCGTGGCTGAAGTGAGCGTTAGAAATCTAACGACAAAACTCCAGCCGCAGAAAAAAAACAGGAGTTAAGAGCTTTTCTGGGCTAACGACGGTTCATAGAGCTCTTAACTACTGTGCTCTAAAGTACACTAACACCCATAAACTACCTATGTACCCCCCACATCGCCGCCACTCTATTAAAATTTGTTAACCCCTAATCTGCCGACCGCACACCGCCGCCACCTACGTTATTCCTATGTACCCCTAATCTGCTGCCCCTAATACCGCCGACACCTACATAATATTTATTAACCCCTTATCTGCCGCCCCCAACGTCGCCTCCACCTACCTACAATTATTAACCCCTAATATGCCGACCGGACCACACCGCTACTATAATAAATGTATTAACCCCTAAAGCTAAGTCTAACCCTAACACTAACACCCCCCTAACTTCAATATAATTTAAATCTAACGAAATAAATTAACTCTTATTAAATAAATTATTCCTATTTAAAGCTAAATACTTACCTGTAAAATAAACCCTAATATAGCTACAATATAAATTATAATTATATTGTAGCTATTTTAGGATTAATATTTTTTTTACAGGCAACTTTGTAATTATTTTAACCAAGTACAATAGCTATTAAATAGTTTATAACTATTTAATAGTTACCTAGTTAAAATAATTACAAAATTACCTGTAAAATAAATCCTAACCTAAGTTACAATTAAACCTAACACTACACTATCAATAAATTAATTAAATAAAATACCTACAATTACCTACAATTAAACCTAACACTACACTATCAATAAATTAATTACATACAATACCTACAAATAAATACAATTAAATAAACTAACTAAAGTACAAAAAATAAAAAGAACTGTTACAAAAAATAAAAAAATATTTACAAACATTAGAAAAATATTACAACAATTTTAAACTAATTACACCTACTCTAAGCCCCCTAATAAAATAACAAAGACCCCCAAAATAAAAAAATGCCCTACCCTATTCTAAAATGAAAATAGAAAAGCTCTTTTACCTTACCAGCCCTGAAAAGGGCCCTTTGCGGGGCATGCCCCAAAGAATTCAGATCTTTTGCCTGTAAAAAGAAAACATACAATACCCCCCCAACATTACAACCCACCACCCACATACCCCTAATCTAACCCAAACCCCCCTTAAATAAACCTAACACTAAGCCCCTGAAGATCTCCCTACGTTGTCTTCACCACGCCGGGTTCACCAATCGATCTAGAAGAGCCTCGGATGTCTTGATCCAAGCCCAAGCGGGGGGCTGAAGATGTCCATGATCCGACTGAATCTTGAGAAAGCCCTGTAGAGGGAGAAACGCGTTGATGTGCTGCAACAACTACTGAGATTCACTATATGTAGCTGGAGCTACCACAGTGTTCATGAGGATTGTGCAATTACGCTAATATAATTAGCTATTGGAAAGACTGTGCAACTAACTCTCTGAACTCCTTATCGGATAATCAAGTTTACTTACACCATTCATTTTTTGTACCTTGCGTGCTACCTAGCACTAAGAGCAGGTACCTGTCATCGGATGATCGCTATACTCTAGATAAAAGAGTCACCACTACCACTGTTGGCTGGTTCCGAATTTGGACCAATCAGAGAGCTCGTTTGGGACAGCGCCCACATAAGTGACGTCATCACGCATACGGCTGTAACTAACACACAGAGAACATTGAGTGGAAAGTCTGGGGTAAGCCCTTGTTTGCTAGCAAACCAACACGTAATATAAATACTGAAAGTGTACACTGGACTGTTTATACTTACACCACGAACTCTTTTTGCCATTGCAACATTTATATTGCAGCAACTTAAGAAGTTTCACTTACGGAGACGTCCGTTTTTATCTGTTATTATCGTTTGTGCAATTAAATTGTGTCATATTTTAGATACGATATTGTCCTTGTCATACTTTTAAGTATAGTATTCATAGTCTTATTTCTTAGCACCTTTAGCTGTAGCGCTCCTGATTCACTCCCCCTTTTTAGGATTCTATCAGCCAATCGGAATTAAGGTAGGAAAATTCTGATTGGCTGATGGAATCAGCCAATCAGATTCAAGTTCAATCCGATTGGCTGATCCGATCAGCCAATCAGATTGAGCTCGCATTCTATTGGCTGATCGGAACAGCCAATCGGATTGAACTTGAATCTGATTGGCTGATTCCATCAGCCAATCAGAATTTTGCTACCTTAATTCCAATTGGCTGATAGAATACTATCAGCCAATCGGAATTCGAGGGACGCCATCTTGGATGACGTCCCTTAAAGGAACCGTCATTCGTCGGGAAGTCGTCGGTGAAGATGGATGTTCCGCGTCGGCGGGATGACCATGGATCCGGAAGAAAGAAGACTGAAGGTGCCGCTTGATAGAAGACTTCAGCCCGATCATGGACCTATTCAGCTCCCGCTTGGATGAAGACTTCAGTCGGATCATGGACATCTTCAGCCCACCGCTTGGGCTTGGATCAAGACATCGGAGGCTCTTCTGGATCGATCGGTGAACCCGGCGTGGTGAAGACAAGGTAGGGATATCTTCAGGGGCTTAGTGTTAGGTTTATTTAAGGGGGGTTTGGGTTAGATTAGGGGTACGTGGGTGGTGGGTTGTAATGTTGGGGGGGTATTGTATGTTTTCTTTTTACAGGCAAAAGAGCTGAATTCTTTGGGGCATGCCCCGCAAAGGGCCCTTTTCAGGGCTGGTAAGGTAAAAGAGCTTTTCTATTTTCATTTTAGAATAGGGTAGGGCATTTTTTTTATTTTGGGGGTCTTTGTTATTTTATTAGGGGGCTTAGAGTAGGTGTAATTAGTTTAAAATTGTTGTAATATTTTTCTAATGTTTGTAAATATTTTTTTATTTTTTGTAACTTAGTTCTTTTTTATTTTTTGTACTTTAGTTAGTTTATTTCGTTGTATTTATTTGTAGGTATTGTATTTAATTAATTTATTGATAGTGTAGTGTTAGGTTTAATTGTCGGTAATTGTAGGTATTTTATTTAATTAATTTATTGATAGTGTAGTGTTAGGTTTAATTGTAACTTAGGTTAGGATTTATTTTACAGGTAATTTTGTAATTATTTTAACTAGGTAACTATTAAATAGTTATTAACTATTTAATAGCTATTGTACCTGGTTAAAATAATTACAAAGTTGCCTGTAAAATAAATATTAATCCTAAAATAGCTACAATATAATTATAATTTATATTGTAGCTATATTAGGGTTTATTTTACAGGTAAGTATTTAGCTTTAAATAGGAATAATTTATTTAATAAGAGTTAATTTATTTCGCTAGATTTAAATTATATTGAAGTTAGGGGGGTGTTAGTGTTAGGGTTAGACTTAGCTTTAGGGGTTAATACATTTATTATAGTAGCGGTGTGGTCCGGTCGGCAGATTAGGGGTTAATAATTGTAGGTAGGTGGAGGCGACATTGGGGGCGGCAGATTATGGGTTAATAAATATAATATAGGGGTCGGCAGTGTTAGGAGCAGCAGATTAGGGGTACATAGGTATAATGTAGGTTGCGGCGGTGTACAGAGCGGCAGATTAGTGGTTAAAAAAATATGCAGGTGTCAGGCGGCAGATTAGGGGTTAATAAGTGTAAGGTTAGGGGTGTTTAGACTCGGGGTACATGTTAGGGTGTTAGGTGCAGACTTAGGAAGTGTTTCCCCATAGGAAACAATGGGGCTGCGTTAGGAGCTGAACGCTGCTTTTTTGCAGGTGTTAGGTTTTTTTTCAGCTCAAACTGCCCCATTGTTTCCTATGGGGATATCGTGCATGAGCACGTTTTTGAAGCTGGCCGTGTCCGTAAGCACCGCTGGTATCGAGAGTTGCAGTGGCGGTAAATTATGCTCTACGCTCCCTTTTTGGAGCCTAACGCACTGAAAACCCAGCCATTCTGTGAACTCTAAATACCAGCGGTATTTAAAAGGTGCGGCCAAAAAAAAGCCAGCGTTAGCTACGCGGGTCGTTACCGACAAAACTCTAAATCTAGCCGTTAGTGTACTAGACGTCAAATACCATCTGCTTAGGAATTTGAAATGGGTTTCTTGCACTTTTGCAGAAATACAGGTCTTCTTTGCCAGTGAGAACAAATGAAGCTGTTCTTTATATTCTATTGTTCTGTTTAAATCTTTGTTCTAATTATATGTGTAAGATGGTAGAGTGTCCTCATCTGCAACCAGGAGTCATTTTTATATCAAAGAGATCATGTGTCTCTTGGGCTGTTGTAAAGTGCATAGTTTTTCATACAGTGTAAGACGCTTAAGCAATGTTGCTTTGTGTTTGTGACTTGAAAAACAATGAGGTATCTGGGTATAATGGAACCATGAAGCTAAAAGGGTCACAATCCATTCACTTCGTTCTGTTTGAGATAATTTACCCTGAGACAGAACATTAAAGAGCGCATCTCGGACCAATGGATATGGGGAACTAGTCTTCACTAAATACTTTCTTTGCCAAAGAGTATGGTATAATCAGTTTGTAATGTGATTCATGAGGTGAACAAGCAAAATAACTAATGTTCCCTTTATGGAAGATCTCATTGTCTAGCTGGATACAAGCTTTATTGGTGGATTTTTGGCCCCATTCAGTCAATCTTTGCAGTAAGATGGCTTGTCTATATAAAGAAAAGTTAGGAACGCCTAAGCCACCTTTATCTCTTGGAAGACAGAGTTTATGTTTTTTATTCTAAACTTTATGCCCTGCCAGATTTAGCTTTGGATTTGTGTAAGGTACTGAGATGAGGGCAGTGGAGGAAAGATATATAAAACTCTAGATAGAACATTCATCTTTACTACCTCAATACGGCCCAGCCAAGAGATATACTTGTTTTTCCAGGATGAAAGATCTTGAAAAATTTATTTTTTCAGACATTTATAATTGTGATCAACTAATTCACATATGTTTGGCATAAGGGATATTCCTAAATATTTTATCTTATGTTGAGCTACTTTAAGAGGACAAGCTATTATGTCCAGTAGTATATTGTCCATCCAGAAAAGGACACTTAGTTTGGAAAGTGGCTGACAAGAAAACACAGTCCCAGCACAAAGTATATGACCCATGATATGACCAAACATATGGCCAAGGCAAAGAAAGTCAGGCAATGCAGGTTAAGCAACAGGCAGAAAGGTATTAGCCAAATTCATAAGACAGGAGTGTAAGTACAAAATCAAGACTATGTGGTCAATTTACTAATGTGCGAGCGGACATGATGCAAGGTATCGTATCATGTCCGCTGCACATCGATAAATGCCGTCAGAAAATGCTGTCGGCATTTATCATTGCACCAGCAGTTCTTGTGAACTGCTGGTGCAATACTGCCCCCTGCAGATTCGCAGCCAATCGACCGCTAGCTGGGGGTGTCAATCAACCCAATCTTATCAGATCAGGTTGATTTCTGTCCATGGCCTCAGAGCAGGCGGACAGGTTATGGAGCAGCAGTCTTTATGTAGCTTGATAAATTGAGGTAAGGGCCAACAGGAGACAAGCCAAATCAGAGTTCTGGAGAGTAGTTGTAAAATGCCAGAGGTCAGAAGTTTTCACGCAGCAGAGATACCAAAAACTAGCTTGAATGTCAGCAACAGAGAATATCAGTATAAAATAGTTTACACAGTATGCTATACAAGGGCGCAGAGAAGCTGCAGATGACTCCTTAAATAGCTACAGCCAATAGAATCAACCAATAGAATGAGAGCTGTTTAAATCCTATTGGCTGATTTTAACAGCCAATAGGATTTTAGCAGCCCTAATTCCTATTGGCTAATTCAAATTTTTCAGCCAATAGGAATGCAATGGTACCCACAGTATAAAAGGGGTACCCTACATTTGAATCCTCAGTGTGCAGCAGACAATTGCATGAAGAGGACCTCCACGTTGGATCGATGGACCTCCGTCTGGACCTCCTCCTTGGACTTCCACCTGGACCTCCGCCTTGGACCTTCGCCTGAAGCTTCACCTTGGACCTTCGCCAGGACCTCCGCCTCCGCGTATCGACCGCTCTGCCTCCGCAGGGATGAAGAAGATGCCAGTCCCGTGATAGATGAAGATGGAGTGGCCTGGATGAAGAACTCTCACCGTCTGGATGTCCGGACGTCAGGAACTGTAAGTGGACCAAAAGCTTGGGCTTTTCTTAAAAGAGCTAAATGCCCTTTTCAGGGCAATGCAAAAGAGCTAAATGCCTTTTTATGGGCAATGCCCTTACAAATGCCCTTTTCAGGGCAATGGGTAGCTTAGGTTTTTGTTAGAGTTAGGTTTTTTTATTTTGGGAGGTTGGTTGGGTGGTGGGTTTTACTGTTGGGGGTCTTTGTACTTTTGTACAGGTAAAAGAGCTGTTTAAATTAGGGCAATGCCCTACAAAAGGCCCTTTAAGGGCTATTGGTAGTTTATTGTAGGTTAGGTTTTTTTTATTTTGGGTGTTTTTTTTTTAAATTTTATAGGGCTATTAGATTAGGTGTAATTCTTTTTTATTTTTGATAATTTCGTTTGTTATTTTTCGTAATTTAGTGTTTGTTATTTTTTGTATTTTAGTATTTTTTATTTTTTGTAATTAGTTACTTTGTAATTTTTATAGTAGTGTTAGGATTTTTTTAATGTGGATTTTTATTTTCTTTCAGCTAGATTACGAGTTGTGCGTTATGCGTGATAAAGCCTCCTAACGCTGCTTTTTCCCTACCGCTGGTATTACGAGTTTCCATAACGCCACAAAAAGATTCATCTACGCTCAATTCATTAACGTAAACCCAGACCCAGTTAATCATATACCGCTAACAAAAACATCCACAAATCACTTCAAAAACATTACACAAAGTACACTTACACTCATACAAACACTACACAATATTTATTTTTCAGATTTTAAATTTTCATGTCAAAATAGAATGGATCAAAGTTACGAGATCTCTGGTGTTTGAAAAAAAAACACACAAATCCATTTTCCATTGACTTACATAGACAGACGGGAATACACTCATATAGCTACATCTAACTACAAATATTATCACATACATACACAATGAGATACATACAAACAATATACAGCACATAACCTACACAAAACAGATTTTTATTAGGAAATAAACACGATTTAGCTACTTTTTCACACAAGAACATGACGTCACTCACTTTACGCTCAAAACAAGTGTTGGATTTTATTTCTCAACAAATTTTTCTCCTCCATTGACTTCTATGGGGAAGACGTGCTTATGCACATGACAGGCAGATTTACCTAACGCACGTAAAATGCGTAGACAAGAAAACTTGTAATACCAGCGTTACAATTGTGAAACGAACTCATTCTTTCTTGCGTTAGTCCCGCTATGACAAATAGATCAAGAAATTACTATTTCCCTATGGACTTATGGCTTTTACTTGTGTGAAATTCACTACAACATCAAATTGATATATAAATTGACCTTACATCAACTACAAATAACCATCACCAATACGAAATCGGTTTTAAAAATTACATCAGATTTAAACGGACAGAAAAATAATTTTTACATTACATTATTCACCAACAGTAGATAATTGGAAATATGTCTCATTTACCTCTATTATAACATTTCATGTATTCAATTCATATGCTTGCATGAACAGCATATCTACATAGGCTCAACAAATGATCATTAATGGATGCACATACATGACTTTTGTCATTGACTCATACATGTGCATTGATATTCTGGGGGAAAAACACATATAAACAATGAACACATTTACATCATACAACTACATTGGAAGGTTGCATAACATTAGATTCTCTCTATGAATCATGAAAAATAAAATATGGCTTTACTGTCCCTTTAACATCACAATTCACTCATAATATGCCATTAGGAATGACGTATAATAAGAACCGATCATTAGAAAATATTACAGCTGTCACTTTTTTGGGAAGGAACAACAATGCTATACTGCTTTATATAAGTCAGCATATGTGGGAGAGAATCACCATACATACATAGATGTACATAACACGCATCACACAACAGCAAAGCACACATTTATATTTTTAATCAGCACACAAGAAGAATGTTTTAAAATACAACACAATGAAGATTTGCTAACTAGACAGGCAGGTTGCTAATATGATGACGTCATTATAATCTTCAACCATACAGATTACAGCATTAGGACTGTACCGCCCCTTTCAGAGGTTTCTCACTCAATACTACAATATTACATATACGTAAACGAGAGTTTGGAAGATATTCATTATTATTGCGATTTTCATGGGACGTGTACAATATTGACATCTCTCAAACCACTTATATATACAATATTATAGATATCAGCCGGAAGATCTTCATTGTTATTGCGATTACAATGGGACGTGTACAATATTGACATATCGCAAATCACTTATATATACAATATTACAGATGTCAGCTGTTACTTTATCATTTTTAAACAATATTGCAGCAGCATTGATCGATCAGATTCTATGCCATGTCTGTGCACACATTATACACAAGTATGAGCTTTCATTCATGTTAGCCTGGACGTGTGCTTTTTACTATAAGATCGCGTTTAATAAGTATGTATTACATTACGAAGATGCACTGTATATGTTATATTTTACACTTTCACATTACGATTCATTGGGGGAAAACAAAATTTCAGCAAACACCTAAAAAAACGCCCACTTTGAAAGCATTCACGCTGCTCACATACAATCAAGTGGATACAATCAGCAATCATTACGAACACGCTACCATGGACATATTGCACTATACATTCCCCAAACAACATGGCCAAAGCGTCCCTTATGATCAACATTGTATCAAATCGCTTTTGTGTTCTTGCATACCTTGTTAATCCTTGTGTGTTTGCTCTGCTGTTTGGCTTTGTGCTGCTTAGCTTGGCAAATATGGATGAGCCGCAGTTAGTTGCTGCTGGTGCTGTTGCACGAGTGGTGTACAATAGAATCAGACGGGGTCGGCATCTCCAAGAGAGACAAAGGGCTCATCTGGTTAGAGGTCCTCCTGTTCACAGGATGAGGCCCACCTTGGATAACATGAGCGACTTCGAGGTTTATGACAAGTATAGGCTCAATCGCGAACAGCTCATTAGCCTTTACAATGTTCTTAAACCTCATATGGAGCAACGTAGACGTATGCAGACTGCAGTCCCTGGCATCATCAATATGCTAAGTTGCATACAAAGTTTTCAATCCGGAGAGGGGTACATGCATGGGCTGTCTCAAGGTACCTTCTCTGTGGTTTTTGAGAACTTTCTGGACGCCATGGTACGAGTCAGTAAGCATTACATAGGATTCCTTCAAAATGATGGTGATTGGAGGCATCTGAAGAGGGAATTCTTTGCAATAGCTTGAATGCCCAATGTCTTGGAAGCAATAGATTGCACCCACATTGCACTGTGTGCTCCAGAAGATGACTTGTCCTTCCAAAATCGCAAACACTTCCATAGTCTGAACGTGCAGTTTGTTTGCGACGCACGGATGCGGATTATGTACCTGTGTGCAAATTTCGGCGGGGCTTGTCATGCTGGCCGCATCCTCAGACAGTCGTCCCTGTGGCAGCAGTTTGAGGGCAGACAGTTTCCCCCTGGGTAGCTCGTTGGTGAGTACTTGTGCACAACATGGTTAACAAGTTAGACAATAGCCACTGCAATGTTCAAAACCAGTTGTGTTTGTGTAATGTGCAGCTCTAGGATGCAATTTAACCATTTCTTTTTCTTTTCTTTTCTTTTTAATGTCTGGTTTATGCGAAATACGCATATGTAGCATGTCCTAGCTTAAATGGGCAGATAGAGAATGCGCTTTAACCATATAATTGTCTCTTTCCGCAAATGTCTAGTTTTAGCTTCAAACAGATATGTAGAACATCTTAGCTTTAATGGGCAGCTCTAGGATGCAATTTAACCATTTAATTCTCTTTTAGCAAATGTCTGGTTTATGCGAAATGCGCATATGTAGCATGTCTTAGCTTAAATGGGCATTTAGAGAATGGGATTTAACCATGTCATTGTCTCTTTCCGCAAATGTCTAGTTTTTGCTCCAAACAGATATGTAGCATGTCTTAGCTTAAATGGACAGCTTTAGGATGCAATTTAACCATTTAATTCTCTTTTAGCAAATGTTTGGTTTATGCGAAATATGCATATGTAGCATGTCTTAGCTTAAATGGGCATTTAGAGAATGCAATTTATCCATGCAATTGTCTCTTTCCGCAAATGTCTAGTTTTAGCTCCAAACAGATATGTAGCATGTCTTAGCTTAAATGGGCAGATCTAGGATGCAATTTAACCATTTATTTTTCTTTTAGCAAATGTCTGGTTTATACGAAATATGTAGCATGTCCTAGCTTAAATGGGCATTTAGAGAATGCGCTTTAACCATTTAATTGTCTCTTTCCGCAAATATCTAGTTTAAGCTCAAAAAAGATATGTAGCATGTCTTAGCTTAAATGGGCAGCTCTAGGATGCAATTTAACCATTTCTTTCTCTTTTAGCAAATGTCTGCTTTATGCGAAATACGCATATGTAGCATGTCTTAGCTTAAATGGGCAGATAGAGAATGCGCTTTAACCATGTAATTGTCTCTTTCCGCAAATGTCTAGTTTTAGCTCCAAACAGATATGTAGCATGTCTTAGCTTAAATGGGCAGCTCTAGGATGCAATTCAACCATTTCTTTCTCTTTTAGCAAATGTCTGGTTTATGCGAAATATGCATATATAGCATGTCTTAGCTTAAATGGGCAGATAGAGAATGCGCTTTAACCATGTAGTTGTCTCTTTCCACAAATGTCTAGTTTTTGCTCCAAACAGATATGTAGCATGTCTTATCTTAAATGGGCAGCTTTAGGATGCAATTTAACCAGTTAATTCTCTTTTTGCAAATGTCTGGTTTATGCGAAATACGCATATGTAGCATGTCTTAGCTTAAGTTTACATATAGAGAATGCGCTTTAACCATGTAATTGTCTCTTTCCGCAAATGTCTAGTTTTAGCTCCAAACAGCTATGTGGCATGTCTTAGCTTAAATGGGCAGCTGTAGGATGCAATTTAACCATTTCTTACTCTTTAAGCAAATGTCTGGTTTATGCGAAATACGCATATGTAGCATGTCTTAGCTTAAATGGGCAGATAGAGAATGCACTTTAACCATGTAGTTGTCTCTTTTCACAAATATCTAGTTTTAGCTCCAAACAGATATGTAGCATGTCTTAGCTTAAATGGGCAGCTCTATGATGCAATTTAACCATTTCTTTCTCTTTTAGCAAATGTCTGGTTTATGCATATGCAGCATGTCTTAGCTTAAATGGGCAGATAGACAATGCACTTTAACCATGTAATTGTCTCTTTCCGCAAATGTCTAGTTTTTGCTCCAAACAGATATGTAGCATGTCTTAGCTTAAATGGGCAGCTCTAGGATGCAATTTAATCATTTCTTTCTCTTTTAGCAAATGTCTGGTTTATGCAAAATACGCATATGTAGCATGTCCTAGCTTAAATGGGCAGATAGAGAATGTGATTTAACCATATAATTGTTTTTCTGAAAATGTTTATTTTAGGGGATTTTCGTGTACTCAAATGAATTGTATTTTAATATAATAATTTTAACGATATTTTTAATATTTGTCATTTTGTTATGTTCATTATTTATAGGAGATTCAGGTTACATGAGCCGGCCTTGGCTCATTACGTTGTTACGTAACCCCATGGACGAGGCCCAGGAGCGATACAATCGGGTGCACAAGCAGACTAGGGCTGTAGTGGAGAGGATGTTTAGGTTCCTCAAAATGAGACTAAGATGCCTGGACAGGTCTGGAGGAGCCCTCCAATACAGCCCTAGTAAGGTGGCGAAAATCGTTATAGCCTGCAGCGTCCTGCATAACATTGCTCAGCGGGCTGGGATGGGCACCCCGAGACCTCCTCCAAGATGAGGAGGATGACCCTATTCTAGAGGGGCCATTCCAGGACGAGGGGCTCAATGTCAGAGCAAACATCATCAACCGCCACTTCAGACGGTAAATACTAGAAGTTAGATAGGAGCATTGCGAATATGTGTGAATTTTAGGGAAATGAGAAGTAGAGAATTGTGCAAACATGTTATGATTGTTCATCAAATGATTTAAAAAAAAAGATAATTTAATTATTATTATTGTTATTATTATTTTTATTATTATTATTATTATAGGTAATTTATACATCAGATGATTCTGGCATTGGGTCCTGTAATGACTTTGCCACCTGGTTTTCAAAGACAACATCAAATGGTAAGTATAAACAATGTATGGACTGTGGGTGGGGGGGGGATTTTGCACAATCAGCCATCATATGGCATACATTTTAAAATGTAGTATTTAGTTTACACATTACTAGATTTTTGGATAGTCAGAAAGGGATCCTCTAGCAATACTATATGCTTCCAAGTCATATTCAAAGCCATAACATCAGAGGTTAGGTCTGCACAATTTATGACTCATCTTCCCACTTGATTGATAGAACATAGCAAAAGATGCTACACATGCTTAGTAAACTAGTGATATAAATAGTTTCAGAAATGGGGGGGGGACTGCAGAACTAAGTCACACACTTCTATTAATTATTTGATTTTCACTTTTTCTGCCATTAGGGAGATGCCTTCATCTAAAGACTGAAAGTGAAGAATTCAAGACTGAAAGTGAAGAAATCAAGACTGAAAGTGAAGAATCCCAGACTGAAAGTGAAGAATACCAATGTGATCATGTCTGTGGCATTGTCTTTCAAATGTGCTGACCTTGAATACCATACAAAGACACGTTCACGTGGTAAGTGGCAACAATTCTATGGAACAAGACTGTGGATGCATCCTATTGGAGACACTTAGATTTTTTTTTTAGATGATATTTCACAATCCTCTATTTTGAAAATGATGAATAAGACACCTAATGAAGATAAACTGTGATTTTGAAGATGATTGGCTTTTTAAAGACCATACATCCTGGTTAGTTTGCACAATGCATACTATTTAAGAATCATAGGAGGAAGAATGTTTAAAGAATTAGGAATATATACATGTCCTATATTAGAATATGTTTATTTTAGATACTTTACCCCTACTTTGTGGTAGAGAGGACTCAGATTCTGACCAATCAGACAAAGGGATACATTTTATAGCTGATATAGAGGTATATTATTTGAAGGGACATGAAACATTACATTCAATTATGTTCCTCATACAATACAATATAAAAATATTTTTAAAAATTGATATGCATTATTTTGTCTAATTTTAAATGCTAATGTGTAATTCAACTATTGATTAGACAATATAATGGGATTATTTCAAATTATGGATAGATATAGATTTAAAGTATGAACCTGTTTTTAATATCAAGACAAAAATACATGTTTGAGCATAGACACAAGATGATTTAACAATTATTAGATTTCATGAATATGTTAAGACATGTGTTCATTAAATAACCTAAATGACTAATGTTTTTAATATTTCTTTTCTTTCTTTTTCAGATTTTCATCTGTGATGAATTTCCTTTTTTTTTTTGTCAATAAATTTGTTTTCATACTATATATTTTTCTAGTTAATTTTTTTAAATACATATTCTTTGAGACATATCTCTATCACAGTAAGATAAGAAGAAATATATCCATCTAATATTCTGACATGTAACCCAAATATTAGTCCCATGACTGTTAAAGTCATCTATTTTATAAGCACATGCCTGATATCAAATATACTAATTATGTTTAATGTATTGAATGTAAAATTTCAACACAGCTTATTCAGATAATGTTAAAGTCAAGTATCTTACAAAATTTAAGTTGGAGTTAAATAGATCTATCTATGCTTTTATTCGCCTAGATTTAGAGTTCTGCGTTAGCCGTCAAAACCAGCGTTAAGAGGTCCTAACGCTGCTTTTTACCGCCTGCTGGTATTTAGAGTCAGCCAGGAAAGGGTCTAACGCTAACTTTCCAGCCGCGACTTTTCCATACCGCAGATCCCCTTACGCCAATTGCGTATCCTATCTTTTCAATGGGATCTTCCTAACGCTGGTATTTAGCGTCTTGGCTGAAGTGAGCAGTAGACCCTCTACCAACAAGACTCCAGCCGCAGAAAAAAGTCAGGAGTTAACAGCTTTATGGACTAGCGCCGGTTTATAAAGCTCTTAACTACTGTGCTCTAAAGTACACTTACACCCATAAACTACCTATGTACCCCTAAACCAAGGTCCCCCCACATCGCAGCCACTATAATACATTTTTTTAACCCCTAATCTGCCGACCGGACACCGCCGCCACCTACATTATCCCTATGTACCCCTAATCTGCTGCCCCTAACATTGCCGACACCTACATAATATTTATTAACCCCTAATCTGCCCCCCCCCCAACGTCGCCGCTATCTACCTACACTTATTAACCCCTAATCTGCTGACCAGACCTCGCCGCCAGTATAATAAATGTATTAACCCCTAAACCGCCTCACTCCCGCCTCGCAAACCCTATAATAAATTTTATTAACCCCTAATCTGCCCTCCCTAACATCTGCAACACCTAACTTCAAGTATTAACCCCTAATCTGCCGAACGGACCTCGCCGCTACTCTAATAAATGTATTAACCCCTAAAGCTAAGTCTAACCCTAACATCCCCCTAAGTTAAATATAATTTTATTCTAACGCTCCGCTCCGGATGGAAGAAGATAGAAGATGCCGCCTGGATGAAGACTTCCGACCCTCTGGAGGACCTCTTTTGGCCGGATAGGATGAAGACTTCTGACCCTCTTCTGGACGGATCGGATGGTACCCGGCTGGGTGAAGACAAGGTAGGAAGATCTTCAGGGGCTTAGTGTTATGTTTTTTAAGGGGGGTTTGGGTGGGTTAGACAGGGGTATGTGGGTGGTGGGTTGTAATGTTGGGGGGTATTGTATGTTTTTTTTACAGGCAAAAGAGCTGATTTCTTTGGGGCATGCCCCGCAAAAAGCCCTTTTAAGGGCTGGTAAGGTAATAGAGCTGTTAACTTTTTATTTTAGATTAGGGTAGAGCATTTTTTTATTTTGGGGGGGCTTTGTTATTTTTTAGGGGGCTTAGAGTAGGTGTAAATAGTTTAAAATTCTTGTAATCTTTTTTTATTTTTTGTAATTTAGTTTTTTTTTTTGTACTTTAGTTTAGTTGATTTAATTGTAGGTAATTGTAGGTAGTTTATTTAATTAATTTATTGATAGTGTAGTGTTAGGTTTAATTGTAACTTAGGTTAGGATTTATTTTACAGGTAATTTTGTAATTATTTTAACTAGGTAGCTATTAAATAGTAAATAACTATTTAATAGCTATTGTACCTAGTTAAAATAAATACAAAGTTGCCTGTAAAATAAATATAAATCCTAAAATAGCTACAATGTAATTATTAGTTATATTGTAGCTATATTAGGGTTTATTTTACGGGTAAGTATTTAGCTTTAAATAGGATTAATTTTTTTAATAGTATTTAATTTATTTCGTTAGAATAAAATTATATTTAACTTAAGGGGGTGTTAGGGTTAGGGTTAGACTTAGCTTTAGGGGTTAATACATTTATTAGAGTAGTGGCGAGGTCCGGTCGGCAGATTAGGGGTTAATACTTGAAGTTAGGTGTCGCAGATGTTAGGGAGGGCAGATTAGGGGTTAATAAAATTTATTATAGGGTTTGCGAGGCGGGAAAGAGGCGGTTTAGGGGTTAATACATTTATTATAGTGGCGGCGAGGTCCAGTCGGCAGATTAGGGGTTAATAAGTGTAGGTAAGGTAGCGGCAACGTTGGGGGGGGGTGCAGATTAGGGGTTAATAAGTGTAAGGTTAGGGGTGTTTAGACTCAGGGTACATGTTAGAGTGTTAGGTGCAGACTTAGAAACTGTTTCCCCATAGGAAACAATGGGGTTGCGTTAGGAGCTTAGCGCTGCTTTTTTGCAGGTGTTCGGTTTTTTTTCAGCCCAAACTGCCCCTTTGTTTCCTATGGGGGAATTGTGCACGAGCACGTTTTTCAAGCTAGCCGCTACCGTAAGCAACGCTGGTATTGAGAGTTGAAGTGGCGGTAAATATGCCTGTATGCTCCCTTTTTGGAGCCTAACGCAGCCCTTCAGAGAACTCTCAATACCAGCATTATTTAAAAGGTGCGGGGGAAAAAAAACACTCGTAGCTAACGCACCCCTTTGGCCGCAAAACTCTAGGTGATTGTGTGATTCATAGATGTTAAAATCATAAAATGTTTATGACGAGGATATGTAGTCTAAATTATACAGAATAATTTTGTTAATTTCACTTTTAAGAAATGAAAGTGTTTAACTTACATTAAAATGACAGTGTAGTTGAATGTTAGATTTACATTCTAATCTCTATAATCTTTCTTAGGTATCCAAAAACATTCTTACACTAAATATAGGTTATTCGGCTTTAATTATTTTTAAGGTAATATGTTAGAAATTATCTTTAAATAAAACATAAGTTAATTTCACATTTATACCAAGCTAGTTATTGTATGCCATATTGATTACTTTTCAGCTCTATTGGAGTTATTTGAAGGCTCAGTTAACTATAGATATATCAAAAGATAATTTCTAGCAATTATATTCTTTACCTGTTGGATAGATATCACATATCTATAGGTATTTCCATTCCCCTTTAGTTTAGTTTATTTCTACAATGTTAACTCCACATATTCCTAATGGTGTTGTCCTTAAAGGGGCATTCAAACAAAAATGTAATTTAATGATTCAGAGAGATAATACAAATCTTTTAAAACAAGATTTTAATTTATTTCTATTATCTGATTCAATCTTTAGATATCCTTTGTTAAAGAAATAGCAATGCACATGGGTTAGACAATGACACAACACATCTATGTGCAGCCACCATTCAGCAGCAACAGAGTCTATCTAGATATGATTTTCAGGAAAGAATATCAAGCTATAAAGGCTAATGAGATAATCGAACTACATTTGACGTTCTTTTAACATTGTATTATCCATCTAAATTAGGAAAGAACATATAGCTAAATGTCCCTTTAAGGTAAAGCTGTATAAATACAGCCATTGGAAGATATTTCATTCACAGTGGGGCAAACAATACAGAAGGTAATACAAATATGCTTTATTCTCATGTTATCCTAATTTTGAGAAATGGAGATGCATAGGTTTATGATCAGCAAAGCATTACTGGGAAATATCTACTTATTTGTGGGTGGCCAACAATGCATATTTACAATGTTTAGACAGATGTATTTAGATCAAGTTCAAGATTGCATATTAGCTCATTAAAGGGACAGTAATTCAAAAGTGTTTCTTTCAGGATTCCTAAATAAAATATAATTTTAAACATTAAAATGTAATTATATAATCAATTTTAATTCATTCTTTTGATATTATTTCCTTTACAACCATATCTAGATATGCTCAGTAGCTGAAGATTGGTGGATGCACAGAGATGGCTTGTGTGATTGGCTCAACCATGTGCATTGATATTTCTTCTGTAAAGGATATCTAAAGAATAATCTAAATCGATCGAGTTACATTTTAAATTATAAAAATGTATTCTCTCTCCGGATCATTTTAAGAAAATATTTGGGTGTAATGTCCCTTTAAAAATAAAGACGCCATTGCACAATAACATATGTGAGCAGTTCAGACAAATACAAGCTCAAGGTTTATTTACTAATAATAAACAAACGTGTATTTTTAAATTTCTAAACATATTATCCAAGTTCCGTCCATTATAACTAGAAATTACGCATTTCTGAAATATAGCGTGGGAAACATATCTTGCAACACTAGATTTGCATCTTTAAAAATTCTAGTCTAATGCCACGCACTAGCACACAATTGAGGTGCATTATAAATACATTTAATAGAGCAATGTCAATACTTCACAATAAGTCACAAAATTTATTTAATAAACAATAAATACATACAATGTTTACTTTTTATTAATAAAAAATATTTGTATTAAATAACCTGATCAATATTAAACATCGAAATGTGTAAAACATTTACTAATGTGACTGGATTATATTTAATTAAAATCAAATAGAGATCAAATGTAAAATTAATATTTAACGGATCACGTATATTAAATATGCGTCACACATATCCACATAACAGTCCAATGAATTACAAATAAGTCTACATGAAAAATGTAGTAACAGAACCCCCTGGAGGTATGGGTATGGAAGTTACTAAGATATGAAACATTAAGGAACGGCCAATCAGAGTTCATCACACAAACATAACTTGAGTCAGTATGGTCTCACAGACATGATAACAAAATTTCAATATTTTATCCAATCAGATGTACAAATACCATGTCCTATGGTGCATCTCATGTTTACTTCACCATATAAAAGTCCATTACACGTTGCCATTTTTGTCAGTTCTCTAATGCCTGTTAGTATACGTATATACAGTATATATATATTTATTATAAAAACTAGCTGGCATGACGTCTCCCAGGTTCACCAAGCCGGAGAGTGCAGCACTGGTCAACACCGTTGAGGACTTCTATTCGCAGCTGTTTGGGAACAAGAAGAAGTCAATGAAGCAGAGCATTAAGAAGGCCCTCTGGGGGTCTATCACCAATGATGTTAATTTGGTGTGTGGCATCCAGAGGACCACAGATCAAATCATGCGGAGGTTCGGGGATATGAGGTTGCGTCTAAGTAAAAGCCCATCGGAGGGATGGAAAGAAAGTTCCACCCCCACGGAAACTATACCTGCCAATTTATGAGATTGCAAAAAAAGAAATGGTAAACCCAAAAGCTGCGCTTCTCCACTAAAGTCAGTTGATAGATATATAGAAATTTCTAAACCCACTTAGTGGGAAATGCCCTGTTTAGAACAATCCAATATACTGTAATGTGGTATATAAAACTGGATACAATATAAGAAGCAGGAGAAGAAATAAACTATCTTGGTATTGGATAGAGAAAATAAAATATAATGCTCCTATTCGCCACTGAATAACAAAAATGTCAATGCTCCATATATATAAAAAACGATTGTCCTATATGAGAAGTAACTGAGCAACCTATGCGTAGCAATATTTACAGATTAGGATACATAGGATTATGTTACAAATGAATATGCAAATAAATACAATAATATCAGGAATAACAATACTTCCCAAAGTTGATGTGAAGAGTGGGTGCTGCTCCAAGTATTGACACAGGGCTGCGGTCCTGGTCGTAGGAAGTGGCTGAAAGACAGAATGGAACACAGAGCGCAACCCACTCTAAGTGTAAAATCATTTATTGAATCCAACAATTAAAAACGTGTAAATCGCATGTACAGTGTAACAAGAATAAAATGACCAATTCAACAAGTCCCAGTTTATATCACCGGATGTCAAGGGTGTGTTGTCTGTCACCTCGTAGGTTAAATTCCCAAGTCGGCTTCCGGAACGCCGTGGACGAATTTAGCCAGTGTAAAGGGATACTCCGAGCAGCACCGGTGGTTGAAAAGCTGGGAGGAGTTGCTAGTGCCGCCTCAACGCGTTTCCTCAGGCTACGACCTGACTTTTTCAAGAGGATCTATGGAGTTACGTCACTGAAGTCTTTTTAAATAGCCCCGGTAAGGAGCGCCTCTCAAAGGAGCAATCTTATTGGTTATGAGTCATCAATGACGCTAGGGCAAGACTAGCGCATATAATCTGTCAAAGCGTCCTTTCTGAATGAACGCACTGTATACACAACACAAGTTGTTAAAATAATTACCAATTTACCTGTAAAATAAATCCTAACCTAAGTTACAAATACACCTACACTATCAATAAATTAAATAAACTACAAATATCTAAACTAAAATACAATTAAATACACTAAACTAAATTACAAAAAAAAAACCCACTAAATTACAAAAAATAAAAAAAAATTACAAGAATTTTAAGCAAATTACACCTATTCTAAGCCCCCTAATAAAATGATAAAACCCCCCAAAATAAAAAAATGCCCTACCCTATTCTAAATTAAAAATTAACCAGCTCTTTTACCAGCCCTTAAAAGGGCTTTTTGCGGGGCATGCCCCAAAGTAATCAGCTCTTTTGCCTGTAAAAAAAAACACAATACCACTCCCCAACATTAAAACCCACCACCCACATACCTCTACTCTAAACCCACCCAAACCCCCCTTAAAAAACCTAACACTAAGCCCCAGAAGATATCCCTACCTTGAGTCGTCTTCACCCAGCCGGGCCGAACTCTTCATCCAATCCGGGCGATGTCTTCATCCAAGCGGCAAAGAAAAAGTCTTCCATCCGGCGATGTCTTCATCCAAGCAGCAAAGAAGAAGTCTTCCATCTGGCGATGTCTTCATCCAATCGGAATTAAGGTAAGAAAATCTGATATGCCAATCTGATATCAGCCAATCAGAATTCGAGGGACACCATCTTGGATGACGTCATTTAAAGGATACTTCATTCGTCGTTCAGTCGTCGGGCCAGCTGGATGTTCCGCGTTGGAGGTCGGAAGAAAGAAGATTGAAGATGCCGTTTGGAGGAAGACTTCGCCCCGATGGAGGACCTCTTCTTTGCCGCTTGGATGAAGACATCGCCGAGATGGAAGACTTCTTCTTTGCCACTTGGATGAAGACATCGCCGAATGGAAGACTTCTTCTTTGCCGCTTGGATGAAGACATCGCCGGATGGAAGACTTCTTCTTTGCCGCTTGGATGAAGACATCGCCCGGATTGGATGAAGAGTTCGGCCGGGCTGGGTGAAGACGACTCAAGGTAGGGAGATCTTCTGGGGCTTAGTGTTAGGTTTTTAAGGGGGGTTTGGGTGGGTTTAGAGTAGGGGTATGTGGGTGATGGGTTTTAATGTTGGGGGTGGTATTGTGTTTTTTTTTACAGGCAAAAGAGCTGATTACTTTGGGGCATGCCCCGCAAAAAGCCCTTTTAAGGGCTAGTAAAAGAGCTGGTTAATTTTTAATTTAGAATAGGGTAGGGCATTTTTTTATTTTGGGGGCTTTATTATTTTATTAGGGGGCTTAGAATAGGTGTAATTAGCTTAAAATTATTGTAATCTTTTTTTATTTTTTGGAATTTAGTGTTTGTTTTTTTTGTAATTTAGTTTAGTGTATTTAATTGTATTTTAGTTTAGATATTTGTAGTTTATTTAATTTATTGATAGTGTAGGTGTATTTGTAACTTAGGTTAGGATTTATTTTACAGGTAAATTGGTAATTATTTTAACAAGGTAGCTATTAAATAGTTATTAACTATTTAATAGATATTGTACCTAGTTAAAATAAATACCAAGTTACCTGTAAAATAAATATAAACCCTAAAATAGCTACAATGTAATTATTAATTATATTGTAGCTATCTTACCACTAGATTTAGAGTTCTGCAGCCAAAGTGGTGCGTTAGCTACGTGTGCTTTTTTTCCCCTGCACCTTTTAAATACCGCTGGTATTTAGAGTTCACAGAAGGGCTGCGTTAGGCTCCAAAAAGGGAGCGTAGAGGCATATTTATCGCCACTGCAACTCTAAATACCAGCGGTGCTTACGGACGCGGTCAGCTTCAAAAACGTGCTCGTGCACAATTCCCCCATAGGAAACAATGGGGCTGTTTGAGCTGAAAAAAAACACCTGCAAAAAAGCAGCGTTCAGCTCCTAACGCAGCCCCATTCTTTCCTATGGGGAAACACTTCCTAAGTCTGCACCTAACACCCTAACATGTACCCCGAGTCTAAACACCCCTAACCTTACACTTATTAACCCCTAATCTGCCGCCCCGCTATCGCTGACACCTGCATTATACTATTAACCCCTAATCTGCCGCTCCGTACACCGCCGCAACCTACATTATCCCTATGTACCCCTAATCTGCTGCCCCTAACACCACCGACCCCTATATTATATTTATTAACCCCTAATCTGCCCCCCTCCCAACGTTGCCGCCACCTACCTACAATTATTAACCCCTAATCTGCCGACCGGACCTCACCGCTTCTATAATAAAGTTATTAACCCCTAATCCGCCTCACTCCCGCCTCCATAACCCTATAATAAATTGTATTAACCCCTAATCTGCCCTCCCTAACATCACCGACACCTAACTTCAAGTATTAACCCCTAATCTGCCGACCGGACCTCACCACTACTCTAATAAATTTATTAACCCCTAAAGCTAAGTCTAACCATAACACCCCCCTAAGTTAAATATAATTTTTATCTAACGAAATAAATTATTTCTTATTAAATAAATTATTCCTATTTAAAGCTAAATACTTACCTGTAAAATAAACCCTAATGTAGCTACAATATAAATTATAATTATATTGTAGCTATTTTAGGATTTATATTTATTTTACAGGCAACTTTGTATTTATTTTAACCAGGTACAATAGCTATTAAATAGTTAAGAACTATTTAATAGTTACCTAGTCAAAATAATTACAAAATTACCTGTAAAATAAATCCTAACCTAAGTTACAATTAAACCTAACACTACACTATCAATAAATTAATGAAATAAAATACCTACAATTATCTACAATTAAACCTAACACTACACTATCATTAAATTAATTAAATAAATTACCTACAAATACCTACAAATAAATATAATTAAATAAACTAACTAAAGTACAAAAAATAAAAAAGCTAAGCTACAAAAAATAAAAAAAATAATTTACAAACATTATAAAAATATTACAACAATTTTAAGCTAATTACACCTACTCTAAGCCCCATAATAAAATAACAAAGCCCCCCAAAATAAAAAAATGCCCTACCCAATTCTAAAATAAAAATTGAAAAGCTCTTTTTCCTTACCAGCCCTTAAAAGGGCCTTTTGCGGGGCATACCCCAAAGAATTCTGCTCTTTTGCCTGTAAAAAAAAAACATACAATACCCCCCCCAACATTACAACCCACCACCCACATACCCCTAATCTAACCCAAACCCCCCTTAAATAAACCTAACACTAAGCCCCTGAAGATCTTCCTACCTTATCTTCACCACGCCGGGTATCACCAATCCATCCAGAAGAGGCTCCGAAGTCTTCATCCAAGCCCAAGCGGGGGCTGAAGAGGTCCATCATCCGGCTGAAGAGGTTCATCATTAGGCTGAAGTCTTGATCCAAGCGGGGGCTGAAGATGTCCATCATCGGGCTGAAGAGGTCCATCATCCAGCTGAAGTCTTGATCCAAGCGGGGGCTGAAGAGATCCATCATCAGTATTCTATCAAGCGGCATCTTCAATCTTCTTTCTTCTGGATCCATCTTCATCCCGCCGACGCGGAACATCCATCCTGGCCGACGACTTCCCGACGAATGACGGTTCCTTTCAATGACATCATCCAAGATGGCATCCCTCGAATTCCGATTGGCTGATAGGATTCTATCAGCCAATCGGAATTAAGGTAGGAAAATTCTGATTGGCTGATGGAATCAGCCAATCAGATTCAAGTTCAATCCGATTGGCTGATCCAATCAGAAAATCAGATTGAGCTCGCATTCTATTGGCTGATCGGAACAGCCAATAGAATGCAAGCTCAATCTGATTGGCTGATTCCACCAGCCAATCAGAATTTTCCTACCTTAATTCCGATTGGCTTAATTCAGCCAATCGGAATTCGAGGGACCCCATCTTGGATGACGTAATTTAAAGGAACCGTCATTCATCGGGAAGTCGTCGGCCAGGATGGATGTTCCGCGTCGGCGGGATGAAGATGGATCCGGAAGAAAGAAGATTGAAGATGCCACTTGATAGAAGACTTCAGCCGGATGATGGATCTCTTCAGCCCCCGCTTGGATCAAGACTTCAGCCGGATGATGGACCTCTTCAGCCCGATGATGGACCTCTTCAGCCCCCGCTTGGATCAAGACTTCAGCCGGATGATGGACCTCTTCAGCCCGATGATGGACCTCTTCAACCCCCGCTTGGGCTTGGATGAAGACTTCGGAGCCTCTTCTGGATGGATCGGTGATACCCGGCGTGGTGAACATAAGGTAGGAAGATCTTCAGGGGCTTAGTGTTAGTTTTATTTAAGGGGGTTTGGGTTAGATTAGGGGTATGTGGGTGATGGGTTGTAATGTTGGGGGGGTATTGTATGTTTTTTTTTACAGGCAAAAGAGGAGAATTCTTTGGGGCATGCCCCGCAAAAGGCCCTTTAAAGGGCTGGTAAGGTAAAAGAGCTTTTCAATTTTTATTTTAGAATAGGGTAGGGCATTTTTTTATTTTGGGGGGCTTTGTTATTTTATTAGGGGGCTTAGAGTAGGTGTAATTAGCTTAAAATTGTTGTAATATTTTTATAATGTTTGTAAATTATTTTTTTTATTTTTTGTAACTTAGCTTTTTTTATTTTTTCTACTTTAGTTAGTTTATTTAATTGTATTTATTTGTAGGTATTTGTAGGTAATTTATTTAATTAATTTAATGATAGTGTAGTGTTAGGTTTAATTGTAGATAATAGTAGGTATTTTATTTAATTAATTTATTGATAGTGTAATGTAAGGTTTAATTGTAACTTAGGTTAGGATTTATTTTGAAGGTAATTTTGTAATTATTTTAACTAGGTAACTATTAAATAGTTGAATAGAAATGTGTATATCCTGCGCAAAAAACAGAGAGGGAAGGGGACAGGGGATATTCCTCTGGCTCTCCTCAGCGGGTACCCTAGTGGACCCAGCAAGTAAGACACTTATGAAGGGGGGTGGAGGGGAGCGCCAAATAAGGCTGAGGAAGGGGACTGTAAATTACACAATAGGTACAATAAAATATGTAGAAGTACTAAAAACCTAAAATTTTAATCCACAATATGTTAAAATATATAAATAATGTCCTCACAAAACAATAAATAAAAAACTATTCATGGATCCATGTTACAATAATGAAAAATACACATAAAAACACATAAAAACAAATGCTGAATGAAGAGAGAGTGGCCTGCAGTGCCGCCCCTATGCGGTGAATGGGTGGTAGTAAGCTCAAAGTGATTGTAAAAAATACAAAAAACATATAAAAACCTGAAAAAAAGAACCTGAAAAAAAGAAGAAAAGAAGAAAAGAAGAAGAGAAGAAGAGAAGAAGAGAAGAAGAAGAGAACCTGAAAAAAAGAACAAACAATACTATAACATATACAAATTTTAAAGTGCATATATCAGTATTTAGCTTACTCAAATCAGTCGACGCGTTTCGGCCTTCTACTCCTGGCCTTTATCAAGAGTCTTGATAAAGGCCAGGAGTAGAAGGCCGAAACGCGTCGACTGATTTGAGTAAGCTAAATACTGATATATGCACTTTAAAATTTGTATATGTTATAGTATTGTTTGTTCTTTTTTTCAGGTTTTTATATGTTTTTTGTATTTTTTACAATCAACCACTTTTTTATTGCACTTAATCACTTTTTGGATTGATAGACACTCAACAATCAAATATGTTTTCTAAAGTTTTTTGATTTTTTAAGTTTTTAAGCTTTTTGGAACAGTTCACCACCTTATTGGAATTTTTGTATTACCACATACCCTTTTTTGTCACCATCATATCACATCTTTTACCATCTTTGGACACAGGATAGGACACTGTTTTTTCACTACCCATTTTTTGGATTATCTCAACTTTTTTCAACATTTTTTCACTTATTTGGACATACAAGAACTATTAGTAATATTAGGAACACTCACTGTGTAACATCAGGAACACTAACTGTGCACTTTGAGCTTACTACCACCCATTCACCGCATAGGGGCGGCACTGCAGGCCACTCTCTCTTCATTCAGCATTTGTTTTTATGTGTTTTTATGTGTATTTTTCATTATTGTAACATGGATCCATGAATAGTTTTTTATTTCATAACTATTAAATAGTTCTTAACTATTTAATAGCTATTGTACCTGGTTAAAATAAATACAAAGTTGCCTGTAAAATAAATATAAATCCTAAAATAGCTACAATATAATTATAATTTATATTGTAGCTATATTAGGGTTTATTTTACAGGTAAGTATTTAGCTTTAAATAGGAATAATTTATTTAATAAGAAATAATTTATTTTGTTAGATAAAAATTATATTTAACTTAGGGGGTGTTAGTGTTAGGGTTAGACTTAGCTTTAGGGGTTAATAAATTTATTAGAGTAGCGGTGAGGTCCGGTCGGCAGATTAGAGGTTAATACTTGAAGTTAGGTGTCGGTGATGTTAGGGAGGGCAGATTAGGGGTTAATACAATTTATTATAGGGTTATTGAGGTGGGAGTGATGCGGATTAGGGGTTAATAACTTTATTATAGTAGCGGTGAAGTCCGGTCGGCAGATTAGGGGTTAATAATTGTAGGTAGGTGGCGGCGACGTTGGGGGAGGCAGATTAGGGGTTAATAAATATAATATAGGGGTCGGCTATAGGGGTCGGTGTTAGGGGCAGCAGATTAGGGGTACATAGGGATAACGTAGGTTGCGGCGGTGTGCGATCGGCAGATTAGGGGTTAAAAAATTTTAATATAGTGGTTGCGATGTGGGGGGGCCTTGGTTTAGGGGTACATAGGTAGTTTATGGGTGTTAGTGTACTTTAGAGCACAGTAGTTAAGAGCTTTATATACCGGCGTTAGCCCATAAAGCTGTTAACTCCTGACTTTTTTCTGCGGCTGGAGTCTTGTCAGTAGAGGGTCTACTGCTCACTTCAGCCAAGACTCTAAATACCAGCGTTAGAAAGATCCCATTGAAAAGATAGGATACGCAAATGGCGTAGGGGGATCTGCGGTATGGAAAAGTTGCGGCTGCAAAGTGAGCGTTAGACCCTTTCCTGACTGACTCTAAATACCAGCGGGCGGCCAAAACCAGCGTTAGGAGCCCCTAACGCTGGTTTTGACGGCTAACGCAGAACTCTAAATCTAGGCGTTAGGGTTTATTTTATAGGTAAGTATTTAGATTTAAATAGGAATATTTAAATTAATAATATTAATTAGATTTATTTTAATAAGAATTTAGTTAGGCATGTTAGAGTTAGATAGGGTTAATATAGTTAAAATATATATATATATATATATAATATAATAACTATATTAACTATATTAACCTTAATATAATTAGGGTTAATATATATAATATAATAACTATATTAACTATATTAACCCTAATATAATTAGGGTTAATATAGTTAATATAGGTGGCGGCGGGGGAAGGGGGATTAGATAAGAAGTTAATGTATTTAATATAAGTGGCGGTGGTGTAGGGGGATTGGATTAGGGGTTAATACATTTATTATACGTGGCGGCGGTGTAGGGGGATTTAGATTAGAGGCAAAAGAGCTGTTTACTTTGTGACAATGCCCCGCAAAAAGCCCTTTTAAGGGCTGGTAAAAGAGCTGGTTACTTTAGGGCAATGGCCCGCAAAAAGTCCTTTTAAGGGCTGGCAATAGAGCTGTTTACTTTGGGGTAATGCCACGCAAAAAGCCCTTTTCAGGGCTATTTGTAGGGTTAGACTTAGGTTTAGTGGTAGGGATAGTTTAGTATTTTAAGGTTAATTAATTTAATATAGGTGGCGGCGGTATAGGGGGATTAAATTAGGGGTTAATAATTTAATATAGGTGGTGGCGGTATAGGGGGATTAGATTAGGGGTTAATAATTTATTATAGGTGGCGGCGGTATAGGGGGATTAGATTAGGGGTTAATCATTTAATATAGGTGGCGGCAGTATAGCGGGATTAGATTAGGGGTTAATAATTTTAATATAGCTGGCGGCGGGGTAGGAGCTCACATTAGGGGGTAGGTAATGTACATGGCGGCGGTGTAGGGGCTCACATTAGGGGGTAGGTAATGTAGATGGCGGCAGTGTAGGGGCTCACATTAGGGGGTAGGTAATGCAGATGGTGGCGGTGTAGGGGCTCACATTAGGGGGTTATACATTTAATGTGGGTGGCGGTGGGGTCCGGGAGCGGCGGGTTAGGGGTTAAACACTTTATTAGGAATTGCGGCGGGGGATCGCGGTTGACAGGTAGATAGACATTGCACATGCGTTAGGTGTTAGGTTTTATTTAGCAGTTCACGGTTGACAGGTAGATAGACATTGCGCATACGTTAGGTGTTAGGTTTTATTTTGCAGCTAGTTTAGGGAGTTACGGGGCTCCAATAGACAGCGTAAGGCTTACTATGCCTGCAATTTGTGGCGAGGTGAAAATGGAGTAGGATTTCTCCATTTTCGCCACGTAAGTCCTTACGCTGTATATTGGATACCAAACTGCGCTGGTTTGGTATAACTGTCTATGGGCCAAAAAACTACGGCCGAAGGCAGGTATTTTCGAGCGTAACTTCTATGTTACACCGTATATGTGATACCAAACCAGCGCAAATTTTGGCGTTGCCGGCTTTTGCGGGCGATGATTTATATCGGATCGGGCCCACAGAGTTTCATGTCCCTTTAAGAGCAAAGGATAATTAAAGAATCCTGATGATATCCTTAAATTACATATTTGATTGCATGCTCCATCCCATTCATTACATCAACATATGGACTAGACAATTTATTAACAGCGACATTGTCAAATAAAGATATTTTAATATTTAATATTAAAGGGACACTGAACACTACATTTCTCTTTTGTGATTCAGATAGAGCATTCAATATTAATAAACTTTCTCATTTACTCCTATAATCAAATTTTATTCATTCTCTTGGTATCTTTATTTGAAATGCCAGAATGTAAGTTTAGATGCCGGCCCATTTTTGGGGAACAACCTGGGTTGTTCTTGCTGATTGGTGGATACATTCACCGACCATTAAACAAGTGCTTTTCATGGTTCTGAAACAAAATATTGATTAGTTGCCTTATTTTTCAAAGAAAGAAAGCAAGAGAACGCGGACAAATTGATAATAGGAGTAAATTAGAAATATGCTTAAAAATGCATGCTCTATCTGAATCACAAAATTAAAGATTTGGGTTCAGTGTCCCTTTAATAATAAATATCTTCATTAATCCTTACACTGTTTGGATGAAACAATATTGATATCTATATCACATATTCACTCTTGGACTTCCTTTATATATATAAGCATACTCTAACAGCACCATGATGACATATTTTTACAAATATCTTCTGTTTTGCATTGTGATAAATATGTGTTGTGTCCTAAAACAGATTACTGTACATTGCACAAATGGATCTATGTGCCACATGGCTTAGATTCGATTTGTCACCAGTTGTTATTCCAAGTGTTGTGTGTGTGTATTATTTTAAAAACATGGATCAATACTTATATTTATATATGCCATAGAATCATATGTGAAGATTTGGCTGTCTAATATAGTAAGAAATCAAACATATGTGAAAGACATCATTTTCTTTACAATCACCTTGATTAACTCATAAATTTATGGTTCATATTAGTGCTCTATTCTTCACATTTCTAAGTATATTATTTGTTAGATTCTCGACCAATGTTATTTAGTGATGTCCAAACTGCATTAATAGATGTAGTTGTTTTGGCGAGCATAGAGGGATCCAGCAGCAATGGTGACCTGCCTTTGCAGGATAATGGTAAGTCCATTGACTCATTCATATGTCATTGAAGGTGTATTTTTAATAAATATTATGATCATGATTCTGATGAAGCATTCCATTTGCATAAAACATATAATTTACTCCTCTGATTATATATATATATATATTTTATTTGTTAAGATTAAGATCTCAAAGCTTCTTAGTCTACCGCTTTGTGCTTCAGAACATGGCTAGCATATGTTTATTTTTAGTATAAATTTAGACAACAATCATCAAGTGATACACAGATGAGGACTCTTAAATGTTCCATGCACTCAGCTTTTAAGAATAGTTTAAAAATACAGACACTAAAATGTAATTATTACTCATTGATAATTACAAATCAAATTTCATTTGTATGCTCCATCAAAATGATATAATTCCTAACTTTGGATGAGTACAGTATACCTCACTTTACAGCGCTTCACTTTACAGCGTTTCGCTAATACAGCACTTTGTGGAGCTGAAGTTCATCCTCCAGTGATTTTAAAACAGTGCTGTAATCATCGTGAGATTGCGAGAAAAGTGTCTGGCACCATTTTGTTATGCTAAGTTTACTCTGTTTACAGCATTACAGTGCAATCTGTGTCTCAGTGCTATAGTCTGGCAAATTTTACTACAGTAATTGTCACTATTTTACAGGTACAGTATTTATTGAATACTGTGCTGTGCTAGTGTTAAACTAAACTTAGCACTATTGCACCCCTAATATATGTTAGATCAAACAGGTTTTCAAGTTTTTAAACACACTGGCAAGTGAAAAGAAAGCTAAAACTGTCTTGTTTCACTTTAAGGCGGTTTTCACTTTACAGCGGGGTTCTGGTCCCTAACCCGCTGTATGAGCGGGGTATACCTGTATCTCTTTAATGTAACAGTGATGTGTGTCCTTGAGCAACAGTAACACATGTTAGAATATCATATTTTAACGTGTACACAACATGTTATGTTTTACAGAGATTGATCTAACATGTGAGATTGAGGAGGAAGTGGCTCCCTTGGAGTCTGATGGTATGTCAAATATATCTAACATGTATTGAACATGTATTATTGTTTAAAATCATTCTCTTGAAGAAAAAGAAAGTCTACAGCTTTGGCACTTTAAAATATATTATTCCATTATTTTTCAAATAGACTACTGCCCCCCTTTCTATATCATGCAGCATGAACATATGTTTGTATTTTTCTTAAATTTATGTATGATTTGTCATTAATGACATCATGATGTCACATGCATATTCCATGCAAAACCACAATAATCATCTTCTGATTGTCCAGACAGTCATTGCCATACATCTGAGTGCCTAGATGCAGACCATATCCTTATGTCATCATTGTTTATAAATTGTAAACCACTTCTAAGTATACATAAAACATAATCATGTTTAAAATCCTTGTTTTAATTACATGATGTATGAGATGTAAATATATTTAAAATATATTTATGTGTAGACTGTCCATTTCAATCCAACAAACATTAATATTCCACAAAATTAAAGCATGCATTGATGAATGTGTCTATTAATATTGGGATGACATACATTTAATCCTAATGTAAAAAAGAGATTCACAATATTAATCTGAAATTTGAATGAGATAGAGAAGATTATATTATTAATCGATAATATGAATGGTACTATCTACTGTGTATATATTCTGAAGAGTAATTGATTGAAGCATCAAGCTTAACATGAGACCATTAAATATTATAAAGGCAATCACCAAAATATATATGTAAATCAGTGTTTACATGGTTTAAAATGCTAGGTGGAGTGGCCATTTCAATTTCATAATATTACACATTCCCATATTATTCAATTATTGAATATTCTGAGATCAATCCACGGGCATGTGTCTAAAAGAACTCTATTAAATTTAAATCTCAAATGCATAAATGCATACCGAAAAATTCAAAATAGATAAATATATTTTCAATTCATAAATATTAGCACATAATGTTGCCTTTGATAAATATGATTTGTAATCTATTTATGAAATGTTACATGAAAAATAACAGTGAACATTCTGAGTTTAAAGGATCTATTAAATCTTCTAAGTAATTATATTTGATTTCAATCAATCAATCAATAACTTAAAACATAGTCATTATTGTGACTTTGTATCAATATTTTATGAGAACAAGAATCCAGACTTTAACTAATGTAGAATCTTTCTTTCTTTCATGATAATAATATTTATTGATATCATATCTGTCTATTTTTTATATATTTCAGATGGACCTTCCACTTCTGGTCATCAGCCTCCTGCAGTCAGAAGCCCCTCCCCAGTTAGAAGCCCCTCCCCAGCCCCAAACAACTCCCGGCCCTTCCCATTCCTCCTGTCCCTCCCAAAAAATGCCCCTTTGCCCCCCTCGCTGCTTTCCCCGTATTGTTGCCCATACAGCTCCCCCACCTGCCCAGCCCCCAACTCACCAGGCCCCTGACTCCCCAGCTGTACGGGCTATCCCAGAGTGGCAGCCCAATCCCATCCCTCCCCCCTCCCCTCCCACTCCAGACTTTTACCCCAGTCCCCACCTTCATTGTCCTGGGTGTCGGATTGTCCTTGCCAGCCACAGATGTAAGTATCATTACAAATCCACATTATAACATACTTTCTTAAAGGGACATTATAGTGATATAATTAGACATAAATTGATATTTTAAATCAAAAAAGTTTGGAAAAGCCTTTTCTTTATTTGATTAATCTAAATGTTTCCGATCTTCAGTTTTGTGAAATCAACATCCACATTTTTGAATATAGAAATGATATTGCTTAGATGTTGCATATCCATTCTGTATATATGACAATATTTTGAATTTGTCATCACTGCCCTTTTCACAGTGTGTCATAAACCAAAGAAATATATTTTTAAAGATTGAGAGGGTTTTGATTTGTGTTAAGATCTTAAAGGGACAGTATACTATAAAATAGTTTTTCCCTTAATGTGTTTACAATTAGTTTTTGTACCAGTTGCAGAGTATAAAATGTATGCAATTTGCTTGTTAAGGCTTTTTTGTGTATATGAATTAGCTGATTTTGTGTTTTGAAGCCACAACCTAATAAAATGGTTTGAACTTCTAGGTATTATCAGTTCTCATTAATTTCTCCCATTTAGAAAATATACATGCTTCTTTATCTCATATCACTCCATATACCAATCACCAATACTTGGATAGAACAATTGAAAATTAACTTTTTCTTACCTTATCTCTTCTATAACCCACTGGGAGTGTATTTAAGGATAGGTGTGGATACCACAGGCTAAATAAACTATTTCAGATGCCAATGTAAGGACAATGGAAATACTTATAAAGAATTTAATACACTCCAGCAGGTAAAGTGGATCATTGTGAAACAATTAAAGGGGAGAACATTTTTGAGTAAACTGTCCCTCTAATAGTTTAAATATTATATATAGAATATTTAATTATTATAATGATTTGTCTTTTTATTATTACAATGTCTCTTTGCTCTCTTTTTATTATGTGCTTGAATGAACAATAATTTTCATACTTTATTTTTGTTTAGGTTGTGACTCAGCATTGTTAAAGCTAGAGGCTCTAGCACATATAGAGTAGACCATGCTGAGGAACAGCGCTTGACTCTAGAGCATGTTCTGCTTCTAGAGTCAATGCATGAATCCGCAGCTGGTAATGCACAGGACGATGAGGGTGATGCTGATGCCCAATAAGTGGAGGATCCGGAGATGCTCCGAGGGGGCAGATACGAATTTTCCGTCCACATGTTACTTTGTTTGTTTGGTTTTATTGTTGCCATTTGGCCTTTTTGGTTTTTTAGTTGTGCCTGTTTCACTATTTCACCTTGTCAAATGGCTCCAATGGGTCTGTGTTGGCCCTTGTCAACTCCCTCCAAGGACTGTGATACACTATGGCACATTGTCAGATGGCTCCAATGGGGCTGTGTTGGTCCTTGTCAACTCCCTTCAAGGACTGTGATACACTATGGCACCTTGTCAGATGGCTCCAATGGGGCTGTGTTGGCCCTTGTCAACTCCCTCCAAGGACTGTGATACACTATGGCACCTTGTCATATGGCTCCAATGGGGCTGTGTTGGCCCTTGTCAACTCCCTCCAAGGACTGTGATACACTATGGCACCTTGTCAGATGGCTCTAACCGGGCTGTGTTGGCCCTTGTCAACTCCCTCCAAGGACTGTGATACACTATGGAACCTTGTCAGATGGCTCCAATGGGGCTGTGTTGGCCCTTGTCAACTCCATCCAAGGACTGTGATACACTATGGCACCTTGTCAGATTGATCCAATGGGTCTGTGTTGGCCCTTGTCAACTCCCTCCAAGGACTGTGATACACTATGGCACCTTGTCAGATGGCTCCAATGGGGCTGTGTTGGCCCTTGTCAACTCCCTCCAAGGACTGTGATACAATATGGCACCTTGTCAGATGGCTCCAATGGGGCTGTGTTGGCCCTTGTCAACTCCCTCCAAGGACTGTGATACACTATGGCACCTTGTCAAATGGCTCCAATGGGGCTTTGTTGGCCCTTGTCAACTCCCTCCAAGGACTGTGATGCTCTCTTTCACCTTGTCAGATGGCTCCAATGGGGCTGATTTATCAATATGACTTTTGTAAAGTTATGTTATTTCTTTATGTTTTATGACATAATAATAAAATAAATGTCATTAATATATTATTTGTCCTCTTTATTCATGTCATTTATTAAAATCTATATTTTAGGTGGTTAATCCTTAAAGGGACATGAAACACAATCTATTTTGTCATTTATGTCTAACATACAATTTTTTTTTTTTTTTTAAAAGAGCTTTATTGAATAACAAATATACAAACATGATAAAGCCATACAATACTTCAGAAAATGCAAAAGGAAATCAGATCTTGTTTGTGGCTAAAGAGGCCATACACAACATTTTGATATGTACCCCCGTCCCCAGGACTAAGCTGGACACGTGAGTTTACAAACATATTGTTTTTAAACATTTTTGAGACAATAAACAATGTATTAAACAACTTGTGTAGGGGGAGGGGATAATTGGGGGTAGGTCGAGAGGAGGAGGGAGTGGGGGGGGGGAGTATCGAAAAGAGGAAAAAAAAAAAATGATACCTGTCATAAAGTGGTTTCTCAGACAGCGATAAGGGCTTTATATTGTGCCACGCCAGATTGCTAGCAAAAGTTCGAATTTATCTAGTGTGTGGTTTTTGAGATAGTGGTATCTCTCTAGGAGCAATAACTCCTCTACCTGAAGGCTCCACTCTCTTAGGGTAGGAATTGAGCAAGTCTTCCATTTTCTTGGGATCAGCTTTTTGGCGCCGGTAAGCATTATTAGCAGCAGCGCCAGGTATATTTGGCTAGCCGTTTTGGGCAGTCTTAGAAAAAGCAGGGTCTCAGGGCTTGTCGGTATGTGGGTGTGTAGGATCCTAGACATTTCATGGATGAACTCATTAAAGAAAGGCATCAAAGCAGGGCATGACCACCAAATGTGCAGCAGGGAGCCATGTTCACCACAACCCCTCCAGCACATTGGGCTAGCTGTTGGGAAGATTCTATGCAATCTGACGGGCGTCAGGTACCATCTGCTAAAGAGTTTAATATGGGATTCTTGTATGGTCGATGAAACAGAAGATTTTTTTATGAGTTTAAACGCTTTTAGCCATTGTTCTGTGTTAATGTCTAATCCTAGGTCCTCAGTCCATCGATTGGTGTAAGTCGGGAGTGTGTCTGGACCCTGCAAGGTCACTATCTTGTATATGAGGGAGATTAAGTGTCCCGGGAGAGATTCTCTAATACATAGGTTCTCAAAAGTAGTAAGAGATCTGCCTAGTTCTCGCTTCCTCTTGTGATTAGTGATAAAGTGTATTAACTGGTTGTAATGCATCCATGAGGAAAAGATATTGGGTTGAAATTCCCTTAGGGAATCTTGTGATTTAATCTGTCCTGAGTCTACCACTCAGAGAACTGAACCCTCTCTAATTCTGTAGGGTATGATTCTGTGGAATCCTAATCTGTGATACGGAATCTCCGGATTTTCGATAATTGGTGTTAAAGGAGAGAGGTGTGTGGAGATATCGGTGGAAGTCATGATAGTGGAGTCCCAGTTACTAAACACCTCTTCAAATAAATGATATCTGTTAATTATCTTGGAGCGCTGCGCTGGGGGGAGCCATGCCAAGGTGCCAACATTGTTAACCTTGAGAATTTGACTGTCCAATCCCACCCATGCTTTATGTTTAGGATTATGAGCCCATTCAACTATCCTCTGCAGGCCTATAGCTTTTTTATATTTAGAGATATCAGGTAGGCCCAAACCTCCTCTATCTCTTGGTAAGTACATAGTGCGTTTGGGTACCCTGGGTTTGGTGTTGCCCCATGTGTATTGCTCGATGAGTTTCTGTATTTGGGCAATATAGCCCTTTGGTAATGTTATGGGAAGTGTCTGGAGCAGATACAACAATCGGGGCAGGACGTTCATTTTGACTACTCCCGCTCTACCTAGCCAAGAGATATATTTACTCCTCCAGGAGGACAGGTCAGCTGCAATCTCGTTTTTAAGAGGAACATAGTTGTATTTAAAAAGATCTGCTGGGTCAGGAGTTAAGAAATGCCTACGTATTTTAATTTCTTAGCAGCTATGGAAATTTGATGCTCATGTTGTAAGTTCTGTACTGCTTTCGGGCATGAGTTAATGTTAAGGAGCTCCGACTTGCTCAAATTAAGAGAAAAGTCAGAGACCCTACCATATTCCTTCAATTCCGCTAGTAAGTTGGGGAACGAGTATGTTTAGTCAGAGTATACAAAACATCGTCGGCGTAGAGCGCCAATTTATGTTCTGTGTCCCCCACTCTTATTCCGTTTATACACTGATTTGTTCTCACTTTATGGGCGAGAACCTCAATGGTCAGGGCAAACAGGAGTGGGGAGAGAGGGCAGCCCTGCCTAGTGCCGTTCTTTATATCAAGTGGGTCCGACAGGGTGTTGTTGACTCTGATCCTGGCATTAGGGTTGGAATATAGGGCCAAAACATAATTTAAGAACACCTGACCAAATCCCATCTTTTCCAGTACCCGACGCAGAAAGACCCAGTTTACCCTATCAAAGGCCTTCTCTGCGTCGGTGGAGAAGAGCACCATAGGAGTCCCCGAGACCCTAGCATGATTGATCAGCTGAGTCACCTTGATAGTGTTATCCCTGGCTTCTCGCCCAGGGACAAATCCCACCTGATCGTTACAGACCAGCTGTGGTAGATATTTGTTAAGTCTAGATGCCAGAATCTTCGCTAGTAGCTTCATATCTGAGTTAATCAGAGATATGGGGCGAAAATGACCAGGGGTATCAGCTGACTTGCCTGGCTTCAGAATGACAGTGATGTGTGCTTCCAAAAGGACTCGTGATAGAGAAGGGTGTTCTTGCAGACTATTAAATAACTGGAGGATCGGGCCGGCCAAAATCTCCTTAAATTTCTTATAATAGGCCATGGTAAAACCATCAGGCCCTGGGCTTTTTCCTCCTGGTGATTTTTTAATGGCTTCAACCAATTCTTCCATTGTAATGGGAGAATCTAGAAGATCAGATTCTTCTCTTGATAGGGAAGGGAGGTCTATATTACTAAGATAAGAGTTAACATTGGCTTCATGCTGTAGATCATTAGCTGTTTGACCTGTCCCACCTGGTGGGTCGTGTATGTTGTATAGAGAGTGGTAGTATTTATAGAACTCGTTTGTAATCTGTTCACTGCTGCGCAATTCCCTACCCTCCGATGATTTAAGGGAGTGGATGTGTAAGCAAAGTTGTCGTTTTTTAAGAGTTCTCGCTAGAATTCTACCAGGTTTATCACCCCCTTCATAATAATACTGTCTCAGCTGTAAAGCTTTCTTTTGGTGTGACTGTGTTAAGTGTCTTTGAAAATCAGTTCTAGCTTTCTTTAGGTCATTTAGTGTGGTCAAGCAAGATGGGTTGGCTTTGTGTTTTGCTTCTAGCATCGCGATCTGTGCCTGAATGCTAGTATATTTGGTTCTAAATTGTTTGTTTAAAAAAGCTTTATGCCTGATCAGAGATCCTCTGATCACGCTTTTGTGGGCTTCCCATATAATCTCCTGTGTAGAGTCCAGGTAGGTATTAAGCTCAAAGTATTCTTTAAGCGTTTTAATAATATCATTAAAAATAAGGGGGTCGTCCAGGATCGAGTCATCTAACTTCCATGTGTTATGTGTGATGGGGATATCAGGCCAAAGGATAGAGCAAGAGACAGGAGCGTGGTCAAACCAGGTTATGTGGTCAATTAGGCAACCATGGGTAAGTGACAAACCGCAAGAGTCAGTGTATATGTAGTCCAGTCTGGAGTAGCTATTATGAGGGATAGAGTAGAATGAAAAATCCCTGGCCGTCGGGTATAGTGTGCGCCAGACGTCGTGGAGTTTTAAGTTAGCTATTATCTCATTCACCTGATTGATTGTCGAGTTGGGAGTGCACGAGGTTCCTCTTGAGGTGTCAACTAGAGGGTCGGCAACTAGGTTAATGTCGCCTGCCATGTATGTGATCCCCTTTGAGTGTTCCATAACTAAATCCATAACTAAATAAATAACTAAGATATGCTTCAGAAATGTCTCCTGTCCTTGATTGGGTGAATATATAGAAACTAACGTAATGTAGTGTCCAAAAAGGGTCCCCACCAGGATCAGAAAGCGTCCATTAGGATCTTTTTCTATATGTGTTAGAAGAAAGGGGACTGACTTGTGAAAGACTATACCTACTCCCCCTCTTTTAGTTTGGCCTGATGCAAAGTATGCTAGAGGATATCGGGGGTTATTCCATTTGGGTTATTTACCTTTCTTAAAATGCGTTTCCTGTAATAGAATTATTTGGCTCTGAGATTTTTGTAATTCCCTGAAAGCTATAGAACGTTTGCCCGGGTCATTCAGGCCTTTTGCATTAATAGTTGTAATATTTATGGAATGGTCGCCAAATTTCTTAGACTTGTATTGTTGTGGCATGTTGATCGCTTTGTAAGAGAAAAAAAAAGAAAAAAGAAAAAGGAAAGAGTGAGGGAGTTTGGGGTGGAAAGGTAGGAAATTGGGGGAATAGGGAGTGTAAGAGAATACCTGATGCAAGGGTGAGATCCAATAAACTGTTACAAGGTTAAATTAGTGGTGATAGTCACAAGATCCCAAAGTTACCTCAGGCAGACCTTATAACAAAACAAAAAGTACAAAAATAGGGGAAAAGCCCCTTAACTGACGTAAGTTATATGTAACTTATAGGAATAAAGCAACATTCTTTGAATAACATATATAAACATTATTATTAACCAAACTTCATAATAACAAACAAAACAATGTAATACCAGCCTGCAGGTGTCGTGTTATTACTCTCCTCCATGACTCAATGCATGTGCGAGTTGGCCAACAAGTGATGGAAAAAGACCGTGTGGAACGCTAGGTGTGAAAGGTGGGTACACCAAGCGCGACCATATTAATGCTATCCCAGTCGCACATGCATATATGAATGAGAGGTGTCTCCCTGCTGCTTTTTTATATTTTCAACTAGGTACATACTAAACATCCCAGAGAGGAGCAGTTTATGCCTATAAATACAAAGTGATTGACCCTTGCAGCAGTAATAGTCCTAGAGCATGAGAAGTGTTGAGTGTTGAATATTAGACCACTAGTAATTCAGTGAACAAAATTACCTCTTTAAGGGGAATGTCTTGTGGTCACACGTTCACTTTATGTGGGATCTATAATTCACACTTGTACCTAGCAAACAACATAAGGGCATATTTGTGCCACTTCTGTAGGCTGTGTATGCTCAGGGGGAGATACTAGGTCCAGGGCTTATGACACTAAACGCCATGGGGCAGAATATATGAGATGTAGGGGGCATCTCCTGATTATATCATGCAACTGCAAAGGGTACACAATGCTCCTTATAGTTAAATTATATTTTTATTGCCCCAAGGTCTTCTCTAGATAATGCAACACACCTAGCTCGTGTCTCTATTGAGCCATTGCTTAAACCCAGGTGCCTCTCTTAGGAAGATAAATAATAGGCCCTTCAGGTACATAAGATGTAATACAAAAGCCAAAGTTGGTAATGCAAGGCATGGGAAGAGCTTAATTAAAAATGTTAAGAGGTGTGAAAGTCTCAAAAGAAAGTTACAGTTCTGAGCCTAGAGGCGCAACATACTTTACCCCTCAGCAACCCCGGCATGGTGTTCCTGTGTTGATCGTGCTGGTGGACGTGAATCATTTCTTACAGTAGCTTCTGTGGGGGCGATTGGGATCACCAAGCTGTCAAGAAAGTCTCTGTGATCCATTCCTGGCCTGAAAATTGAGGTTTTGTTGTTATTGGTGGCTATTATTGAAACCGGGAAGCCCCATCTATAGGGGACCCCACGACTTCTGAGGGCTGATGTGATGTGGCCTAAGTCCCTCCATTTCTGCAAGGTCATGGGAGAAAGATCCGAGAAAACCTGTATCTCCTCTCCGCCGTGGGTGATTGGGTGTTTCCTTCTGGCGCCTTGTAGAATTTCTTCTTTATCTTTGTAGTTTAAGAATCTGACAATTATATCCCTCGGAGGGGCCTTGTTGGGTGGTTTGGGCCTGAGAGCCCTATGTGCTCTTTCAATAGGAATCTCAGGGGATGTAGGTGTATCTTTAATGATACGGAATAAAGCTTGTAAATATCCCTCTATGTTTTGGGGGGAGACAGCTTCAGTTACTCCACGGAAGCGTAAGTTGTTCCTGCGCCCCCTATTGTCCATATCTTCAATTTTGTCATTGAGAAACTGCAAGTTATCCGTGTGATTTTGTATGTCAGAGGCATTTTGACGAATCAAAGTCATATTATCATGAGAGGTTTTTTCAGTTTTGATAACTCTAGCTTCTAGAGCCGAAAAATATTTTCTTAAGTCTCCAAATAAACTTCTCATCTCCTTTAAAACACCTTGAATGTCGTCTTTAGACGATAAATTATGTATGTAATTTTTAGTAATACACTGGGAATGGTTGGTGTTATTATGTGGGGTAGATACGCTGCTGTTATCCTGAGATGGTTCTATTTCGCTCCCACTGAGGTCACTAACTGTGTCTATAGGTCTGAGATAATGACTCATAGATTTAGTTGTGCTTATCTTGTCAGATTTGTTCGTGCGTTTGCCAGGCATGCCCGTTGGAGTGTAATAAAATACAAAGTCAGATAATTGGTATTGTGACTTCAATGTGATTATACTATAAGTTATTAGCGATATTTTGATGTGTATATAAGAAGGGATATGATAAAGTAAAGGACACCCAGGCTGTGAATTAGTGATTTATTACTACTTTGCAGAAGTTCTCTGTGAGGCAACAGGTTGTAAGATATATCTCTATGTGCTTTTAGTTAGAATTAGAGTGCACAGTCTGAGAACGTTGTGTCTCTTTTTGCCTTATAGGAAAGGGTAACGACCCTTTAATGTGAGACCCAGTTTTGTCTTGCAAGGATTTTCCCCTTATATGTGTAAACCGTGTAGTAAGGTTTATTTATATACTGAGTGTTACTGTGGCTTTGATACCTGGTTTAGGAGTATGCAGAGGGCCTTCTCCGGTTTGGAGTCTATGGCGCAGCACATAAAATAATGAAGCCGGGAACCGCCAGTGGTGTCTTTTTTCATCTCCTATATAGGGGCTGGTTCCGGCTCAGATCTAGTGATGCGCAGAGTGATTTCTTGTCCTCCTCCTAGGATATCTGTGGTCCGATGTGGAGCTGTTGAAGTGAATCACAGGGTCGGCAATCTACCGCTTGCTGGGAGGACTGGCAGTAGGCCAAGGTATGGAGTCATCCGTCGGGACTTACCCGACTCTGCTGCGTCAAAGGAGGTTACAGCGGGAGAGGCCTATAATGCCGGTGCTTGTGGGTATGTAGGTGTTGAAATAAGCTACTCGCCAGTTCTGTGTCGGTATTTGCGAGTGGGTCCAGAGCCTTATATTTTAGCGTCTTTAGGGGCAGGAGCGGTCCGCAGGATGACTTCATTTGAGTATTTGCCTCAATGTCCAGTTACCTAGGGGCCATCAGTGCCAGTGATAGAAGGGTTTTAGGTTAGTTTTGAGTGCTCAGTTGCTGTTAGGAGCTATATTGTCAGCATAGGTGGCTGGAGCTCTCCTAATGTGCGGCCATCTTCCAGCGTGGCCAAGCTCCGCCTCCTAACATACAATTTTTAATTAATTTTCTTTCTATAAATTCTAGAATTTGCTTCAGTCTCTTTGAATCATTTGTTTAAGGAGCAGCAGGGCAGTACTGGTTTCTAAATTAACACATAGGTGAACCAATGACAATCGGTATATATATATGTAGCCACCAATCAGCAGTTACCACATCGTATTTTTCTGCTCTTGAGATTACCTCTAAAACACATTTTATAAAAGATTAAAATTAAATTTGAAAATGAAGTTCAAATTGCAATGTCGTACATAATCGTGTAACATAAAATGCTTGTTAAATAGTTAATAATCCTCCAATTCTAATGAAATACATCCTTATTACCAACAATGGATTCTATTTCATATATCACAGTATTACATTATCTAGCGTGACATTCATAGATAACGATATAGCACATATTAGTTTTTAAAATATAAATACATTTCTTATTGACATGCAAAGATGTACAATTAGTCCTTGGATTGGATGCCGTTTTCACACGATCTCGGATGCACCTTTGATTGGCTGACGTTGTTACGCAATCTCGGATGTGCCATGTTGCTTAAGACGTCACATACCACGCTGTAAAATGAGTCCTTGTATTGGCTGACATTTTTACGCGATCTCGGATGCGCCTTTGATTGGCTGACGTTTTTACGCAATCTCGGATGCGCCATGTTGCTTAAGACGTCACATGCCAAGCTGTAAAATTAGTTATTGGATTGGATGCCGTTTTTATGCGATCTCAGATGCGCCTTTGATTGGCTAACGTTTTTACGCAATCTCGGATGCGCCATGTTGCTTAAGACGTCACATGCCAAGCTGTAAAATGAGTTATTGGATTGGATGCCATTTTTACGCGATCTCGGATGCGCCTTTGATTGGATGACTTTTTTAAAGAGATCTCAGATGCGCCATGTTGCTTAAAGGGACAGTCAAGTCCAAAAAAAACTTTCATGTTTTAAATAGGGCATGCAATTTTAAACAACTTCCCATTTTACTTTTATCACCAATTTTGCTTTGTTCTCTTGGTATTCTTAGTTGAAAGCTAAAGCTAGGAGGTTCATATGCTAATTTCTTAGACCTTGAAGACTGCCTCTAATCTGAATACATGACCACTAGAGGGCATTAGTTCACTTGTTTCATATAGATAACATTGAGCTCATGCATGTAAAGTGACCTAGGACTGAGCACTGATTGGCTAAACTGCATGTCTGTCAAAAGAACTGAAATAAGGGGGCAGTCAGCAGAAGCTTAAATACAAGGTAATCACAGAGGTAAAAAGTATATTAATATAACTGTGTTGGTTATGCAAAACTGGGGAATGGGTAATAAAGGGATTATCTTTCTTTTTAAACAACAAAAATTCTGGTGTTGACTGTCCCTTTAAGACGTCACATGCCAAGCTGTAAAATAAGTTATTGGATTGGATGCCGTCTTTTACATGATCTCGGATGCGTCATTGATTGGATGACGTTTTTACGCAATCTCGGATGCGCCATGTTGCTTAAGATGTCACATGCCAAGGTGATAAATCCGTCTGATTGGATTACGTTGTCCCGCAAAATATACATAACCCACGTTTGTGAATGAGAAGACAAGTTTAAAACCATGACGAGTATGGATTGTGTCAATAATTTACATTGTTGAACAATAGCTGATAAAGAACACAAAAATCTCTTTTGTTGGCTGTCTCGTTGAAGAAACGAATGAAAGCAATATGTTTTTCATGCATAATATATTTTGAGGCAAGTGCAAATCCATGAATATACTCCCATCTTTTTTAATATGTTTGTCAACAATATTTTCCTTTTTATAAATAATTACTGTGTTGTGCTGAATTTTCTACATATCTAATTCCTAAAGATGCGCTATTGTATTTGAATCAAGTAATCAATATGCATTGACCTTTATCATATGCTAAATATATGCGATGCCTACTTATTCTAAATGTTATGTCCTGGTCTTTTTTCTTAAAGGGACATTATACACTCATTTTTTCGTAGCATATATGTTTTGTAGATGATCTATCTATATAGGCCATAATGTTTTTAAAATGTATAGTTTTGCTTATTTTTAAATACCGTTGCTGTGATTTTCTGACTTCTAACCAAGCCCCAAAGTTTGATGTGAATACCATCAGCTACCTTCTCCAGATTGCTCCTATTTTTGTAAAGGGTCTTTTCATATGCAAAAGAAGGGGGAGGGGGAGTGTCTTATTTCCCACTTGCAATGGGCTTTCCAGCTAACTTTTCAACATAGCTAAACTGAGAGTTTCTAAGTAAGTCTTTAAACCGTTTTATCCTGGATTTTTATATAAGTATCTGTGCATCTTGTTCTTTATAGTAGTGTCTATTACATGCAGTTCTATGAAAATGAGTGTATACTGTCCCTTTAATGTAAATGCTCAGTATTGTGTCATGTATGACTTCCACATTGTCAATCTCCAAATATATTACTGTGAGCATATATTTCTAATGTAACTCTTAAAAGTACATGAAACCATATTCCTTCTAAATGAAATGTCTTTCTTAAATAATTCAAACACTATAATGTATCTTTAAGAAAATAGACTTTATTTAACACGTCAATAGAAATATGGCATACAGGCTTAGTATCCTATTCAAATATTTTCTTGTTTGAACAAGTACGTGTAGATATATCTACAATCACTAAGGATTAGTATATGTTAGCATATGTTCTTGTTTAAAGGGATAGTCAAGTCAAGCAAAACAGTAATGATTTAAATCTAAAAAAATGCAATTTTTATAAAATATATCTCACACGTTTATCAACGTGTAATTTTGTGAGCGGTCAAAGGAATGGCATGTAGCACATTAAGTCTCAAATGAATTTTCTAATCTGAATATTTAACCAAACCAAACATGCTGGCAATATCCAACAAGCCAAATCGATCGAAAAACCTGAACCGAACATTTTGGATTTTTTTTTTTCTGCCTGTGCATGTCTAATGTTTAGGGCCCCTTTAACAAAAGTAGAATGTTCTTATACTATACACTGTGCTCCAGTTGTTTTTAGTGCAGTTACAATGCAGACAACTCCATGTGCACCTGGAAGCTGAACATTGATTAAATAAGAGTGTATGTTGGGTGATTAAAGGACCAGTAAACACAGTAGATTTGCATAATCAACAAATGCAAGATAACAAGACAAAACAATAGCATTTACTCTGAATTTCAAATAAGTAGTAGATGTTTTTCTAACAAATTTCAGTTAAGTATATTTCCACTCCCCCTGTACCATGTGATAGCAATCCACCAATCACAAATGCATATACGTATAGTCTGTGAGTTCTTACACATGCTCAGAAGGAACTGGTGACTCAAAAAGTGTAAATATAATAGACTGTGCACATTTTTTTAATGGAAGTAAATTGCAAAGTTGTTTAAAATTACATGCTGTATCTGAATCATGAAAATTTTATTTGACCTGAGTGTCCCTTTAAATAATTTAGCTGGTTAGTTACTCAGAGACTAATTATCCTTGTATCTTGGGGTTGTTAAATGTCAGCCCCTGAAATAAATGCAAATCTGTACTGTTTTTTTTTGTTGTAAACTAATAACTTAAAATACTTATGCAATTATTAACATCAGTGCTCCTCTCATTCAAATGGATTACAAATAATTATAAATTCTTAAACGGAAATTAACCGTTGGAGTGCTGAGACATTTTACATGCCTGTGCTAGAGCTTTAACTGTTTGGCAAGTGCTGCATTTACATGTACATCACACTTTTTTTTCTGTGAGGTACCCACATAAATTATATATTGTTGTTTTAAGCAGACCTTTAAAAAAAAAAATAACTTAAAGGGACACTGAACCCACATTTTTTCTTTCGTGATTCAGATAGAGCATGCAATTTTAAGCAACTTTCTAATTTACTCCTATTAACAATTTTTCTTCGTTCTCTTGCTATCTTTATTTGAAAAAGAAGGCATCTAAGCGGGTTTTTTGGTTCAGTATTCTGGACAGCACTTTTTGATTGGTGGATGAATGTATCCACCAATCAGCAAGGACAACCCAGGTTGTTCATCAAAAATGGGCCGGCATCTAAACTTACATTCTTGCATTTCAAATAAAGATACCAAGAGAATAAAGAAAATGTGATAGTAGGAGTAAATTAGAAAGTTGCTTAAAATTTCATGCTCTATCTGAATCATAAAAGAAAAAATTTGGGTTCAGTGATCCTTTAAGTTTGCAGAAATATCATATTTCCTGTATGTATCTGTATATACCTATATATATATATATATATATATATATATATATATATATATATATATATATATATATATATATAGATATATATATAGATATATATACAGGTATATATATATATATATATATATATATACTTTCTCATTTTGGGAGGGCACCCAAGTGCCCTTCCAAAATGAGAAAGTTTCTATATACACCAGGCATGTCCAAAGTCCGGCCCGCGGGCCAATTGCGGCACAAGTACCGGACTGATATGGCCCCACAGATAATTTTCAAAATATACATTATACGGCCCCCCAGTGAGTCCCCCGACCGCCGCTCACACCCAGTACCAAACTGCATTGACTAGTAACTAGTTTTAGTTCTGTGCACGGCAATCGGCCGTTATCCGTCCTCTGACGTCACACGCCACAGGAAGCTCAGCCGTACTGAGCCACAGTAGTACTCCTCCACCATCTTGCTGATCTCTACAGAGTTTTTTTTGGCTTCCTGTGTAGTAAGTTAATCAAATGTTTTAAAATCTAAAGAACTTGCTCAGTTTTGGCATACAATACACAAGAAATAGCGGCCTGTTTTAGTCATATGCTGTGGGTTATGCATAGATAGGAAGATGGATGCTACATAGGGTGCATATTGAAATTCTCACATAGGCTAATTAACTGTCTTAAATACATACTTTTAAAGAAAATTTAATTTACCTGCTGTCCAGTTCATTATTTTGTTCTATTGCCCGTAGCATTGAAAGAAAACTAAGGGAAAGGCTGAAACTGCACAAGAAATAGCCTGTTTTAGTCATATGCTGTGGGTTATGAATAGATAGGAAGATGGATGCTACATAGGGTGCATATTGAAATTCTGATTTAACACCTGTTTAGATTTGTCATCCAAGTCACAAAATGTAAAATTATGCCATTTCAATAAACTTTGCATACAATTGTTAATTTGCATTTATTTTAAAATGGTTCAAAGAATGTCAGGCAAAATGGTTGGCCCTCGCACATGTTCACTTCATGAAATCTGGCACTCTTCCAAAAAAGTTTGGACACCCCTGATATACACTATAGAGGATAGCACCCAGGTAGTAAGTACACCCTGGAGGTTGGAATGCTGGGCTACCGGCTAATTACTGTATATTAGACATGTGCGTTTCTTTTTCGGTCAAATTCGTTTTTTGGCCGAATTTTGCCAAATTCAGAGTCGGATGCATCCGAATTTCCAAATCAGCACATCCTGAAAATTTTTGAAAATTAATAAATTAGTTTCCGAATTTTCTGATCCATTATTTATGTTTGGAATTTTTCATTGTTCCTAATGTTGTAAACTGCACATCGTTGACACTAACTCTAAATAATTAAAAAAAATCTATTCACCCCTAAAACGCCTTTCCCCGTCATCGCTGACACTAACTAAACCTATTAACCCTTAAATTGAACCCCCCATCGCCAACACTAACTTATTCTATTAACCCCTAAACCACACTTCCCCGACCTCGCCGATCAATAAATAAAGCTATTAACTCCTAAACCACCATTCCACCACATCGCCTACACTAACTAAACCTATTAACCCCTAAACCGCAGTTCCGAAACATCGCCGACACGAACTAAACATATTAACCCTTAAACCGCCGTTGCCAAACATCGCCGACACTACCTAATCCTATTAACCCCTAAACCGCACCCCCCCCACATCGCCAACACTAACTAAACATGTTAACAACTAAACCACAGCTCTACAACATCGCCGACACTAACTAAAACTATTAACCCATAAACCGCCATTCCCAAACATCCCCAAAATGTACTAAACCTATTAACCCCCTAAACCACCGCCCCCACATTGCAACAACCTAAATTAAACTATATTAACCCCTAACCCTAACCATAACCCTAAACCTAACCTTATCCCTAAACCTAACACCCCCTAACTTTAACATAATTAAAATAGAGCTAAATTAAAGTTACAATTATTAACTAAATAATATTTAAAACTAAATACAAACTTACCTGTGAAATAAAACAAAACTAACCGCTAGATTTAGAGTTCTGCGGCCAAAGGGGTGCGTTAGCTACGCATGCTTTTTTTTCCCCCGCACCTTTTAAATACCGCTGGAATTTAGAGTTCACAGAAGGGCTGCGTTAGGCTCCAAAAAGGGAGCGTAGAGCATAATTTACCACCACTGCAACTCTCAATACCAGCGGTGCTTACGGACACGGCCAGCTTCAAAAACGTGCTCGTGCACGATTCCCCCATAGAAAACAATGGGGCAGTTTGAGCTGAAAAAAAACCTAACACCTGCAAAAAAGCACCATTCAGCTCCTAACGCAGCCCCATTGTTTCCTTTGGGGAAACACTTCCTAAGTCTTCACCTAACATGTACCCCGAGTCTAAACACCCCTAGCCTTACACTTATTAATCCCTAATCTGCCGCCCCGCTATTGCTTACCCCTGCATATTATTATTAACCCCTAATCTGCCGCTCCGTACACCGCCGCTACCTACATTATCCGTATGTACCCCTAATCTGCTGCCCCTAACACCGCCGACCCCTATATTATATTTATTAACCCCTAATCTGCCGACCCCAACGTCGCCGCCACCTACCTACAATTATTAACCCCTAATCTGCCGACCGGACCTCACCGCTACTATAATAAAGTTATTAATCCCTAATCCGGCTCACTCCCGCCTCAATAACCCTATAAAAAATAGTATTAACCCCTAATCTGCCGACCCCAACGTCGCCGCCACCTACCTACAATTATTAACCCCTAATCTGTCGACTGGACCTCACCGCTACTCTAATAAATTTATTAACCCCTAAAGATAAGTCTAACCCTAACACTAACACCCCCCTAAGTTAAATATAATTTTTATCTAACAAAATAAATGAACTCTTATTAAAGAAATTATTCCTATTTAAAGCTAAATACTTACCTGTAAAATAAACCCTAATATAGCTACAATATAAATTATAATTATATTGTAGCTATTTTAGGATTAATATTTATTTTACAGGTAACTTTGTATTTATTTTAACCAGGTACAATAGCTATTAAATAGTTAATAACTATTTAATAGCTACCTAGTTAAAATAATTACAAAATTACCTGTAAAATAAATCCTAACCTAAGTTACAATTAAACCTAACACTACACTATCAATAAATTAATTACATAAAATACCTACAATTATCTACAATTAAACCTAACACTACACTATCAATAAATTAATTACATAAAATACCTACAAATAAATACAATTAAATAAACTAACTAAAGTACAAAAAATAAAAAAGAACTAAGTTACAAAAAATAAAAAAATAATTTACAAACATTAGAAAAAGATTACAACAATTTTAAGCTAATTACACCTACTCTAAGCCCCCTAATAAAATAACAAATCCCCCCAAAATTAAAAAATGCCCTACCCTATTCTAAAATACAAATAGAAAAGTTCTTTTACCTTACCAGCCCTTAAAAGGGCCTTTTGCGGGGCATGCCCCAAAGAATTCAGCTCTTTTGCCTGTAAAAAAAAACATACATTACCCCCCCCCAACATTACAACCCACCACCCACATACCCCTAATCTAACCCAAACCCCCCTTAAATAAACCTAACACTAAGCCCCTGAAGATCTCCCTACCTTATCTTCACCACGCCGGGTATCACCGATCCGTCCAGAGGAGCCTCCGAAGTCTTCATCCAAGCCCAAGTGGGGGCTGAAGAAGTCCATCATCGGGCTGAAGAGGTCCATCATCGGGCTGAAGAGGTCCATCATCAGGCTGAAGAGGTCCATCATCGGGCTGAAGTCTTGATCCAAGCGGGCGCTGAAGAGGTCCATCATCGGGCTGAAGTCTTGATCCAAGCAGGCGCTGAAGAGGTCCATCATCGGGCTGAAGTCTTCTATCAAGCGGCATCTTCAATCTTCTTTGTTCCGGATCCATCTTCATCCCGCCGACACGGAACATCCTTCCTGGCCAACGACTTCCCGACGAATGACGGTTCCTTTAAGGGACGTCATCCAAGATGGCGTCCCTCGAATTCCGATTGGCTGATAGGATTCTATTCTATCTGTTCCGATCAGCCAATAGAATGCAAGCTCAATCTGATTGGCTGATTGGATCAGCCAATCGGATTGAACTTGAATCTGATTGGCTGATAGAATCCTATCAGCCAATCGGAATTCGAGGGACGCCATCTTGGACGTGCCTTAAAGGAACCTACCTACCTTAATTCCGATTGGCTGATAGAATCCTATCAGCCAATCGGAATTCGAGGGACGCCATCTTGGATGACGTGCCTTAAAGGAACCGTCATTCGTCGGGAAGTCGTCGGCCAGGAAGGATGTTCCGCGTCGGCGGGATGAAGATGGATCTGGAAGAAAGAAGATTGAAGATGCCGCTTGATAGAAGACTTCAGCCCGATGATGGATCTCTTCAGCGCCCACTTGGATCAACACTACAGCCCGATGATGGACCTCTTCAGCGCCCGCTTGGATCAAGACTTCAGCCCGATGATGGACCTCTTCAGCCCGATGATGGACCTCTTCAGCCCGATGATGGACTTCTTCAGCCCCCGCTTGGGCTTGGATGAAGACTTCGGAGGCTCCTCTGGACGGATCGGTGATACCCGGCGTGGTGAAGATAAGGTAGGGAGATCTTCAGGGGCTTAGTGTTAGGTTTATTTAAGGGGGGTTTGGGTTAGATTAGGGGTATGTGGGTGGTGGGTTGTAATGTTGGGGGGGTATTGTATGTTTGTTTTAAAGGCAAAAGAGCTGAATTCTTTGGGGCATGCCATGCAAAATGCCCTTTTAAGGGCTGGTAAGGTAAAAGAGCTTTTCTATTTGTATTTTAGAATAGGGTAGGGCATTTTTTTTTATTTTGGGGGGCTTTGTTATTTTATTAGGGGGCTTAGAGTAGGTGTAATTAGCTTAAAATTGTTGTAATCTTTTTCAAATGTTTGTAAATTATTTTTTTATTTTTTGTAACTTAGTTCTTTTTTTATTTTTTGTACTTTAGTTAGTTTATTTAATTGTATTTATTTGTAGGTATGTTATGTAATTAATTTATTGATAGTGTAGTGTTAGGTTTAATTGTAGATAATTGTAGGTATTTTATTTCATTAATTTATTGATAGTGTAGTGTTAGGTTTAATTGTAACTTAGGTTAGGATTTATTTTACAGGTAATTTTGTAATTATTTTAACTAGGTAGCTATTAAATAGTTATTAACTATTTAATAGCTATTGCACCTGGTTAAAATAAATACAAAGTTACCTGTAAAATAAATATTAATCCTAAAATAGCTACAATATAATTATAATTTATATTGTAGCTATATTAGGGTTTATTTTACAGGTAAGTATTTAGCTTTAAATAGGAATAATTTATTTAATAAGAGTTAATTTATTTAGTTAGATAAAAATTATATTTAACTTAGGGGGGTGTTAGTGTTAGGGTTAGACTTAGCTTTAGGGGTTAATAAATTTATTAGAGTAGCGGTGAGGTCCGGTCAGCAGATTAGGGGTTAATACTTGAAGTTAGGTGTCAGCGGTGTTAGGGAGGGCAGATTAGGGGTTAATACTATTTATTATAGGGTTATTGAGGCGGGAGTGAGGCGGATTAGGGGTTAATAACTTTATTATAGTAGCGGTGAGGTCCGGTCGGCAGATTAGGGGTTAATAATTGTAGGTAGGTGGCAGCGACGTTGGGGGGGGCAGATTAGGGGTTAATAAATATAATATAGGGGTCGGCGATGTTAGGGGCAGCAGATTAGGGGTACATAGGGATAACGTAGGTTGCGGCGGTGTGCGGTCGGCAGATTAGGGGTTAAAATTTTTTAATAGAGTGGCAGCGGTGTGGGGGGGCCTCAGTTTAGGGGTACATAGGTAGTTTATGGGTGTTAGTGTACTTTAGAGCACAGTAGTTAAGAGCTTTATAAACCGGCGTTAGCCCAGAAAGCTCTTAACTCCTGGCTTTTCTCTGCGGCTGGAGTTTTGTCGTTAGAGTTCTAACGCTCACTTCAGCCAAGACTCTAAATACCGGCGTTAGAAAGATCCCATTGAAAAGATAGGATACGCAAATGGCGTAGGGGGATCTTCGGTTTTGAAAAGTCGCGGCTGCAAAGTGAGCGTTAGACCCTTTCATGACTGACTCTAAATACCAGCTGGCGGCCAAAACCAGCGTTAGGAGCCCCTAACGCTGGTTTTGACGGCTAACGCAGAACTCTAAATCTAGCGGTAAGTTAGCTACAATATAACTAATAGTTATATTGTAGCTAGCTTAGGTTTTACTTTTATTTCACAGGTAAGTTTGTATTTCTTTTAACTAGGTAGACTAGTTAGTAAATAGTTATTAGCTATTTACTAACTACCTAGTTAAAATAAATGCAAACTTACCTGTGAAAAAAAAGTAAAACCTAAGCTGCCTTACACTAAAACCTAACATTACAAAAAATAAAAAACACTAACATTACAAAAAATAAAAAAACAACCATTACAAAAAATAACAAACTTGCGGCTAGATTACGAGTCTTGCATTGAGAGGTCCCAACGCTGCTTTTTAACGCCCGCTGGTATTACGAGTCTTGCAGGTACAGGTGTACCACTCACATTTTTTCTGTGACTCGAGCATACCGCAAATCCCCTTGCGTCAATTGCGTATCCTATCATTTCCATGGGATTTGCCTAACGCCAGTATTACGAGTCTTGGAAAAAACTCTTGGAAAAAGTGAGTGGCAGACCCTCTCCTGTCAAGACTCCTACAGCATTTAAAAGTCAGTAGTTAAGAGTTTTATGAGCTAACGCCGTAACATAAAACTCTTAACTAAAGTGCTAAAAAGTACACTAACACCCATAAACTACCTATTAACCCCTAAACCGAGGCCCCCCGCACATCGCAAACAGTTAAATAAAAATTTTAACCCCTAATATGCCGACCGGACATCGACGCCACTGTAATAAATATATTAACCTCTAAACCGCCGCACTCCCGCATCGCAAACACTAGTTTAATTTTATTAACCCCTAATCTGCCGTCCCTAACATCGCTGACACCTACCTACATTTATTAACCCATAATCTGCTGACCCCATAGTGTAGTGATAGTGTAGTGTTAGGTTTAATTGTAGATAATTGTAGGTATTTTATTTCATTAATTTATTGATAGTGTAGTGTTAGGTTTAATTGTAACTTAGGTTAGGATTTATTTTACAGGTAATTTTGTAATTATTTTAACAAGGTAGCTATTAAATAGTTATTAACTATTTAATAGCTATTGTACCTGGTTAAAATAAATACAAAGTTACCTGTAAAATAAATATTAATCCTAAAATAGCTACAATATAATTATAATTTATATTGTAGCTATAGTAGGGTTTATTTTACAGGTAAGTATTTAGCTTTAAATAGGAATAATTTATTTAATAAGAGTTAATTTATTTTGTTAGATAAAAATTATATTTAATTTAGGGGGGTGTTAGTGTTAGGGTTAGACTTAACTTTAGGGGTTAATAAATTTATTAGAGTAGCGGTGAGGTCCGGTTGGCAGATTAGGGATTAATACTTGAAGTTAGGTGTCAGCGGTGTTAGGGAGGGCAGATTAGGGGTTAATACTATTTATTATAGGGTTATTGAGGCGGGAGTGAGGCGGATTAGGGGTTAATAACTTTATTATAGTAGCGGTGAGGTCCGGTCGGCAGATTAGGGGTTAATAATTGTAGGTAGGTGGCAGCGACGTTGGGGGGGCAGATTAGGGGTTAATAAATATAATATAGGGGTCAGCGATGTTAGGGGCAGCAGATTAGGGGTACATAGGGATAATGTAGGTTGCGGCGGTGTGCGGTCGGCAGATTAGGGGTTAAAAAAATTTAATAGAGTGGCAGCGGTGTGGGGGGCCTCGGTTTAGGGGTACATAGGTAGTTTATGGGTGTTAGTGTACTTTAGAGCACAGTAGTTATGAGCTTTATAAACCGGCGTTAGCCCAGAAAGCTCTTAACTCCTGGCTTTTCTCTGCGGCTGGAGTTTTGTCGTTAGAGTTCTAACGCTCACTTCAGCCAAGACTCTAAATACCGGCGTTAGAAAGATCCCCTTGAAAAGATAGGATACTATTTACTAACTACCTAGTTAAAATAAATGCAAACTTACCTGTGGAAAAAAGTAAAACCTAAGCTGCCTTACACTAAAACCTAACATTACAAAAAAAACTAACATTACAAAAAATAAAAAACACTAACATTACAAAAAATAAAAAAACAACCATTACAAAAAATAACAAACTTGTGGCTAGATTATGAGTCTTGCGTTGAGAGGTCCCAACGCTGCTTTTTAACGCCCTCTGGTATTACGAGTCTTGCAGGTACAGGTGTACCACTCACATTTTTTCTGTGACTCGAGCATACCGCAAATCCCCTTGCGTCAATTGCGTATCCAATCATTTCCATGGGATTTGCCTAACGCCGGTATTACGAGTCTTGGAAAAAGTCTTGGAAAAAGTGAGCAGCAGACCCTCTCCTGTCAAGACTCCTACAGCATTTAAAAGTCAGTAGTTAAGAGTTTTATGGGCTAACGCCGTAACATAAAACTCTTAACTAAAGTGCTAAAAAGTACACTAACACCTATAAACTACCTATTAACCCCTAAACCGAGGCCCCCCGCACATCGCAAACAGTTAAATAAAAATTTTAACCCCTAATATGCCGACCGGACATCAACGCCACTGTAATAAATATATTAACCTCTAAACCGCCGCACTCCCGCATCGCAAACACTAGTTTAATTTTATTAACCCATAATCTGCCATCCCTAACATCGCTGACACCTACCTACATTTATTAACCCATAATCTGCCGACCCCAACGTCGCCACCACTATACTAAATGTATTAACCCCTAAACCTAAGTCTAACCCTAACCCCCCCTAACTTAAATATAATTTAAAATAATCTAAAAAAATTACTACAATTAACTAAATACTTACCTATAAAATAAACCTAAGCTAGCTACAATATAACTAATAGTTACATTGTAGCTATCTCAGGGTTTATTTTTATTTTACAGGCAACTTTGTATTTATTTTAACTAGGTAAAATAGTTATTAAATAGTTATTAACTATTTAATAACTTCCTAGTTAAAATAAGTACAAATTTACCTGTAAAATAAACCCTTACCTAAGTTACAATTACACCAAACACTACACTATAATTAAATTAATTACCTAAACTAACTACAATTAATTACAATAAAATAAAATAAACTAAAGTATGAACCCCCCCCCACTAAATTACAGAAAATAAATTCTAAATTACAAGTAGCCCTTTAAAGGGTTTTTTGCGGGGCATTACCCCAAAGTAATCAGCTCTTTTACCTGCAAAAAAAAATACAATACCCCCCAATATTAAAACCCACCACCCACACACCCAACCCTACTCTAAAACCCACCCAATCCCCCCTTAATAAAACCTAACACTACCCCCTTGAAGATCACCCTACCTTGAGACGTCTTCACCCAACCGGGCCGAAGTGGTCCTCCAGACGGGCAGAAGTCTTCATCCGATCTGGGCAGAAGAGGACCTCCAGACGGCCAGAAGTCTTCATCCAGACGGCATCTTCTATCTTCATCCATCCGGAGCGGAGCGGGTCCATCTTCAAGCCATCCAACGCGGAGCATCCTCTTCCATCTGATGACTAACACTAAATGACGGTACCTTTAAGTGACGTCATCCAAGATGGCGTCCCTTCAATTCCAAATGGCTGATAGAATTCTATGAGCCAATCAAAATTAAGGTAGAAAAAATCCTATTGGCTGATGCAATCAGCCAATAGGATTGAACTTGCATTCTATTGGCTGATTGGAACAGCCAATAGAATGCAAGCTCAATCCTATTGGCTGATTGGATCAGCCAATAGGATTTTTTCTACCTTAATTCCGATTGGCTGATAGATTTCTATCAGCCAATCGGAATTGAAGGGACGCCATCTTGGATGACGTCACTTAAAGGTACCGTCATTTAGTGTTAGTCATCAGATGGAAGAGGATGCTCCGCATTGGATGGCTTGAAGATGGACCTGCTCCGCTCCGGATGGATGAAGATAGAAGATGCCGCTTGGATGAAGACTTCTGCCCATCTGGAGGACCACTTCTGCTCGGTTGGGTGAAGACGTCTCAAGGTAGGGTGATCTTCAAGGGGTTAGTGTTAGGTTTTATTAAGGGGGGATTGGGTGGGTTTTAGAGTAGGGTTGGTTGTGTGGGTGGTGGGTTTTAATGTTGGGGGGGTTGTAGTTTTTTTTACAGGTAAAAGAGGTGATTACTTTGGGGCAATGCCCCTCAAAAAGCCCTTTTAAGGGATATTTGTAATTTAGTGTAGGGTAGGGATTTTTATTATTTTGGGGGTCTTTTTTATTTTATTAGGGGGATTAGATTAGGTGTAATTAGTTTAAAATTCTTGTAATTATTTTATTATTTTCTGTAATTTAGTTTTTTTTCCGTACTTTAGTTTATTTAACTTAATTGTAATTAATTGTAGTTAGTTTAGGTAATTTATTTAATGATAGAGTAGTGTTAGGTGTAATTGTAACTTAGGTTAGGATTTGTTTTACAGGTATATTTGTCTTTATTTTATCTAGGAAGTTATTAAATAGTTAATAACTATTTAGTAACTATTGTACCTAGTTAAAATAAACACAAAGTTGCCTGTAAAATAAAAATAAACCCTGAGATATCTACAATGTAATTATTAGTTATATTGTAGCTAGCTTAGGGTTTATTTTATAGGTAAGTATTTAGTTTTAAATAGGAATAATTTAGTTAATAATAGTAATTTTATTTAGATTTATTTAAATAATATTTAATTTAGGGGGGTGTTAGGGTTAGGGTTAGACTTAGATTTAGGGGTTAATACAGGGAGTGCAGAATTATTAGGCAAATGAGTATTTTGACCACATCATCCTCTTTATGCATGTTGTCTTACTCCAAGCTGTATAGGCTCGAAAGCCTACTACCAATTAAGCATATTAGGTGATGTGCATCTCTGTAATGAGAAGGGGTGTGGTCTAATGACATCAACACCCTATATCAGGTGTGCATAATTATTAGGCAACTTCCTTTCCTTTGGCAAAATGGGTCAAAAGAAGGACTTGACAGGCTCAGAAAAGTCAAAAATAGTGAGATATCTTGCAGAGGGATGCAGCACTCTTAAAATTGCAAAGCTTCTGAAGCATGATCATCGAACAATCAAGCGTTTCATTCAAAATAGTCAACAGGGTCGCAAGAAGCGTGTGGAAAAACCAAGGCGCAAAATAACTGCCCATGAACTGAGAAAAGTCAAGCGTGCAGCTGCCAAGATGCTACTTGCCACCAGTTTGGCCATATTTCAGAGCTGCAACATCACTGGAGTGCCCAAAAGCACAAGGTGTGCAATACTCAGAGACATGGCCAAGGTAAGAAAGGCTGAAAGACGACCACCACTGAACAAGACACACAAGCTGAAACGTCAAGACTGGGCCAAGAAATATCTCAAGACTGATTTTTCTAAGGTTTTATGGACTGATGAAATGAGAGTGAGTCTTGATGGGCCAGATGGATGGGCCCGTGGCTGGATTGGTAAAGGGCAGAGAGCTCCAGTCCAACTCAGACGCCAGCAAGGTGGAGGTGGAGTACTGGTTTGGGCTGGTATCATCAAAGATGAGCTTGTGGGGCCTTTTCGGGTTGAGGATGGAGTCAAGCTCAACTCCCAGTCCTACTGCAAGTTTCTGGAAGACACCTTCTTCAAGCAGTGGTACAGGAAGAAGTCTGCATCCTTCAAGAAAAACATGATTTTCATGCAGGACAATGCTCCATCACACGCGTCCAAGTACTCCACAGCGTGGCTGGCAAGAAAGGGTATAAAAGAAGAAAATCTAATGACATGGCCTCCTTGTTCACCTGATCTGAACCCCATTGAGAACCTGTGGTCCATCATCAAATGTGAGATTTACAAGGAGGGAAAACAGTACACCTCTCTGAACAGTGTCTGGGAGGCTGTGGTTGCTGCTGCACGCAATGTTGATGGTGAACAGATCAAAACACTGACAGAATCCATGGATGGCAGGCCTTTGAGTGTCCTTGCAAAGAAAGGTGGCTATATTGGTCACTGATTTGTTTTTGTTTTGTTTTTGAATGTCAGAAATGTATATTTGTGAATGTTGAGATGTTATATTGGTTTCACTGGTAAAAATAAATAATTGAAATGGGTATATATTTGTTTTTTGTTAAGTTGCCTAATAATTATGCACAGTAATAGTCACCTGCACACACAGATATCCCCCTAAAATAGCTAAAACTAAAAACAAACTAAAAACTACTTCCAAAAATATTCAGCTTTGATATTAATGAGTTTTTTGGGTTCATTGACAACATGGTTGTTGTTCAATAATAAAATTAATCCTCAAAAATACAACTTGCCTAATAATTCTGCACTCCCTGTATATTTATTATAGTGGCGGCGACATTGGGGGCGGCAGATTAGGGGTTAATAAGTGTAGGTAGGTTGCGGCAACATTGGGGGCGGCAGAGTAGGGGTTAATAAATATAATGTAAGTTTCGGCGATGTTGGGGGCAGCAGATTAGGGGTTCATAACTATAATGTAGGTGGTGGTAGTGTCCGGAGCCGCAGATTAGGGGTTAATAATATAAATCAGGTGGTGGCGATGTCGGAGGTGGCAGATTAGGGGTTAATAAGTGTAATATTAGGGGTGTTTAGACTCGGGGTTCATGTTAGGGTGTTAGGTGTAGACATAAAATGTATTTCCCCATAGGAATCAATGGGGCTGCATTAGAAGCTGAACACTGTTTTTTTGCAGGTGTTAGACTTTTTTTCAGCCGGCTCCCCATTGATTCCTACGGAGAAATCGTGCACGAGCACGTTTAGCCAGCTCACCGCTACCGTAAGCACCGCTGGTATTACAGTGAGATGTGGAGCAAGATTTTGCTCTCCGCTCACTTTTCTGAGGCTAACGCCGGGTTTGTAAAAACCTGTAATACCAGCGTTGTCTTAAGTGAGCGGTGAGAAAAAAATGCTCATTAGCCCCGCACACCATTACCGATAAAAACTCGTAATCTAGGCGTAAATTATCTAAAACAATAAAAATTATTCCTATTCTAATACCCCATTTAAAAAAAAACACCCCAAAATAAAAAAAACCTAATCTATAATAAACTACCAAGGGCCCTTAAAAGGGCCTTTGTAGGGACCTTTTGTAGGGCATTGCCCTAAAGTTGACAGCTCTTTTGCTAAAAAAGAAAATCAAACACCCCCTAACAGTATACAAACTCCCAACCCTCAAACCCACAAAATAAAAATAAAGTTGTTAAACCTAATATACCCATTGCCCTGAAAAGGGCATTTGTATGGGCATTGCCCTTAAAAGGGCATTCACCTCTTTTACTGCCCATTAAAAATAAAAAATGGCTATTCTTAAAAAACAAAAAAACAAAAAGAAAACAAAAAGGACACAAAATAACAAACGAATTATTCAAAATAATAAAAAGTATTCCTATTCTAAACCGTTTAAAAAAAAAAAACACCCCAAAATAAAAGAACCCTAATCTATAATAAACTACCAATAGCCCTTAAAAGGGCCTTTTGTATGGCATTGCCCTAAAGTTAACAGCTCTTTTGCTACAAAATAAAAACAAATACCCCCTAACATTACAAACCCCCACCCACCCCAAACCCACAAAATAAAAAAACCTAACTAAAAAAACCTAATCTACCGATTGCCCTAAAAAAGGGCATATGTATGGGCATTTGAATCAGCCAATAGGAATGAGAGCTGCTTAAATCCTATTGGCTGATTTGAACAGCCAATAGGATTTAAGCAGCTCTATTTCCTATTGGCTGATTTAAAGGACCAGTCAACACAGTAGATTTGAATAATCAACAAATGCAAGATAAGACAATGCAATAGCACAAAGGGGCCCATTTATCAAGCTCCGTATGGAGCTTGAGGGCTCGTGTTTCTGGCGAGTCTTCAGACTTGCCAGAAACACAAGTTATGGAGCAGCGGTCTAAAGACTACTGCTCCATAACCCTGTCCGCCTGCTCTGATGAGTCGGACAGGAATCGCCGGAAATCAACCCGATCGTGTACAATCGGGTTGATTGACACCCCTTGCTGGCGGCCCATTGCAGGGACAGCGTTGCACCAGCAGCTCTTGTGAGCTGCTGGTGCAATGCTGAATACGGAGGGCGTATTGCTCTCCGTATTCAGCGAGGTCTTGCGGACCTGATCCACACTGTCGGATGAGGTCTGCAAGACCTTTAATAAATAGACCCCTTAGTCTGAACTTTTTCTGACAATTTTAAAAGTTATGTCTTTTTCCACTCCCACTGTACCATGTGACAGCCATCAGCCAATCACAAATGCATACACGTACCATGTGACAGCAATCAATCATTCACAAATGTATACACGCTTATTCTTACACATGCTCAGTAGGAGCTGGTGACTCAAAAAGTTTAAATATAAAAAGACTGTGCACATTTTGTTAATGGAAGTAAATTGGAAAGTTGTTTAAAATTGCATGCTCTATCTGAATAATGAAAGTTTAATTTTGATTGAGTGTCCCTTTAAGTTTTTCAGCCAATAGGAATGCAATTGTACCTCCAGTATTAAAGGGATACCTTGCATTTGAACCCTCAGTGTGCGGCGGACGATAAAATGAAGGGGACCTCCACGTCGGATCGATGGACCTCCGTCTCTGCAGGGATGAAGAAGATGCCGGTTCCATGAAGATGGAGCTGCCTGGATGAAGATGGACCTCCGCCTCTGTGCATCGACTGCTCCGCCTCCGCAGGGATGAAAAAGATGCCGGTCCATCGGTGGATGAAGATGGAGCCACCTGGATGAAGATGGAGCCGCTGGGATGAAGATCGTTCAAGCCGGACTTCAGCAACTGTGAATACCTAAAAAGGGGTTAGTGATAGTGTTAGGTTTTTTAAGGTTTTTTTGGGGTGTTTTTTTTTTTTTTAGATTAGGCCTAATGGGCAATCTTAGAAGAGCTGAATGCCATTTTAAGAGCAGTAAAAGAGCTGAATGCCGATGCCCATAAAAATGCCCTTTTCAGGGCAATGGGTAGATTAGGTTTTTTAAGTAGGTTTTCTTATTTTGTGGGTTTGGGGTGGGTTGGGGTGGGTTGGGGTTTGTAATGTTAGGGGGTGTTTGATTTGATTTTGTAGCAAAAGAGCTGTTAACTTTAGGGTAATGCCCTACAAAAGGCCCTTTTAAGGGCTATTGGTAGTTTATTATACGGAGGGCGTATTGCTCTCCGTATTCAGCGAGGTCTTGCGGACCTGATCCACACTGTCGGATGAGGTCTGCAAGACCTTTAATAAATAGACCCCTTAGTCTGAACTTTTTCTGACAATTTTAAAAGTTATGTCTTTTTCCACTCCCACTGTACCATGTGACAGCCATCAGCCAATCACAAATGCATACACGTACCATGTGACAGCAATCAATCATTCACAAATGTATACACGCTTATTCTTGCACATGCTCAGTAGGAGCTGGTGACTCAAAAAGTTTAAATATAAAAAGACTGTGCACATTTTGTTAATGGAAGTAAATTGGAAAGTTGTTTAAAATTGCATGCTCTATCTGAATAATGAAAGTTTAATTTTGATTGAGTGTCCCTTTAAGTTTTTCAGCCAATAGGAATGCAATTGTACCTCCAGTATTAAAGGGATACCTTGCATTTGAACCCTCAGTGTGCGGCGGACGATAAAATGAAGGGGACCTCCACGTCGGATCGATGGACCTCCGTCTCTGCAGGGATGAAGAAGATGCCGGTTCCATGAAGATGGAGCTGCCTGGATGAAGATGGACCTCCGCCTCCGTGCATCGACTGCTCCGCCTCCGCAGGGATGAAAAAGATGCCGGTCCATCGGTGGATGAAGATGGAGCCACCTGGATGAAGATGGAGCCACTGGGATGAAGATCGTTCAAGCCGGACTTCAGCAACTGTGAATACCTAAAAAGGGGTTAGTGATAGTGTTAGGTTTTTTAAGGTTTTTTTGGGGTGTTTTTTTTTTTTTTAGATTAGGCCTAATGGGCAATCTTAGAAGAGCTGAATGCCATTTTAAGAGCAGTAAAAGAGCTGAATGCCGATGCCCATAAAAATGCCCTTTTCAGGGCAATGGGTAGATTAGGTTTTTTAAGTAGGTTTTCTTATTTTGTGGGTTTGGGGTGGGTTGGGGTGGGTTGGGGTTTGTAATGTTAGGGGGTGTTTGATTTGATTTTGTAGCAAAAGAGCTGTTAACTTTAGGGTAATGCCCTACAAAAGGCCCTTTTAAGGGCTATTGGTAGTTTATTATAGATTAGGGTTAATTTTTTTTTATTATTTTTTTTTTTTCAAACGGTTTAGAATAGGAATCATTTTTATTATTTTTAATAATTCGTTTGTTATTTTGTGTATTTTTTTTTTCTTTTAGGGGTGTTTTTTAATTTTTTAGAATAGCCATTTTTTATTTTTAATGGGCAGTAAAAGAGCTGAATGCCCCTTTAAAGGGACAGTCTAGTACAAAAAAACTTTCATGATTCAGATAGGGCATGTAATTTTAAACAATTTTCCAATTTACTTTTATCACCAATTTTTCTTTGTTCTCTTGGTATTCTTAGTTGAAAGCTTAACTTAGGAGGTTCATATGCTAATTTCTTTGACCTTGAAGGCCGCCTCTTAAGAATGCATTTTAACAGGTTTTTCACCACTAGAGGGTGTTAGTTCATGTTTTTCATATAGATAACACTGTGCTCGTGCACGTGAAGTTACCTGGGAGCCATCACTGATTGGCTAAACTGCAAGTCTGTCAAAAGAACAAATAAAGGGGCAGTCTGCAGAGGCTTAAAGATAATCACAGAGGTAAAAAATATATAAATATAACTGTGTTGGTTATGCAAAACTAGGGAATGGGTAAACAAGGGATTATCTATCTTTTAAAACAATAACAATTCTGGTGTAGACTGTCCCTTTAAGGGCAATGCCCATACAAATGCCCTTTTCAGGGCAATGGGTAGATTAGGTTTAACAACTTTATTCTTATTTTGTGGGTTTGGGGAGTGGGGGTTTGTATACTGTTAGGGGGTGTTTGATTTTCTTGTTTTAGCAAAAGAGCTGTTACCTTTAGGGCAATGCCCTACAAAGGGCCCTGTTAAGGGCCCTTGGTAGTTTATTATAGATTAGTTTTTTTTTTATTATTTTGTGTTTTTTTTTTAATGGGGTATTACAATAGGAATAATTTTATTGTTTTGGATAATTTCGTTTGTTATTTTTTGTAATGGTAGTTTTTTTATTTTTTGTAAGTTAAGAGTTTTTTATTTTTTGTAATGGCAGTTTTTTTTATTTTTTGTAATGGCAGTTTTTTTTATTTTTGTAATGTTAGTTTTTTTGTTGTTGTAATGTTAGGTTTTAGTGTAAGGCAGCTTAGGATTTACTTTTATTTCACAGTTAAGTTTGTATTTATTTTAACTAGGTAGTTAGTAAATAGTTAGTAACTATTTACTAACTAGTCTACCTAGTTAAAATAAATATGAACACCTGTTAGATTGTAGCAAGCTTAGGTTTGTTTTATTTCATAGGTAAGTTTGTATTTAGTTTTAAATTAGTTAATAATTGTAACTTTAATTTTAATTATGTTAAAGTTCGGGGGTTAATAAAGTTTAATTTAGGTTGATGCGATGTGGGGGGGTGCAGTTTAGGGGTTAATAGGTTTAGTTAGTTTGGCGATGTCGGGGAACGGCGGTTAAGGGGTTAATACTTTATTTAGTTATTTAGTTAGTGTTGGCGATGTTTGGGAACGGCAGTTTAGGGGTTAATAGGTTTAGGTAGTGTTGGCAATGTGGGGTGCAGTTTAGGGGTTAATAGGATTAGTTAGTGCTGGCGATGGCGGGGAATGGCGGTTTAGGGGTTAATACTTTATTTAGTGATTTAGTTAGTGTTAACGATGTTTGGGAAAGATGGTTTAGGGGTTAATAGGTTTAGGTAGTGTTGGAGATGTCAGGGAACGGCACTTTAGGGGTTAATAACTTTATTTAGTCATTTAGTTAGTGTTGGCGATGTGGGGGGGCTGTGGTTTAGGGGTTAATAGGCTTAGGTAGTGTTGGCGATGTGGGGGGATGGCACTTTAGGGGTTAATAGCTTTGTTTAGTGGTGGCGTTGGTGGCAGCGGCGGTGGTTTTACATCATTTTGTGTATATATATATATATATATATATATATATATATGTACCAGACAATGTACAATCCAGAATAAAAATCCAGCGGCCTTGGGTGCTGCAAAATATAATTACAGAGGCCATGAAAAAGTGCACTCCAAAGGTCTTCTATCAGCAATATGGTTACTTTAATATGTGAACATTTTCGGGTCAAAAACGACCCATCCTGATACTTTGGGGCCCCAGCGGTCCTCACTCACTTGGCACCAGCGACGCATATGGGGAGTGGAGAACATTGTGGCAATCCGCTCATATGGACTTGAGGGGGGAGGCGATCCAGCTAAAACTGAACACCCAATACCCTTGGGCACTATGAATACTGCCCACGCAGCATCAGTCATGGCGGATCGTAACCTCCTGGCAGGTTACCGAATATTTCCCACTCTGGCTCGAAGTGGTTTGCTTGGCAGGGGACAAGCAGATCGGATCGGCGAGAAGGCAGTTCAAAGCGGACCCTACCGTATAGAAGCAGAGCTCTTCCCTCACTATGACTGCCCTATCCAGCTTAGCTCCATTGTCAGGGCTCAAGGTTTTGCTCAAGCAGCGGCCCTCCATGATGCGGATGTGAGAGTGGGCATAGGTTGAGCCCTTGCCTTTTTTTTTTTTTTTTTTCTGCACAGTGTTTAATCTGGCCATATTGTCAACCGATTGAATAGTGAACTATGTTTTGGACCTTGTTATCCTTTTTGCTTATTATACTGCACGCCCTCAGGCTTTGTGAGGACATCTCTTATTTTTGATTACAGTATTGTTCATTGTGCCTGTTTTTGGGCGCTCAACACAGACCATATTTATGAATGTTTATTATTCGCAGTCCTATACTATGTTTAAGAAATGTTTACACTATAGATATATACTAATCTAGCTAAATGTTATACAGTAATGTAGGGTTGGTTGTGAGCATATGTGCAAATGATGTACTTTTGGTCTTGAGCAATATCGTTTGAGCAGATATTGTGTGTGTAACATTACTGACAAATGAGCTTTGCCATAGCAAGGATAACTATACTGCAGTATCATAGCTATTACTACTTTATCCCTTTGCTTCATAACTAACTGTTAACTGCTTTTCATGTTAGATATAACTTTTTAAACATGTAGAAGTTGTTCCTTTTAGTGCAAAGACATATTTGTTAAGATAAGTCCGGTCTTATTGTCTTTTTATTAAGATTCATAATTATATATGAGCGCATGTTTGCTGAGCTCTTTATTCTACCGGACCCCTCACCATTCTCTAAAGCTCCCTAACTCTACCCTCAATTTGCAAGAGGACTATGCAAAGCGTTTATACAAGCTTGTTCATACTAGCACGTTATTTCTGTATTTTTTCTTCTATTTTTATCCTGTAGTTTGCATGAAATCAGGACACCAGGCTTTCTGTATACTTTTATAAAATCGGGAGTTCATATGTTGCACCAGGTTTTGTTGGATAGCTGATCTAAATATACACAATTTGTCACTTGCATCATAGGAACCTCCCCATCAGATAGCAGACTAACAGCTTTGATATATATTGAAATTGCTCGATGATCCCACGTATTTATCTATGTAACTCCTAATGGGTTCACAATATGTTACTGATTAGCCCTCTCCTGTCTCACTATATAGCTCTTCCAAGTTAACAGCTACGCACCCTATCTTACACACATAGATAACCCCAACATAAAACCATTTTAATAGCCATACTAGAGATATGGAACAGCTTACTAGCTGGATGTACCTAACTCTTAATTTAGGTGTTTTACCTGCTCGTGGGCATAGGGCCCATGCCCAGGTGCGTGTTCCCATAATTTAATACTGTCTTATATAAGCTAATTTTGAAGGTTTAGCTATTTGCTAGTTTGGATGTTCTCTATATCCCTATGTATCCTTGGCGAAGGTTGCTGCAACAGTTTAATTTCTCATTCTGTTTATCTCAGTCAAAGCTTAGAGAAATCTTACTGTGCATATATAACCCTAACTTCTTTAAGTCTCCTCCCCTAAATTAACAGTATAGCTAATTTATATGTACAACCACAGCAAATTCAGGGGATCTCAATGACATATCTATTCATAGTAATATATGCTCACATATGCCCTTCCATGATAGTCCTAGATTATTGCTCATTAGCAAAGTCATATATCACTATGGGTAACTATGTTCCTAACATAGTATTCACGCAGGCTGGTCCTGCAGTATATACAGTTTCCCTCATCATAGTCCCAGAGCTAAGATTTATAAGATGTGTCAGACCCATACAGCTAGACCTTTTTCCCCTGATTTTTTAGACCTGTCATTGTCCCATTATGCACTGGTTCTTTGTTAAGCATTTATTGTCAACCCATATATGCTTCTTTTCATATAACTTGGATGTTGAGCCATCCTGAGGCATGTTTACTCTATATTATAAGAACGCAGCCTAATTTACCAGACTCGCCATACCCAGGTTACCACCTCCCCCCCCCCCCCCCCCACATAATATATCTCCTTGTTTAGGAGAGCTAACTACGCGGTCTTTCTTTTACTTGTACCGCATCTTCACTACCTTCTTTATGAATATATCTCTTAAAACATTATTACAGTACTTATCTTCCCATAGACATATTGTCTTCAATGACAGTTAGAAGGGATTAATCCTGGTTTTATTTGCATGTTTTTCTTTTGATATAATCCCTAACAGTGTATTAATATAGAATAATAATCTTTAAAAAAATCTGAGGTAAACAGAACAAGATCCATGAGTGATCTCCTATTTAACAGGTAGCCTCCCATGTTGGTAAATCTCCCATTTAGCCAGGGGTCCAAGAGTGGCCCTTTTCAACAAAAGAGGAGGCTTATACCATTATGGGCATGATTATATTGTGCCTCTGAAACACTTTTTCAACATTAGTTACCCTGTTGTTTTGTCAGTGGATATTACTGGTGACGCTTATAGTCTTTCAACTGTATGATGAATCCTATACTGTGTTATTGTGATGGCACTTGTGAAATGTTTTACACAACTTGTTTACATGCCAAATTTTACCTCAATAAAAAATATTTAAAAAAAAAAAAACAAAAAAAAAAAAAACGACCCATCCTCAGACAAACAGTGTACATTTGCACTTACCCACCACCGGACATATAATACATTGTGAACTCTGCAGGACGCCACATCTGGCCTTTCTGACAGTTATGTATCCCCGGATTCCAGTATTCTATACATTACCGAAAATACACAAACAGCTTATACATCCTCCAGGCAGACCCATAGTTTTGGCTATTGGGTCCCTGCAACACCCTATAGCTAGTGATGTCGCGAACCTAAAATTTTCGGTTCGCGAACCGCAGACTCGAACTTCCGGTATTGTCCGCGAACGCGCGAACCGCGCGAACCGCCATTGAATTCAATAGGCAGGCGAACTTTAAAACCTACAAGGACTCTTTCTGGCCACAATAGTGATGGAAAAGTTGTTTCAAGGGTCCTAACACCTGGACTGTTGCATGCTGGAGGGGGATCCCTGGCAAAACTCCCATGGAAAATTACATAGTTGATGCAGAGTCTGCTTTTAAGCCATAATGGGTCTAAATCAACTAACATTCCCAAAGTGGCTGTCTCAAAACATCCCGGACAGATTGATAGTTAGATAGAATCGATAGAAGAGAAATAGATATATTTGTTAGATATATAATTACCCTAATAAATTCTAATAATCAAATATGCGTTCTTGGACCCAACTAGCTTGTGTCAATTAGTACTTTTCTTAGCACTTTAATCCCTGTTCCCCCCCCCCTATCGTGGGAGTTCTATATGGCCTGCCAGATTACCCTGAAAAATTATAATAATAGGACATGTGGTCTGCTACCTATTTTAACGAGGTTGTGTTTTAAGTACTACCATTCTTAGCACTTTAATCTCTGTAACTCCCCCTATTTGGTGAGGTCTATACGGCCTGGATGATTACCCATACAAAATATAATAAGACATCTGCTCTTGGTCTGCGACCCATGGTAACTATGTTGTGTTAATTAGTAATGTCCTTCGCATTTTAATAGCTGTTACTCATACTCACCCTATCGGTGGAGGTCTATATGGCCTGCATGATTACCCTTACAAAATATAACAACCAAACATATGTTCTGTGACCCATGGTAAGTAGGTTGTGTTATGTAGTACTGTTCTTTGTATTTTCATACCTGTTACAACACCAAATGGTGGCAGGTCTATCTGTCCTTCATGATTAGCTGCACCCAAACCCAAAAAAAAGCAGAGTGCACTGTCTTAAGACTAACACCCATGGCTAACTCTGTTGTTTCAATTAGTACTATTCTTAGCACTTTCATCCCTGTTACGGGCGGTCTACATGGCCATCATGATTAGCCGAACAAAATACTACAATCCAACCTTTGCTCAGTCTTCATAGGCCCTTCATTGTCTGTATTTTGATAGTACAGTTCTTATTATTTTTATAGCTGATACAACACCGAATGTTGTCAGCTCTATATGGCCTGCAGGAATAGCTGCACCCAATACAAAAATAAATCCAAGCGGTCTTGGATTAACACCCATGGCTAACTCTGTTGTTTCAAGTAGTACTATTCTTAGCACTTTCATCTCATCATCCCTGTTACTTCCAGGACTCTCGGTGGTGGTGGTCTACATGGCCATCATGATTAGCCTAACCAAATACTACAATCTACAATCCAACCTTGGCTCAGTCTTCCTAAGGCCCTTCATTGGCTGTATTTTGCTAGTACTGTTCTTATTACTATGGTGGTCTACATGGCCATCATGATTAGGCTAACCAAATACTACAATCCAACCTTGGCTCAGTCTTCCTAAGGCCCTTCATTGGCTGTATTTTGGTAGCCGCACCCAAAGCCAAAAAAAAGCCAAGCGGTTTTGCACTAACACCCATGGCTAACTCTGTTGTTTAAAGTTCTACTATTCTTAGCTCTTTCATCTCATCATCCCTGTTACTTCCCGGACTCTCGGTGGTGGTGGTCTACATGGCCATCATGATTAGCCTAACCAAATACTACAATCCAACCTTGGCCCAGTCTTCCTAAGGCCCTTCATTGGCTGTATTTTGGTAGTACTGTTCTTATTAGTTTAATAGCTGATACAACACCAAATGTTGTCAGCTCTATATGGCCTGCAGGAATAGCCGCACCCAAAGCCAAAAAAAAGCCAAGCAGTTTTGCACTAACACCCATGGCTAACTCTGTTGTTTCAAGTTCTACTATTCTTAGCTCTTTCATCTCATCATCCCTGTTACTTCCAGGACTCTCTGTGGTGGTGGTCTACATGGCCATCATGATTAGCCTAACCAAATACTACAATCCAACCTTGGCTCAGTCTTCCTAAGGCCCTTCATTGGCTGTATTTTGGTAGTACTGTCATCCTTTTGAATAAAAGATTACAGTAAAGGCATTGATTTTAGAAACCCACAGATCATTATTTGCAACCGTGAATTTAGAAAAAAAAATTGATTACACAGCCGTGACACTTATTTATGCTCAGGCCTTTTTAATACGAGGGTCCCGGAGCCTCAACCGAAACAACAGCATGAAAGAGGAGATATGTCATCCTTTTGAATAAAAGATTACAGGAAAGGCATTGATTTTAGAAACCCACAGATCATTATTTGCAACCGTGAATTTAGAAAAAAAATTGATTACACACCCGTCACACTTATTTATGCTCAGGCCTTTTTAATACGAGGGTCCTGGAGCCTCAACCGAAACAACAGCATGAAAGAGGAGATATGTCATCCTTTTGAATAAAAGATTACAGGAAAGGCATTGATTTTAGAAACCCACAGATCATTATTTGCAACCGTGAATTTAGAAAAAAAAATTGATTACACAGCCGTGACACTTATTTATGCTCAGGCATTTTTAATACGAGGGTCCCGGAGCCTCAACCGAAACAACAGCATGAAAGAGGAGATATGTCATCCTTTTGAATAAAAGATTACAGAAATTGTAAGAGAAAACAAGAGGGCGACCCCTAGTGCAGATCAATTGTGGACATGTGATGAATATCTGCTTATGCTGACGAAGGGATACTCACAGATGGTATTGCACACTGTAGTGCAAATGTAGCGTACTAGGAATATTATAGTGTCCTAGTGCACATAACAACCCAAGCAGTACTGCTGCAGTTGGAGATCAGTACTGCTTGGGTTGTTATGTGCACTAGGACACTATAATATTCCTAGTACGCTACATTTGCACTACAGTGTGCAATACCATCTATGAGTATCCCTTCGTCAGCATAAGCAGATATTCATCACATGTCCACAATTGATCTGCACTAGGGGTCGCCCTCTTGTTTTCTCTTACAATTTACAGATTACAGATACATCTTCTGCGTTTGGGAGGAGCAGCCCTCAGTCCAGTGCACAGTCTGCTGGGACACTGTGAAGTTCCCAGATCGTTCACCTAGGCATTATCTCTGCCTTTCCACACTGTGAGTATGTTTGCATTTGCATCATTTCTCTCATAAAAAATTGGCTACACTAGGAGGCGCCCTTCTCTTTCTGCTCTGTTTTTCTACATTGATTTTAGAAACCCACAGATCATTATTTGCAACCGTGAATTTAGAAAAAAAAATTGATTACACACCCGTCACACTTATTTATGCTCAGGTCTTTTTAATACGAGGGTCCCGGAGCCTCAACCGAAACAACAGCATGAAAGAGGAGATATGTCATCTTTTTGAATAAAAGATTACAGGAAAGGCATTGATTTTAGAAAGCCACAGATCATTATTTGCAACCGTGAATTTAGAAAAAAAAATTGATTACACAGCCGTCACACTTATTTATGCTCAGGCCTTTTTAATACGAGGGTCCCGGAGCCTCGACCGAAACAACAGCATGAAAGAGGAGATATGTCATACTTTTGAATAAAAGATTACAGGAAAGGCATTGATTTTAGAAAGCCACAGATCATTATTTGCAACCATGAAATTACACAAAAACATTGATTAGACAGCCGTGACACTTATTTATGCTCAGGCCTTTTTAATACGAGGGTCCCGGAGGCTCAACCGAAACAACAGCATGAAAGAGGAGATATGTCATACTTTTGAATAAAAGATTACAGGAAAGGCATTGATTTTAGAAACCCACAGATCATTATTTGCAACCGTGAAATTAGAAAAAAAAATTGATTACACACCCGTGACACTTATTTATGCTCAGGCCTTTTTAATACGATGGTCCCGGAGCCTCAACCGAAACAACAGAATGAAAGAGGAGATATGTCATACTTTTGAATAAAAGATTACAGGAAAGGCATTGATTTTAGAAACCCACAGATCATTTATATGACCCGTGTAATAGAAAAAAACATTCATTAGACACCGGTTACACTTATTTATCCTCAGGCCTTGTTAATACGAGGGTCCCGGAGCCACAACTGAAACAACAGCATGAAAGAGGACATATGTCAATCTTTTTGAATTATAGATTACAGGAAAGGCATTGATTTTAGAAACACTGAGATAATTACTTGCAACCGGGAAATAAAAAAAAAAATTGAACAGACACCCAGTACACTTTATTATCCATAGGCCTTTTCAGCAGAGGCTCCAGGACCCTCAACAAAAACAAGAGCAGGGAGCTGGGCATAGGAGTACAATGGAGTGTGACAATAATAATCTGAAAGTGAAGATTGCATAGTTGTGGCATTTTAATTTTGTTATTGTGGGAACTTAGTACTTGCAATGACCTTGCTCTGGTGAATCCATATTGCAAATGTGTTATTTAAGGCACTGTTTGTCTATTTTTTTGAATATCAGCATTTGTTAAATGAAGCTCAACTTAGGCTGGTGAGAAACGACCTTTCTTCTGGCTGTTTGCAAATGTTGTGGCTCTGGACAAACATGTGAATAAGGGGCCATCAGCCATATTCTGCACGCAACCCCTTTGATGATTGACGATAAACATGTGTCACCTGCAAGCAGAGCTCGTTACTTCTGTCTAAATCATCTTCCTGGTATGGACAGGCCACTGTTTCCCACAGCAAGTACGAATTTTGAAATACAAGATTGTCTTGAGTATGGTAGGAAAACAAAGTTTATTTAATTCAGTACTATCTATCACCACAAAAAATGAACTTCTTGAAGCAACAAAAATGCCAGCAATTTCATGTGCTTATGGATGACAAGGACGTCATGTCCTTTGGTGCACAGAGATGGAGACGATTTTTGCCCTCCCTGTACACTACCCAGATGTCTCAAACATCACCAGAAACACAATACAGCCACTCTTGTGAAGTTCCTGGTGTTCCGGTAGCCATCTCTTTGCGCTCCTAAAGGAATACTTTATCAGTGTTTTTGTATACATCCGACAACAGCTTCGGAGACTGTGGTGACGCACATGTTATTTACTGTTGTTCCAGCTGTGGCAATATCAATTGGCATGAAAAAGTTAAGATTTGTGGGTTGGGGAGCCTATAGCTGTTAAGGTAGGACGTGTGTTTGAGGAGCTCCAGGTCTTACAAGTTACTTTGGAGTTAGTTTTCAACCTTAATTTAATTTTCTTTTTGGGATTCATAGTCACACTTTCTGGGGCTATCCAAGAGGAGCCTGGTAAAAGCAGTAGTAGTCACCCCTTATATCAACGGGTACGGAGACCTGTTTTTTTCGTTTCCAATATTGCGCCGTACCCCAAACTAATCCTGAATGAAAAAAAAAAAATTAAAATTTGGACTAGTGACGCACATTTTATGCACGCTGTGGCAATTGCAATTTGCAATAAAAATAATCTGCTAACAACAACCACTACCTACGACCACACCTGACTCCTGAAGTCATGCTTCAGTTATTAAGTCAAGTTAAATGAATTTTTTTCTTTCTTTATTATGCGCAGCAGAGGCTCCAGGACCCTCGACAAAACCAGCAGCAGGAAAGAGGACATATGGCATCCTTTTGAAAAAAATGATTATAGGAAAGGCATTGATTTTAGAAACACAGAGATCATTAGTTGCTACCGTGAAATCACAAAAAACTTCGATTATACACCAAGTACACTTATTTATCCTTAGGCCTTTTTAGCAGAGGCTCCAGGACCCTCCAAAAAACCAGCAGCATGAAAGAGGACATATGGCATCCTTTTGAAAATTAGATTACAGGAAAGGCATTGATTTTAGAAACACAGAGATCATTAGTTGCAACCGTGAAATCACAAAAAACTTTGATTATACACCAAGTACACTTATTTATCCTTAGGCCTTTTTAGCAGAGGCTCCAGGACCCTCCACAAAACCAGCAGCATGAAAGAGGACATATGGCATCCTTTAGAAAATTAGATTACAGGAAAGGCATTGATTTTAGAAACACAGAGATCATTAGTTGCAACCGTGAAATCACAAAAAACTTCGATTATACACCAAGTACACTTATTTATCCTTAGGCCTTTTTAGCAGAGGCTCCAGGACCATCCACAAAACCAGCAGCATGAAAGCGGACATATGGCATACTTTAGAAAATTAGATTACAGGAAAGGCATTGATTTTAGAAACACAGAGATCATTAGTTGCAACCGTGAAATCTAAAAAAACATAGATTATACACCCAGTACACTTATTTATCCTTAGGCCTTTTTAGAAGAGTGTCCCGAAGCCTCAACAGAAAGAACAGCATGAAAGAGGACATATGGCATCCTTTTGAATAATAGATTACAGGAAAGGCATTGATTTTAGAAAGACAGAAAAAAATTGTTACAAACGGGAAATCTAAAAAAACATTGAATAGACACCCAGTACACTTCTTTATCCTTCGGCCTTTTGAGCAGAGGCTCCAGGACAATCAACAAAACCAGCAGTAGGAAAGAGGACATATGGCATCCTTTGTGAAAAAAAAGATTATAGGAAAGGCATTGATTTTAGAAACCCGGGGATAATTTGTTGCAACCGTGAATTTGAATTAAAAAAAAAGATTGGATGGACACCAGGTACAATTCTTTATCCATAATGCATTTTATAAGAGGGTCCAGGACCCTCAAACAAAAAACCAGCAGGAAAGAGGACATATGGCATACTTTTGAACAATACAGTAAGAGTACAGGAAAGGCATTGATTTTAGAAACCCATAGATAATTTTTTGCAAATGTAAATTTGAATCAAAAAAATGATTCGATGGACACCCAGTACACCACTTTCTCCTTAGGCCTTTTTATAAGAGTGTCCTGGACCCTCAAAAAAAACACCAGCAGGAAAGAGGACATATGGCATACTTTTGAAAATTAGATTACAGGAAAGGCATTGATGTTAGAAACACAGAGATCAGTTATATGACCCGGGAAATAGAAAAAAAAACATTGATTGGACACCCAGTACACAAAAAACTTCGATTATACACCAAGTACACTTATTTATCCTTAGGCCTTTTTAGCAGAGGCTCCAGGACCCTCCAAAAAACCAGCAGCATGAAAGAGGACATATGGCATCCTTTTGAAAATTAGATTACAGGAAAGGCATTGATTTTAGAAACACAGAGATCATTAGTTGCAACCGTGAAATCACAAAAAACTTCGATTATACACCAAGTACACTTATTTATCCTTAGGCCTTTTTAGCAGAGGCTCCAGGACCCTCCACAAAACCAGCATCATGAAAGAGGACATATGGCATCCTTTAGAAAATTAGATTACAGGAAAGGCATTGATTTTACAAACACAGAGATCATTAGTTGCAACCGTGAAATCACAAAAAACTTCGATTATACACCAAGTACACTTATTTATCCTTAGGCCTTTTTAGCAGAGGCTCCAGGACCATCCACAAAACCAGCAGCATGAAAGAGGACATATGGCATACTTTAGAAAATTAGATTACAGGAAAGGCATTGATTTTAGAAACACAGAGATCATTAGTTGCAACCGTGAAATCTAAAAAAACATAGATTATACACCCAGTACACTTATTTATCCTTAGGCCTTTTTAGAAGAGTGTCCGGGAGCCTCAACAGAAAGAACAGCATGAAAGAGGACATATGGCATCCTTTTGAATAATAGATTACAGGAAAGGCATTGATTTTAGAAAGACAGAAAAAAATTGTTACAAACGGGAAATCTAAAAAAACATTGAATAGACACCCAGTACACTTCTTTATCCTTCGGCCTTTTGAGCAGAGGCTCCAGGACAATCAACAAAACCAGCAGTAGGAAAGAGGACATATGGCATCCTTTGTGAAAAAAAGATTATAGGAAAGGCATTGATTTTAGAAACCCGGGGATAATTTGTTGCAACCGTGAATTTGAATTAAAAAAAAAGATTGGATGGACACCAGGTACAATTCTTTATCCATAATGCCTTTTTATAAGAGGGTCCAGGACCCTCAAACAAAAAACCAGCAGGAAAGAGGACATATGGCATACTTTTGAACAATACAGTAAGAGTACAGGAAAGGCAATGATTTTAGAAACCCATAGATAATTTTTTGCAAATGTAAATTTGAATCAAAAAAATGATTCGATGGACACCCAGTACACCACTTTCTCCTTAGGCCTTTTTATAAGAGGGTCCTGGACCCTCAAAAAAAACACCAGCAGGAAAGAGAAAACAAGAGGGCGACCCCTAGTGCAGATCAATTGTGGACATGTGATGAATATCTGCTTATGCTGACGAAGGGATACTCACAGATGGTATTGCACACTGTAGTGCAAATGTAGCGTACTAGGAATATTATAGTGTCCTAGTGCACATAACAACCCAAGCAGTACTGCTGCAGTTGGAGATCAGTACTGCTTGGGTTGTTATGTGCACTAGGACACTATAATATTCCTAGTACGCTACATTTGCACTACAGTGTGCAATACCATCTATGAGTATCCCTTCGTCAGCATAAGCAGATATTCATCACATGTCCACAATTGATCTGCACTAGGGGTCGCCCTCTTGTTTTCTCTTACAATTTACAGATTACAGATACATCTTCTGCGTTTGGGAGGAGCAGCCCTCAGTCCAGTGCACAGTCTGCTGGGACACTGTGAAGTTCCCAGATCGTTCACCTAGGCATTATCTCTGCCTTTCCACACTGTGAGTATGTTTGCATTTGCATCATTTCTCTCATAAAAAATTGGCTACACTAGGAGGCGCCCTTCTCTTTCTGCTCTGTTTTTCTACATTGATTTTAGAAACCCACAGATCATTATTTGCAACCGTGAATTTAGAAAAAAAAATTGATTACACACCCGTCACACTTATTTATGCTCAGGTCTTTTTAATACGAGGGTCCCGGAGCCTCAACCGAAACAACAGCATGAAAGAGGAGATATGTCATCTTTTTGAATAAAAGATTACAGGAAAGGCATTGATTTTAGAAAGCCACAGATCATTATTTGCAACCGTGAATTTAGAAAAAAAAATTGATTACACAGCCGTCACACTTATTTATGCTCAGGCCTTTTTAATACGAGGGTCCCGGAGCCTCGACCGAAACAACAGCATGAAAGAGGAGATATGTCATACTTTTGAATAAAAGATTACAGGAAAGGCATTGATTTTAGAAAGCCACAGATCATTATTTGCAACCATGAAATTACACAAAAACATTGATTAGACAGCCGTGACACTTATTTATGCTCAGGCCTTTTTAATACGGAGGCTCAACCGAAACAACAGCATGAAAGAGGAGATATATCATACTTTTGAATAAAAGATTACAGGAAAGGCATTGATTTTAGAAACCCACAGATCATTATTTGCAACCGTGAAATTAGAAAAAAAAAATTGATTACACACCCGTGACACTTATTTATGCTCAGGCCTTTTTAATACGATGGTCCCGGAGCCTCAACCGAAACAACAGCATGAAAGAGGAGATATGTCATACTTTTGAATAAAAGATTACAGGAAAGGCATTGATTTTAGAAACCCACAGATCATTTATATGACCCGTGTAATAGAAAAAAACATTCATTAGACACCGGTTACACTTATTTATCCTCAGGCCTTGTTAATACGAGGGTCCCGGAGCCACAACTGAAACAACAGCATGAAAGAGGACATATGTCAATCTTTTTGAATTATAGATTACAGGAAAGGCATTGATTTTAGAAACACTGAGATAATTACTTGCAACCGGGAAATCAAAAAAAAAAATTGAACAGACACCCAGTACACTTTATTATCCATAGGCCTTTTCAGCAGAGGCTCCAGGACACTCAACAAAAACAAGAGCAGGGAGCTGGGCATAGGAGTACAATGGAGTGTGACAATAATAATCTGAAAGTGAAGATTGCATAGTTGTGGCATTTTAATTTTGTTATTGTGGGAACTTAGTACTTGCAATGACCTTGCTCTGGTGAATCCATATTGCAAATGTGTTATTTAAGGCACTGTTTGTCTATTTTTTTGAATATCAGCATTTGTTAAATGAAGCTCAACTTAGGCTGGTGAGAAACGACCTTTCTTCTGGCTGTTTGCAAATGTTGTGGCTCTGGACAAACATGTGAATAAGGGGCCATCAGCCATATTCTGCACGCAACCCCTTTGATGATTGACGATAAACATGTGTCACCTGCAAGCAGAGCTCGTTACTTCTGTCTAAATCATCTTCCTGGTATGGACAGGCCACTGTTTCCCACAGCAAGTACGAATTTTGAAATACAAGATTGTCTTGAGTATGGTAGGAAAACAAAGTTTATTTAATTCAGTACTATCTATCACCACAAAAAATGAACTTCTTGAAGCAACAAAAATGCCAGCAATTTCATGTGCTTATGGATGACAAGGACGTCATGTCCTTTGGTGCACAGAGATGGAGACGATTTTTGCCCTCCCTGTACACTACCCAGATGTCTCAAACATCACCAGAAACACAATACAGCCACTCTTGTGAAGTTCCTGGTGTTCCGGTAGCCATCTCTTTGCGCTCCTAAAGGAATACTTTATCAGTGTTTTTGTATACATCCGACAACAGCTTCGGAGACTGTGGTGACGCACATGTTATTTACTGTTGTTCCAGCTGTGGCAATATCAATTGGCATGAAAAAGTTAAGATTTGTGGGTTGGGGAGCCTATAGCTGTTAAGGTAGGACGTGTGTTTGAGGAGCTCCAGGTCTTACAAGTTACTTTGGAGTTAGTTTTCAACCTTAATTTAATTTTCTTTTTGGGATTCATAGTCACACTTTCTGGGGCTATCCAAGAGGAGCCTGGTAAAAGCAGTAGTAGTCACCCCTTATATCAACGGGTACGGAGACCTGTTTTTTGCGTTTCCAATATTGCGCAGTACCCCAAACTAATCCTGAATGAAAAAAAAAAATTAAAATTTGGACTAGTGACGCACATTTTATGCACGCTGTGGCAATTGCAATTTGCAATAAAAATAATCTGCTAACAACAACCACTACCTACGACCACACCTGACTCCTGAAGTCATGCTTCAGTTATTAAGTCAAGTTAAATGAATTTTTTTTTTCTTTATTATGCGCAGCAGAGGCTCCAGGACCCTCGACAAAACCAGCAGCAGGAAAGAGGACATATGGCATCCTTTTGAAAAAAATTATTATAGGAAAGGCATTGATTTTAGAAACACAGAGATCATTAGTTGCTACCGTGAAATCACAAAAAACTTCGATTATACACCAAGTACACTTATTTATCCTTAGGCCTTTTTAGCAGAGGCTCCAGGACCCTCCAAAAAACCAGCAGCATGAAAGAGGACATATGGCATCCTTTTGAAAATTAGATTACAGGAAAGGCATTGATTTTAGAAACACAGAGATCATTAGTTGCAACCGTGAAATCACAAAAAACTTCGATTATACACCAAGTACACTTATTTATCCTTAGGCCTTTTTAGCAGAGGCTCCAGGACCCTCCACAAAACCAGCAGCATGAAAGAGGACATATGGCATCCTTTAGAAAATTAGATTACAGGAAAGGCATTGATTTTAGAAACACAGAGATCATTAGTTGCAACCGTGAAATACACCAAGTACACTTATTTATCCTTAGATCAGTTATATGACCCGGGAAATAGAAAAAAAAACATTGATTGGACACCCAGTACACTTCTTTATCCTTAGGCCTTTTTAAAAGAGTGTCCCGGAGCCTCAACAGAAAGAACAGCATGAAAGAGGACATATGGCATCCTTTTGAAAAATAGATTACAGGAAAGACATTGATTTTTGAAAGACAGAAAAAATAAGTTACAACTGTTAAATCTAAAAAAACATTGAATAGACACCCAGTACACTTCTTTATCCTTCGGCCTTTTTAGCAGAGGCTCCAGGACACTCAACAAAACCAGCAGTAGGAAAGAGGACATATGGCATCCTTTGTGAAAAAAAGATTATAGGAAAGGCATTGATTTTAGAAACCGGGGATAATTTGTTGCAACCGTGAATTTGAATTAAAAAAAAAGATTGGATGGACACCAGGTACAATTCTTTATCCATAATGCCTTTTTATAAGAGGGTCCAGGACCCTCAAACAAAAAACCAGCAGGAAAGAGGACATATGGCATACTTTTGAACAATAGAGTACAGGAAAGGCATAGATTTTAGAAACCCATAAAAAAAAATTTTAAAATGTAAATTTGAATAAAAAAAATGATTCGATGGATAGCCAGTACACCTCTTTCTCCTTAGGCCTTTTTATAAGAGGGTCCTGGACCCTCAAAAAAAATACCAGCAGGAAAGAGGACGTATGGCATCCTTTTGAACAATAGAGTACAGGTACAGCATTGATTTTACAAACCCAGAGATCATTTTGGTCAATTGTTAAATAGAAAAATAAAAATGAGTGGCCAACCAGTACACCTCTTTCTCCTTAGGCCTTTTTATAAGATGGTCCTGGACCCTCAAAAAAAACACCAGCAGGAAAGAGGACGTATGGCATCCTTTTGAACAATAGAGTACAGGTACGGCATTGATTTTACAAAACCAGAGATAATTTAGGTCAAATGAGAAATAGAAAATAAAAATGAGTGGACACCCAGTACACCTCTTTCACCTTAGGCCTTTTTATAAGAGTGTCCAGGACCCTCAAACAAAATACCAGCAGGAAAGAGAACATATGGCATACTTTGGAACAATAGAGTACTGGTACGGCATTGATTTGCGAAACCCACAGATAATTGTTTGGAAAAGTGAAATAGCACCAAAAACCATGCTTGGACTCCCACTCCAGGTCGTTCACCTTCAGCTTTTTTATAAGAGGGTCCAGCACCCTCAACAGAAACAACTGCAGGAAACACCACCACATATGCCATCCTTTTGCACAAGCGAGTACAGGTATGGCATCCATTTTAGAAACCCAAAGATAATTGAGAGGAACCAGGAACATTTTTATAAAAACTGGATGGGGCAACCATTACTACAGGTTGTTCTCCTTCAGCCTTTTTATATCATGGGCCACGACCCGCAACAGGCACAACAGCATGAAACAAAACATATGCCACCCTTTTGCACAATAGAGTACAGGTATGTCATAGATGGAACACAGAGATAATTTAGATCAACCAAGAGACGGATAAAGATGCTTGGTCGGTCCTACTCTTTCAAATTTGTTGCATTTTGCGTTCAATTGAATGGTCCACCGGATATGAGTGGTGTGTAAAGTTATACAATTCGTAACAGTTTAATCACTAGTGTTATGTGCCTTATTTTTTTTATTTGAGTTTTGTACCCACAGAGATGCAGCAGAGGCTAGAAAAATTAGGAATGTACAAATGACTGAAACATTGGGGTATTGTTGGAGCAACTGCTGTAGCAGCGGCCAGAAAAATCGATGTTTGTAAAACATTTATAAAGTGCCCTAAAAGCTTGTGGCTTGAACACTAGTTGTTGGCGGATAAGTCAAGCAAGTCCTCCGTCTTTATAACCAAAAAAAAAAGGCCAGCCTGTGTACCAGTTGTAGCCCAAGGCAGCTCATATCATCATCAGTAGTTTTTTATTCAAATGTATCGCCCAATGTCAGTCCTTTCGGGATCCAGCCCTCATTCATTTTTATAAAAGTGAGATAGTCAAGGCTTTTTTGACCTAGGCGACTTCTCTTCTCAGTGACAAAACCTCCTGCTGCACTAAAAGTCCTTTCGGACAGGACACTTGAAGCAGGGCAGGCCAGAAGTTCCATTGCTCAGGCCACAAGTCCAGCCTGCACACCCAGTAGTCAAGGGGTCCATCGCTCCTGAGAGTGTTGAGATCCGCAGTTAAAGCTAGGTAGTCTGCTACCTGTCGGTTGAGTCTTTCTCTAAGGCTGGATCCCGAAAGGCTCTGATGGTGCATGGGAGTTAAAAAGGTACGCATGTCCTCCATCAACAAGACGTCAGGAAAGCGCCCGGTCCTTGCCGCCGTGGTCGTGGGAGGAGGAGGATTAATTTCATCTCTTCCCCTGTTACATTCCCATGGTGCTGTGACATCACCCTTATACGCTGTATAAAGCATAGTTTTTAATTTATTATGAAAATGCTCCATCCTTTCCGACTTGCGGGAATTTGGTAACATTTCAGGCACTTTATGCTTATACCGGGGGTCGAGGAGCGTGGACACCCAGTACAGGTCGTTCTCCTTCAGCTTTTTTATACGAGGGTCCCTCAACAGGCACGACAGCATGAAAGAACCCATTTGAACAAGGTTGGATTCTGAGCTAATCATGTCGCGTTCCTCCTCCTCACTGATCTCACTGATGGTATCTTCTTCCCCCCAGCCACGTACAACACCACGGGTACCAGAGAGGTGACAACAACTAGCACCCTGGGATGACTGTTGTGCTTGGTCTTCCTCCTCCTCATCCTCCCCAAAGCCACATTCCTCCTCTGACTCCTCTTCCTCACAATCCTCTTCCTGCGTTGCCGCAGGTCCAGCAAGCAGTGCTGATTCGGCTGTTTGTGGGGGTGATGGACACCACAACTCTTCCTCTTCCTCTTCACGCTCATCTACTGCCTGATCCAGCACTCTTCGCAGGGCACGCTCCAGGAAGAAAACAAATGGTATGATATCGCTGATGGTGCCTTCGGTGCGACTGACAAGGTTTGTCACCTCCTCAAAAGGACGCATGAGCCTACAGGCATTGCGCATGAGCGTCCAGTAATTTGGCAAAAATATCCCCAGCTCCCCAGAGGCTGTCCTAGCACCCCGGTCATACAAATACTCATTAACAGCTTTTTCTTGTTGGAGCAGGTGGTCAAACATTAGGAGTGTTGAATTCCACCGTGTCAGGCTGTCGCAAATCAAGCGCCTCACTGGCAGGTTGTTTCGACGCTGGATATCAGACAAGTGCGCCATGGCCGTGTAGGAACGCCTGAAATGGCCACACACCTTCCTGGCCTGCTTCAGGACATCCTGTAAGCCTGGGTACTTATGGACAAATCGTTGTACAATCAGATTACACACATGTGCCATGCACGGCACATGTGTCAACTTGCCCAAATTCAATGCAGCCACCAAACTACTTCCATTGTCAGAAACAACCTTGCCAATCTCCAGTTGGTGCGGAGTCAGCCACTGATCCACCTGTGCGTTCAGGGCGGTCAGGAGTGCTGGTGCGGTGTGACTCTCCGCTTTCAGGCAAGTCAACCCCAAGACGGCGTGACACTGCCGTACCCGGGATGTAGCATAGTACCTGGGGAGCTGGGGGGGTGCCATAGATGTGGAGCAAGACGCAGAAGTTGAAGAGGACTCAGCCGAGGTTATGGAAGAGGATGGAGTAGGAGGAGTAGAGGAGGTAGCAGCAGGCCTGCCTGCAAGTCGTGGCGGTGTCACCAACTCTTCTGCATAGCCACGCATTCCATGCTTGTCAGAAGTCAGCAGGTTTACCCAATGCGCAGTGTAGGTGATATACCTGCCCTGACCATGCTTTGCAGACCAGCTATCCGTGGTCATATGGACCCTTGCCCCAACGCTGTGTGCCAGACATGCCATAACTTCCTTTCTCACAACAGAGTACAGGTTTGGGATTGCCTTTTGTGAAAAGACATTTCTGCCAGGTACCTTCCACTGCGGTGTCCCAATAGATACAAATTTTTTGAAAGCATCAGACTCCACCAGCTTGTATGGTAAAAGCTGGCGGGCTAAGAGTTCAGACAAGCCAGCTGTCAGACGCCGGGCAAGGGGGTGACTTTGAGAAATTGGCTTCTTACTCTCAAACATGTCCTTGACAGACACCTGACTGTGGGCAGATGACCAGGAACTGCTACGTAAGAGAGACTGAGTGGAGGATGGTTGAGAGGGGGCAAGGAGGACAGCACTGGTTGACGTGGCTGAAGATGCTGGAGCAGGAGGAGGAGGGCGGCTTTCACTTTGTGTGCTGCTTCTACTCATGTGTTCTTCCCATCAGCCTTTGTGATGGGAGACCATGTGCCTTCGCAAAGCAGTTGTACCTAGGTGGCTGTTGGACTTTCCACGACTCAGTTTCTTTTGGCACAGGTTGCAAATGGCATCGCTGTTGTCAGAGGCAGACACACAAAAAAAATGCCACACTGCTGAGCTCTGCGATGACGGCATTCTGGTGGTGGCAACAGCATGCGTTGATGGGCGTCGGCGGGCTGTCTGGCTGACCCCTGGTGACGATGCATGCTGTCTGACTGTGCCACTAGCTCCTTGAGACGACCTCCCCGTGCTTCCAAATCGTCTCCTCCTCCTCCTCCTCTCTGTCTCCCCATCTGAACTTTCCCCCTCTTCTTCTTCTCTTCTAGCAGGCACCCATGTGACATCCACCGACACATCATCATCAACCGCTTAACTTGTATCTGAAACATCAAGAAAGGAAGCAGCAGCGGGTACAACATCACCATCATCATCACACCTTACCTCCATGTCGGTAATGCTGCCTGACTGAGACTGATCACTATTATCTACATCCTCTGTCAATGATAGTTGCGCATCACTCATTTCTTCAAAATGATGTGTCAATAACTCCTGTGACAGATCAAGTGAAGCGGCTGTGGTGCTAGTGTTGGTGGTGGCGACAGGCGGCGGAGTGTCACTGGTCACTTGAGACCTGCCCAAAGCACAGCTGGACTTAGATGGTGCGTCAAGGTTAGGAGGACTAGCAGCGGAAGCTGAAGAAGATTGGGTTTCCTGTGTTAGCCATTCAACTAGGTCCTCCTCAGAAGTTTTTGCATTCCCCCTGGCACCCGGCATCTGAAAAATGTGCATATTTGTAGGGTCTAAAGGAATCACAGCACCACGACCACGACCACGGAACCTGCGGGTGGCCTGCCTCTGCCTGTCATTTTTTTTTAAATGGACACTAACAATACTATTACACCAATTGAGTGGTGGCACTGTAAAAGAGGGCACAGTATACGCTGTGAGACTGACAACAACAAAAAAGACAGATGTTTTAAAAATCTTAAATTGTTAATTTTTTTAAATATTACTAGTAGTGTGGCAACAAATATGATTGTTTGGCACTATTTGGCAAATGAGCCTGTCTGGCACACACGCTGGAGAAAGGAAACTGCAATTCAATGGCACTAGGAGACTGAAGAATCACAGTCAAAACAGTTATGATTAACAAAAATTCCAATCCTGTTACAATAAATATGAGTGGTGGCACTAATTGGCTAGTTGGGACTGGCACACAGGCAGGCAGGCAGGAGGAAAATGCAATTCAAGGGCACTAGTAGACTGCAGATTGACAGTCAAAACAGTGTTGATTGACAAATTTTGCAATACTGTTAAAAGAAATATGATTGCTAGCACTAATTGGATAGTTGGGCATGGCACACAGGCTGGCAGGCAGTAGAAAAGTGAAATTCAATGGCACAAGCAAAATAAGGATTAAGATCAACCATCAAGATTTTTTTTATTTAAATTAGTAACTATACTGTGACAACAATTAGGATTGGTGTAAATAGTTGGCAAGACGGCCTGGCACAAAAGGATGGCAGGCAGTAGGGAGATGCAATTCAAGGACACTAGGAGACTGATTAATGACAGTCAAAACAGTGATGATTGACAATTTTTGCAATACTGTTAAAAGAAATTTGATTGCTGACAACAATTGGCTAGGTGGGCCTGGCTCACAGCAGGCTGCAAGGCAGGAGGAAAGTGCTATTCAATGGCACCAGCAAACTGAGGTTTCAAATCACAGCAACTATTACCAAAAATTTTAATTTTTAATTATTAGAATACTGTCACAACAAATATGATTGGTGTAAATATTTTTTAAGTAGGCCTGGCACACAGGCTTGGAAGGCTGTAGAAAAGTGCAATTCAAAGGCACGAGCAAACTGAGGGTTAAGATCATCAACAATAAAGATTTTTTTAATTTTAATTAGTAACTATACTGTGACAAAAAATTAGGATTGGTGTAAATAGTTGGCAAGACGGCCTGGCACAAAAGGATGGCAGGCAGGAGGGAGATGCAATTCAAGGACACTAGGAGACTAATTACTGACAGTCTAAACAGTGATGATTGACAATTTTTGCAATACTGTTAACAGAAATATGATTGCTGACAACAATTGGCTAGGTGGGGGCCTGGCTCACAGCAGGCTGCAAGGCAGGAGGAAAGTGTGTTTCAATGGCACCAGCAAACTGACAATTCAAATCACAGCAACTATTACCAAAAATTTTAATTTTTAATTATTAGAATACTGTCACAACAAATATGATTGGTGTAAATATTTTTTAAGTAGGCCTGGCACACAGGCTTGGAAGGCTGTAGAAAAGTGCAATTCAAAGGCACGAGCAAACTGAGGGTTAAGATCATCAACAATAAAGATTTTTTTAATTTTAATTAGTAACTATACTGTGACAAAAAATTAGGATTGGTGTAAATAGTTGGCAAGACGGCCTGGCACAAAAGGATGGCAGGCAGGAGGGAGATGCAATTCAAGGACACTAGGAGACTGATTACTGACAGTCTAAACAGTGATGATTGACAATTTTTGCAATACTGTTAACAGAAATATGATTGCTGACAACAATTGGCTAGGTGGGGGCCTGGCTCATAGCAGGCTGCAAGGCAGGAGGAAAGTGCGTTTCAATGGCACCAGCAAACTGACGATTCAAATCACAGCAACTATTACCAAAAATTTTAATTTTTAATTATTAGAATACTGTCACAACAAATATGATTGGTGTAAATATTTTTTAAGTAGGCCTGGCACACAGGCTTGGAAGGCTGTAGAAAACTGAATTCAAAGGCACAAGCAAACTGAGGGTTAAGATCATCAACAATAAAGATTTTTTTAATTATAATTAGTAACTATACTGTGACAAAAAATTAGGATTGGTGTAAATAGTTGGCAAGACGGCCTGGCACAAAAGGATGGCAGGCAGGAGGGAGATGCAATTCAAGGACACTAGGAGACTGATTACTGACAGTCTAAACAGTGATGATTGACAATTTTTGCAATACTGTTAACAGAAATATGATTGCTGGCAACAATTGGCTAGGTGGGGGCCTGGCTCACAGCAGGCTGCAAGGCAGGAGGAAAGTGCGTTTCATTGGCACCAGCAAACTGACGATTCAAATCACAGCAACTATTAACAAAAATTTTAATTTTTAATTATTAGAATACTGTCACAACAAATATGATTGGTGTAAATATTTTTTAAGTAGGCCTGGCACACAGGCTTGGAAGGCTGTAGAAAAGTGCAATTCAAAGGCACGAGCAAACTGAGGGTTAAGATCATCAACAATAAAGATTTTTTTAATTTTAATTAGTAACTATACTGTGACAAAAAATTAGGATTGGTGTAAATAGTTGGCAAGACGGCCTGGCACAAAAGGATGGCAGGCAGGAGGGAGATGCAATTCAAGGACACTAGGAGACTGATTACTGACAGTCTAAACAGTGATGATTGACAATTTTTGCAATACTGTTAACAGAAATATGATTGCTGACAACAATTGGCTAGGTGGGGGCCTGGCTCATAGCAGGCTGCAAGGCAGGAGGAAAGTGCGTTTCAATGGCACCAGCAAACTGACGATTCAAATCACAGCAACTATTACCAAAAATTTTAATTTTTAATTATTACAATACTGTCACAACAAATATGATTGGTGTAAATATTTTTTAAGTAGGCCTGGCACACAGGCTTGGAAGGCTGTAGAAAACTGAATTCAAAGGCACAAGCAAACTGAGGGTTAAGATCATCAACAATAAAGATTTTTTTAATTATAATTAGTAACTATACTGTGACAAAAAATTAGGATTGGTGTAAATAGTTGGCAAGACGGCCTGGCACAAAAGGATGGCAGGCAGGAGGGAGATGCAATTCAAGGACACTAGGAGACTGATTACTGACAGTCTAAACAGTGATGATTGACAATTTTTGCAATACTGTTAACAGAAATATGATTGCTGGCAACAATTGGCTAGGTGGGGGCCTGGCTCACAGCAGGCTGCAAGGCAGGAGGAAAGTGTGTTTCATTGGCACCAGCAAACTGACGATTCAAACCATAGCAACTATTAACAAAAAATTTAATTTTTAATTATTAGAATACTGTCACAACAAATATGATTGGTGTAAATATTTTTTAAGTAGGCCTGGCACACAGGCTTGGAAGGCTGTAGAAAAGTGCAATTCAAAGGCACGAGCAAACTGAGGGTTAAGATCATCAACAATAAAGATTTTTTTAATTTTAATTAGTAACTATACTGTGACAAAAAATTAGGATTGGTGTAAATAGTTGGCAAGACGGCCTGGCACAAAAGGATGGCAGGCAGGAGGGAGATGCAATTCAAGGACACTAGGAGACTGATTACTGACAGTCTAAACAGTGATGATTGACAATTTTTGCAATACTGTTAACAGAAATATGATTGCTGACAACAATTGGCTAGGTGGGGGCCTGGCTCACAGCAGGCTGCAAGGCAGGAGGAAAGTGCGTTTCAATGGCACCAGCAAACTGACAATTCAAATCACAGCAACTATTACCAAAAATTTTAATTTTTAATTATTAGAATACTGTCACAACAAATATGATTGGTGTAAATATTTTTTAAGTAGGCCTGGCACACAGGCTTGGAAGGCTGTAGAAAACTGAATTCAAAGGCACGAGCAAACTGAGGGTTAAGATCATCAACAATAAAGATTTTTTTAATTATAATTAGTAACTATACTGTGACAAAAAATTAGGATTGGTGTAAATAGTTGGCAAGACGGCCTGGCACAAAAGGATGGCAGGCAGGAGGGAGATGCAATTCAAGGACACTAGGAGACTGATTACTGACAGTCTAAACAGTGATGATTGACAATTTTTGCAATACTGTTAACAGAAATATGATTGCTGACAACAATTGGCTAGTTGGGGGCCTGGCTCACAGCAGGCTGCAAGGCAGGAGGAAAGTGCGTTTCAATGGCACCAGCAAACTGACGATTCAAATCACAGCAACTATTACCAAAAATTTTAATTTTTAATTATTAGAATACTGTCACAACAAATATGATTGGTGTAAATATTTTTTAAGTAGGCCTGGCACACAGGCTTGGAAGGCTGTAGAAAAGTGCAATTCAAAGGCACGAGCAAACTGAGGGTTAAGATCATCAACAATAAAGATTTTTTTAATTATAATTAGTAACTATACTGTGACAAAAAATTAGGATTGGTGTAAATAGTTGGCAAGACGGCCTGGCACAAAAGGATGGCAGGCAGGAGGGAGATGCAATTCAAGGACACTAGGAGACTGATTACTGACAGTCTAAACAGTGATGATTGACAATTTTTGCAATACTGTTAACAGAAATATGATTGCTGGCAACAATTGGCTAGGTGGGGGCCTGGCTCACAGCAGGCTGCAAGGCAGGAGGAAAGTGCGTTTCATTGGCACCAGCAAACTGACGATTCAAATCACAGCAACTATTAACAAAAAATTTAATTTTTAATTATTAGAATACTGTCACAACAAATATGATTGGTGTAAATATTTTTTAAGTAGGCCTAGCACACAGGCTTGGAAGGCTGTAGAAAAGTGCAATTCAAAGGCACGAGCAAACTGAGGGTTAAGATCATCAACAATAAAGATTTTTTTAATTTTAATTAGTAACTATACTGTGACAAAAAATTAGGATTGGTGTAAATAGTTGGCAAGACGGCCTGGCACAAAAGGATGGCAGGCAGGAGGGAGATGCAATTCAAGGACACTAGGAGACTGATTACTGACAGTCTAAACAGTGATGATTGACAATTTTTGCAATACTTTTAACAGAAATATGATTGCTGACAACAATTGGCTAGGTGGGGGCCTGGCTCACAGCAGGCTGCAAGGCAGGAGGAAAGTGCGTTTCAATGGCACCAGCAAACTGACGATTCAAATCACAGCAACTATTACCAAAAATTTTAATTTTTAATTATTAGAATACTGTCACAACAAATATGATTGGTGTAAATATTTTTTAAGTAGGCCTGGCACACAGGCTTGGAAGGCTGTAGAAAACTGAATTCAAAGGCACGAGCAAACTGAGGGTTAAGATCATCAACAATAAAGATTTTTTTAATTATAATTAGTAACTATACTGTGACAAAAAATTAGGATTGGTGTAAATAGTTGGCAAGACGGCCTGGCACAAAAGGATGGCAGGCAGGAGGGAGATGCAATTCAAGGACACTAGGAGACTGATTACTGACAGTCTAAACAGTGATGATTGACAATTTTTGCAATACTGTTAACAGAAATATGATTGCTGACAACAATTGGCTAGGTGGGGGCCTGGCTCACAGCAGGCTGCAAGGCAGGAGGAAAGTGCGTTTCAATGGCACCAGCAAACTGACGATTCAAATCACAGCAACTATTACCAAAAATTTTAATTTTTAATTATTAGAATACTGTCACAACAAATATGATTGGTGTAAATATTTTTTAAGTAGGCCTGGCACACAAGCTTGGAAGGCTGTAGAAAAGTGCAATTCAAAGGCACGAGCAAACTGAGGGTTAAGATCAACACTAAAAAATTGTTTTATTTAAATTAATAACTATACTGTCTGACTGTGACAACAATTATGATTGGTGTAAATAGTTGGCTAGACGGCCTGGCACAAAAGGCTGGCAGTGGCAGGCAGGAGGTAAATGAAATTCAATGGCCCTAGGAGACTGAATATTTGCAGTCCAAAAAATTATGTTTTTTTTTTTTTTTATTACTGTTACAACAATTGTGATTGGTGCCACTAATTGGCTACTTGGGCCTGGCAGACAGGCTGGCAGATATGAGTCGTGGATGGTAGGTAGGGCAGTAATTTAACACAGTATGCTGTGTAAGTGACAAAAACACAGGACTGATAGAAAATTAAGTTACATTACACTAGCAAAATATTTTAAAATTTTAGATTTTAATATTAAAATTATGTTAAGAAGTGCAATGCACATATGACTCTATGAGTGGTCGCACTGGCTGGCTGCTACGTAGGGCAGCAATTATAACAACAGTATGCTGTGTAAGTCAGATAGACAGTTAGACACAGGCCTGATAGAAAATACAATTAGATTACACTAGCATAATGATTTAAAGACTTTTTTTTGGAAATTTTAAGAAAAAGGTTAAGCACATACATATGAGTCGTGGCTGATAGCCTTGGAAGGGCAGCTATTAAAAACAGTAGGCTATGTATGTCGGATACACACACGCCTGATAGAAAATACTATTAGATTACACTAGAAAAATGATTGAAATAATTTTTTTGGGGGGGAAATTAAAAAAAGGTTAAACACATATGAGTCGTGGCTCATAGACTAGGGAGGGCAGCAAGTAAACACAGTAGGCTCTCTATGTCAGCAAAACACACAGGCCGGATAGAAAATTAGATTTGATTACACTAGCAAACAAATTTAAACTTTTTTTTTTTTTATATTAAAATTAAGGTGAAAGAAAAATAGATATGAGTGCTGGGTGGCTGCCTGGCACAGACCAATTAACCAAAAGACTGAAAAAAAAGAGGTATATTAATGCTGAGTGAGCCTGACAGACACGGGCATGATAGTAAATGTAATTAGATTACACTAGCAAAATATTTTTTTTTTTTTTAATTTAAAATAATGTTATAAACGGATATTAACACTGGTGGCTGCTGGCTGGCACAGAGCAATGAACCAGAGTATGCTGTGTGACACTGGCTTGATAGAAAATGAAAAAAAATTACACTAGAAAAATAATTATATTTTTGGGTTAGTTAAATTTAAACTAATGTTGTTAGGGAGATATCATTGGTGGCAGTAGTCACAGCATATGCTGTGAGCCTTAAACACTCAGCTGAAAGCCAGGCAAATGCTAATAAAAAAGGAAAAAAAAAAACGGCACGAAATATAGCCCTAAAAAGGGCTTTTTGGGGTGCTGTGCTTGCAGCAGAGATGAATGGAGTCCTTCTGGACTGTAAATACACTAGCCTAGCTATGTTTTTCCTATTAATGTCAGGAGCAAAAACACAACACGTCCTCTCATTAAAAAAGCAAGGTCGTTATGAGTCTAAAATGGCGGATTCCGAGTAGCTGGGAGTGTCTGTGAGGGAGTGTCTGATGTTGATTGGCTCTAATGTGTCAGGCGGCTGTGACATAAAGGGTCAAAGTTTCCACAATGATGACACATAGGGGCGGATCGAACATCGCCATGTGTTCGCCCACAAACGCGAACGCGAACAACCTATGTTCGCTGTGAACCGTTCGCGGGCGAACAGTTCGGGACTTTACTACCTATAGCCACTTATGTGGATGCATTCCTTCAACATCTTGTTCAACATATGCCCTCATACTTGAGGGATTCGGCAACTTTACTCGGACTGTTAGCTGGAATGGAAGGAATAGGAGAGGATGTTCTCTTGGTCACATTAGACGTGACAAGTCTTTACACAGTGATTCCCCACCAGGAGGGTTTACAGGCTATTGCTTTCCAACTAGCAAGGTACCACCCTATGAGGTTTTATTGTATCTTCTGGAAGTTTGTTTAACGACAAACTATTTCAGATTTGAACATCAATTCTTCCTACAGTTAACATCGATAGTGATCTTACGCTAATTTATTTATGTCCTTCTTCAAGGAATTTGAAACAGATCTATTCAAGATAGATAAGATCACTTTTTTTAAAAGGTACATAGATGATCTCTTTCTGCTGTGGACAGGGACTCTGGACAAATCGGAAACATGGTTTCTGCAATTAAATTCCATCAATCCTGCATTGAAATTTAAAATGCAGTAGTATGACAAAGTACAGATCGACTTCCTTGATGTTCGGCTCTATAAAAATGGGGACAAGATACAATCTACCCTTTTCCGCAAGGAAACTAACCGGAATGCCCTTCTACATTTCACCAGCTGCCATCCCCCGGCACTTAAAAAAGCTTTACCAAAGTCACAGCTCTTAAGGGTATTAAGGACTAATACTGAGGAAACGAATAGGGATGAACAACTTGTGGAAATAATACAGCGCTTTCAGACACGCAACTATCCCACAAAATGTTTGGAAACTCAATGTACACAACTCTTTGAAGATCATGAATGCATTAAAACACTCAACAAGACCAACAGAATGACATTTGTCACGACTTATACCAGTGACAAGAGAAAAGTAGCTGATATTATCAGTAAGCACTAGGATATTGTCAACACAGATAAATCATTACCTCTACTTCGGATGACACCTCCACGCATTGGATACAAAAGGGCTAGATCATTGCAGGACCTTTTGGTCAAAACTGACCCTGTACAAATGCTATAAAAAAGCAACATGGCTGGACACTACAAAGCCTGGGGTCTTTCGCTGTCTGGATTGCACAACTTGTGGGGGCCTTATAACAGGCCCCTCTTTTACACATCCCCACAAGAGAAAGATCTATAAACATTGGTACCATTTGACATGCACTACAACCTACATTGTGTACTTATTACACTGTACGTGTGGTCTATATTACATAGGCAAGACCTCAGATGATCTACGGACCAGGATGGCAAATCATCACTCGGCTATCCGAACAGCTGTGAAGAAGGGAACATCGGAACAACCTGTGGCACGGCGCACTTCCAAGAATTCCAACACAAAGTAGATCTGTCACTTTATGTTAGAATTCTTGGAAGTGCGCCATGCCACATCTATACAATTATTGATCATGCCCCCCCAATGAATAGAGGGGTGATCGAAACAAAGTACTGCTGCAGGAGAGAGGCCAAATGGACTTTTCATCTTGATACATTGATGCCCAAGGGACTTAATACCCACCTTGACTGGCAGGTCTTTTTGTAATGGCCTTATGGGCTCGTATGAGATCCATGATTAATTCTATCACTATACATATATTTAGTATATGGATTAGTAGTATATCCCTCATTGTATATCTCCTAGTATGTATATATATATATATATATATATATATATATATATATCCCTTTCTGTGATTTGGACATTCTACTCTATGTCTTACACTGCTGTTTCTTCTTTTTATGGTACTTTCCTAGGTATATCCCTGGTATGACAGCTTATATAATGTTGCACACTTGGTTTGATCGATACTTTTTCTGAGTTTGTGTTCTTTTTGGTTGCTATGAATACCATTAACATCCCTGTGAGATAGTATGCTTCTATAGTCTACGTAATTTTAGTGCATTTCTAGCACAGCAATGTATACGGAGATGGACTCTGATTCTTAATATGGGATCAACTCAAGCTACATTAGATGTTCATATGCTCTTTATTCTACGTGAGGTTTCACGGATATGTACATACATCTGTTGCAGTTTCAAGTGGTCTATTTTTTTCAATGATGCCCCTTTTTTGCCTTTTTTGTTTTTTGGTATGCCTGTGAGTTGTTCTTATTTATTACATACATATGATCACTTTTTTGCTCTATAGTAGTTTTGGAGCGTCAGTTACTATGGCATTGTAACCGCATTGTAACGTATGTGACACACAAGACTAGACTTAGAGACAGTTTGCCTATGTTTATTGTATTCTATTAATAATAAATAGATTGTATGATTTCCTCCGTTAATATTATGCTATTATGTTGTATTCTTATTTATTGTTTTTAATGTGCATTTTTCACATTAGGTTATGTATGCGCAGACTCACGCTGCCCTGGATGATGAAGCCCACGCTGGGGACGTGTCTACTAGGGAAAATGTGGCATCCTGCAGAGTTCACAATGTATTATATGTCCGGTGGTGGGTAAGTACAAATGTACACTGTTTGAGGACAGGTCGTTTTTGACCCGAAAACGTTCACATATTAAAGTGACCATATTGCTGATAGAAGGCCTTTGGAGTGTGCCTTTTCTTGGCCTATATATATATATATATATATATATATAGCTATAATTATATATTGTACAAAAAAAACATCAGATATATGTAGAAAAATGTATTTATGAATAAATAGAACATATTCTGCTAAGTGAAGAAAATTGAAATGTGAAATATTCATATTTCATGTCGGGTTAAAGCACATCAGAAAACGTGATCGGGTTTGCTCGAGAGTGGGGTGTTTTTATCCCGCTTTTTATCTCCATTGACTTCTATGGGGGAATATGTGAACGCATACATGATATTCTAATTTTGAATTTTTGCGCTAGTCGGGTTACAGCTAGAGCAAAAACAGTTTACTTCTATACTCATAATAGAGGTGCAATCCCAACAAATTCAAAAATATTAATTCCAGCTCAATTATTGTTTATGATGGAGTGTTAATTTGCACTTAAAGGGCAACTAAACTCAAAATCTTTCTTTCATGATTCAGATAGAGAATAGAAATTTAAACAACATTACAATTTACTTCCATTATTTATTTTGCTTCATTTTTAAAATATCCTTAGTTGAAGAAAAAGCAATGCACATGGTGAGCCAATCACACGAGGCTTCAATGTGCAGCAACCAATCAGCAGCTAGTGAGCATATCTAGATATGCTTTTCATCAAAGAATATCAAGAGAATAAAACAAATTAGATAATATAAGTAAATTTGAAAGATGTTTAAAATTGCATTCTCTTTCTAAATCAGAGAAGAAAAAATGAGGGTGGCATGTCCCTTTAACCCCTTAATGACCACAGCACTTTTCCATTTTCTGTCCTTTTGGGACCAAGGCTATTTTTACATTTCTGCGGTGTTTGTGTTTAGCTGTAATTTTCCCCTTACTCATTTAATGTACCCACACATATTATATACCGTTTTTCTCGCCGTTAAATGGACTTTCAAAATATACCATTATTTTCATCATATCTTATAATTTACTGTAAAAAAAATTATAAAATATGAGAAAAAAATGGAAAAAAACACACTTTTTCTAACTTTGACCCCCAAAATCTGTTACACATCTACAACCACCAAAAAAACCCATATGCTAAATAGTTTCTAAATTTTGTCCTGAGTTTAGAAATACCCAATGTTTACATGTTCTTTGCTTTTTTTGCAAGTTATAGGGCCATAAATACAAGTAGCTATTTCCAAACCACTTTTTTTCAAAATTAGCGATAGTTACATTGGGACACTGATATCTTTCAGGAATCCCCGAATATCCATTGACATGTATATATTTTTTTTTAGAAGACATCCCAAAGTATTGATCTAGGCCAATTTTGGTATATTTCATGCCACCATTTCACCGCCAAATGCGATCAAATAAAAAAAATTGTTCACTTTTTCACAATTTTTTTCACAAACTTTAGTTTTCTCACTGAAATTATTTACAAAAAACTTATGCAATTATAGCATACATGGTTGTAAATGCTTCTCTGGGATCCCCTTTGTTCATAAATAGCAGACATGTATGGCTTTGGTTTTGCTTTTTACTAATTAGAAGGCTGCTAAATGCGACTGCGCACCACACGTGTATTATGCCCAGCAGTGAAGGGGTTAATTAGGGAGCATGTAGGGAGCTTCTAGGGTTAATTTTAGCTTCAGTGTAGTGTAGTAGACAACCTCGAGTATTGATCTAGGCCCATTTTGGTATATTTCATGCCACCATTTCACCGCCAAATGCAATCAAATTAAAAAAAACACTAAATTTTTCACAATTTTAGGTTTCTCACTGAAATTATTTACAAACAGCATGTGCAATGATGGCACAAATGGTTGTAAATGCTTCTCTGGGATCCCCTTTGTTCAGAAATAGCAGACATATATGACTTTGGCGTTGCTTTTTGGTAATTAAAAGGCCGCTAAGTGCTGCTGCGCATCACACGTGTATTATGGCTAGCAGTGAAGGGGTTAATTAGGTAGGCCTAGATTTGGAGTTTTGTCGGTAACGACCCGAAAAACGCCGGCTTTTTTCTGGCCGCACCATAAAAATAACTCTGGTATTGAGAGTCCACATAAAGGCTGCGTTAGGCTCCAAAAAAGGAGCGTAGAGCATTTTTAACGCAGCTTCAACTCTCGATACCAGAGTTGCTTACGGACGCGGCCAGCCTCAAAAACGTGCTCGTGCACGATTCCCCCATAGGAAACAATGGGGCTGTTTGAGCTGAAAAAAACCCAAACACCTGCAAAAAAGCCGCGTTCAGCTCCTAACGCAGCCCCATTGTTTGCTATGCGGTAACCCTTCCTACGTCTCCACTCAACACTCTAACATGTACCCCGAGTCTAAACACCCCTAACCTTACACTTATTAACCCCTAATCTGCCGCCCCCTATCGCTGACCCCTGCATATTATTATTAACCCCTAATCTGCAGCTCCGTAAACCGCTGCTACTTACATTATCCCTATGTACCCCTAATCTGCTGCCCTAACATCGCCGACCCCTATATTATATTTATTAACCCCTAATCTGCCCCCCACAACGTCGCCTCCACCTGCCTACACTTATTAACCCCTAATCTGCCGAGCGGACCTGAGCGCTACTATAATAAAGTTATTAACCCCTAATCCGCCTCACTAACCCTATCATAAATAGTATTAACCCCTAATCTGCCCTCCCTAACATCGCCGACACCTAACTTCAAACATTAACCCCTAATCTGCCGACTGGAGCTCACCGCTATTCTAATAAATGTATTAACCCCTAAAGCTAAGTCTAACCCTAACACTAACACCCCCCTAAGTTAAATATAATTTAAATCTAACGAAATTAATTAACTCTTATTAAATAAATTATTCCTATTTAAAGCTAAATACTTACCTGTAAAATAAATCCTAATATAGCTACAATATAAATTATAATTATATTATAGCTATTTTAGGATTTATATTTATTTTACAGGTAACTTTGTATTTATTTTAACCAGGTACAATAGCTATTAAATAGTTAAGAACTATTTAATAGCTAAAATAGTTAAAATAATTACAAATTTACCTGTAAAAGAAATCCTAACCTAAGTTACAAATAAACCTAACACTAGACTATCAATAAATTAATTAAATAAACTACCTACAATTACCTACAATTAACCTAACACTACACTATCAATAAATTAATTAAATACAATTGCTACAAAGAAATACAATTAAATAAACTAGCTAAAGTACAAAAAATAAAAAAGAACTAAGTTACAAAAAATAAAAAAATATTTACAAACATAAGAAAAATATTACAACAATTTTAAACTAATTACACCTACTCTAAGCCCCCTAATAAAATAACAAAGCCCCCCAAAATAAAAAAAATGCCCTACCCTATTCTAAATTACTAAAGTTCAAAGCTCTTTTACCTTACCAGCCCTCAACAGGGCCCTTTGCGGGGCATGCCCCAAGAAATACAGCTCTTTTGCCTGTAAAAAAAACCATACAATACACAAGCCCCCCAACATTACAACCCACCACCCACATACCCCTAATCTAACCCAAACCCCCCTTAAATAAACCTAACACTAAGCCCCTGAAGATCATCCTACCTTGTCTTCACCATACCAGGTTCACCGATCGGTCCAGAAGAGCTCCTCCGATGTCCTGATCCAAGCCCAAGCGGGGGGCTGAAGAGGTCCATGATCCGGCTGAAGTCTTCATCCAAGCGGGGCAGAAGAGGTCTTCCATCCGATTGAAGTCTTCATCCAAGCGGCATCCATCCGGAGCGAAGCGGCAGCATCCTGAAGACCTCCAACGAGGAACATCCATCCTGGCAGACGACTGAACGACGAATGACGGTTCCTTTAAATGACGTCATCCAAGATGGCGTCCCTCAAATTCCGATTGGCTGATAGGATTCTATCAGCCAATCGGAATTAAGGTAGGAATATTATGATTGGCTGATGGAATCAGCCAATCAGAATCAAGTTCAATCCGATTGGCTGATCCGATCAGCCAATCAGATTGAGCTCGCATTCTATTGGCTGTTCCGATCAGCCAATAGAATGCAAGCTCAATCTGATTGGCTGATCGGATCAGCCAATCGGATTGAACTTGATTCTGATTGGCTGATTCCATCAGCCAATCAGAATATTCCTACCTTAATTCCGATTGGCTGATAGAATCCTATCAGCCAATCGGAATTCGAGGGACGCCATCTTGGATGACGTCATTTAAAGGAACCGTCATTCGTCGTTCAGTCGTCGGCCAGGATGGATGTTCCGCGGTGGAGGTCTTCAGGATGCTGCCGCTTCGCTCCGGATGGATGCCGCTTGGATTAAGACTTCAGCCGGATCATGGACCTCTTCAGCCCCCCGCTTGGGCTTGGATCAGGACATCGGAGGAGCTCTTCTGGACCGATCGGTGTGATACCCGGTGAGGTGAAGACAAGGTAGGATGATCTTCAGGGGCTTAGTGTTAGGTTTATTTAAGGGGGGTTTGGGTTAGATTAGGGGTATGTGGGTGGTGGGTTGTAATGTTGGGGGGCTTGGGTATTGTATGTTTTTTTTTACAGGCAAAAGAGCTGTATTTCTTGGGGCATGCCCCGCAAAGGGCCCTGTTCAGGGCTGGTAAGGTAAAAGAGCTTTGAACTTTAGTAATTTAGAATAGGGTAGGGCATTTTTTTATTTTGGGGGGCTTTGTTATTTTATTAGGGGGCTTAGAGTAGGTGTAATTAGTTTAAAATTGTTGTAATATTTTTCTTATGTTTGTAAATATTTTTTTATTTTTTGTAACTTAGTTCTTTTTCATTTTTTGTACTTTAGCTAGTTTATTTAATTGTATTTCTTTGTAGCAATTGTATTTAATTAATTTATTGATAGTGTAGTGTTAGGTTAATTGTAAGTAATTGTAGGTAGTTTATTTAATTAATTTATTGATAGTCTAGTGTTAGGTTTAATTGTAACTTAGGTTAGGATTTCTTTTACAGGTAAATTTGTAATTATTTTAACTATTTTAGCTATTAAATAGTTCTTAACTATTTAATAGCTATTGTACCTGGTTAAAATAAATACAAAGTTACCTGTAAAATAAATGTTAATCCTAAAATAGCTATAATATAATTATAATTTATATTGTAGCTATATTAGGATTTATTTTACAGGTAAGTATTTAGCTTTAAATAGGAATAATTTATTTAATAAGAGTTAATTAATTTCGTTAGATTTAAATTATATTTAACTTAGGGGGGTGTTAGTGTTAGGGTTAGATTTAGCTTTAGGGGTTAATACATTTATTAGAATAGCGGTGAGCTCCGGTAGGCAGATTAGGGGTTAATAATTGAAGTTAGGTGTCAGCGATGTTAGGGAGGGCAGATTAGGGGTTAATACTATTTATTATACGGTTAGTGAGGCGGATTAGGGGTTAATAACTTTATTATAGTAGCACTCAGGTCCGGTCGGCAGATTAGGGGTTAATAAGTGTAGGCAGGTGGAGGCGACGTTGAGGGGGGCAGATTAGGGGTTAATAAATATAATATAGGGGTCGGCGGTGTTAGGGGCAGCAGATTAGGGGTACATAAGGATAACGTAGGTGGCGGCGCTTTGCGGTCGGCAGATTAGGGGTTAATAAGTGTAGGTAGGTGGAGGCGACGCTGTGGGGGGGCAGGTTAGGGGTTAATAAATATAATACAGGGGTCGGCGGTGTTAGGGGCAGCAGATTAGGGGTACATAAGGATAACGTAGTTGGCGGTCGGCAGATTAGGGGTTAAAAAAAATTATTCAAGTGTCGGCGATGTGGGGGGACCTCGGTTTAGGGGTACATAGGTAGTTTATGGGTGTTAGTGTACTTTAGAGTACAGTAGTTAAGAGCTTTATGAACCGGCGTTAGCCCAGAAAGCTCTTAACTACTGACTTTTTTCCTGCGGCTGGAGTTTTGTCGTTAGATGTCTAACGCTCACTTCAGAAACGACTCTAAATACCGGAGTTAGAAAGATCCCATTGAAAAGATAGGATACGCAATTTACGTAAGGGGATCTGCGGTATGGAAAAGTCACGGCTGAAAAGTGAGCGTTAGACCCTATTTTGAGTGACTCCAAATACCGGCGGTAGCCTAAAACCAGCGTTAGGAGCCTCTAACGCTGGTTTTCACGGCTAACGCCAAACTCCAAATCTAGGTGATAGTGAGGAAGTTACATGCAGAGATGCAGTGACCGATGAATGAGAATGGTCTCTTATACAAAACCGGAGGATCCCTGAATATTTGCACCGATCTATCAAAGGTCTGGTAAGCAGCCTTCCACTATTGCGCATGTGAATCGTTCACAATAGCCACCATCTTAAAGTTTTGACACAATATGCATTAAGGAAGGAATAGGCCCATACCGCCCCAAGCTTTTACTCTAGCATCAATTTCACTCACATCAGGGGCATTCTGTGCTCAATATGACATATATGGCTGTGCACTGAATAATCATCATAAAACAGGGAATATCTCTCTCTAAATAAATCTAATTAATTAAATAAAGACTTGTACACTATTGGGATACAATACTCTGATTTTATAGACTTATCCTCAATTTGCCATTATGGCGCAGCGCAGAAATAATAAAGGTGATAAGACATTAAAACCTAATACGGTCTCTGGCTCTGTAAATGCCTTTTTTAAAGCTCTGAAAATAAAAAGAAGAAAACAGCCTCAGATCTTTAGTGAAGATGAAGAGCTATCAGATAATCCTGATGCCATACATGTGCCAGTGTCTCCCTCTAACTTACATCAGCATACAGAGGATGGCCCAGTTACACTTAAAGCGATGGAGGCTCTTATTAATCAGGTTCAATTATGTATTAAGACTGAGTGCGCCGCGCTGAAGAAAGATATTAATGAGCTAGGTTACAGAGTTGAATCCCTAGAAGATAATCGGGAAGAAATTACTAAAGAAATGTCTGACATGTCACATACTATAGAGGATTAGCAATCTCAGATCTTTGACCTGGAGAACAAAATAGATGATATAGAAAACAAGACAAGGAGGAACAATCTACGTATACGTGGAGTTCCAGAATCTGTGAAAAATGAAGACATACCAGAACATCTACAAAATTTATTTCAATCCCTCGCTATCTCCAATCAAAGAGTGATTGATCCCATACCCCTCGAAAGGGCACATAGGTCTCTACGGCCCAAACCCAGCAATAGCCAGCCCCCAAGGGACATTATTGTGTGCTTTTTGAGCTACAGGGACAGGGAGAAAATATTCCAAATGGCACGGGCACAACCCACTTTTTCATATTTGGGCGTGAAAATTCAAGTCTATCAAGATCTATCTGCAAGAACGCTTCTACTAAGAAAATAATTTGCTTCCTTTACTACCCATCTTTGGTCTCTTAAAATCCCTTACAGGTGGGGTTTTCCGGTATCCATACAAATTATCAAAAATGGAAAGTGCTTTGAATGCTCCTCTACGGGGGATATAAATGACTTTTGACAACTTTTGAACATTCCAACTCCTGAGACCACTCCCCCCCAGTCTTCCAAATTCTCAACACCTTTACCAAAGCCTCAAAGAAGACTCTGGTCTGAAGTCCTCAATGAGCAGCATGTTAAGAAGATTTGTATCGACCCTACCAATAAAATAGACCCTACAGGAACAGTGTATGGTTTCACACTCATATCATAGGGCGATGCCTAATGCCCTATAATACTGACTCTCTGTATTAATGAATGTTCATGTCACCTGACCAGGGATTTCAATCTCTTAAAAACTTTTCACCTGGCTTTCTGTAAGACTTTCAACTTGTAAGAATGAGACATTCTCCGGACATGTTTTAACACTTTGTTTATATTGGCTCAAGTTTAGGGCCTCAGCTTATTAATTCTTGGTCTGTTGGGGGGGCCCCGTTGAGCCACATTTTCACCCCTTTCTTTCCTTCTGCCTATTTCTTTATCTATTCTGCCTTTGTTCTTTTAAATTTACTCTGCTGATTTTTTTCCATTACCAGCAGCTCTTAACATCTTAATATCCCTCTTCTTCCCCTTCCCTTTCTCCTTCCTTCCCAGGATACAACACACTTGACTAGATTTTACTGGTTAATTTTCATAAGAATATTAATAGTTACAAAAATATGTCAGGACACATCCAACCCAGCCAGTTTAGACTAGCCACGCAAAATGTTAAGGGTTTTCTCTCCCCTCAAAAGCACTCAATAGCCTTCCATGATTTTTATAAAAAGAAAATTGATATTATTATGATTCAAGAGACCCATTTCAAAAAATCTAATGAACCCTCCCACTGAAAGCTTTACTATGACCAACATTTTTTAAGTTTAGGCCCGACAAAGCATAATGGGGTATGTATATCCTTCAGAAAAGGAACCTCATTTGAACTACTTAACAAATACCTGGACAAGGAAGGTCGCTTTTTAATCTTAACGGGGCTATACTTTGGTAGGCCTATTACTTTAGCTAACATCTATGCTCCCACTGCCCCAAACCCTCCTTCTTTCGCAAGGTGGTGAACCAGATTATAGATATCTCAAAGGGTCCAATACTCCTTAGTGGTGACCTTAACTTTCCAATCAACCCCATGCTAGACACTTCATCAGGCAGATCTTATATTAGGAATTCTCAGATAAGGGCCAATTGGCAAGCAATTGGCACTATCCCTTTTTTGACACATGGAGAACCACTCATCCAGCCACCAGAGACTTTTCATTTTTCTCAAACCCGCAAGATCCTACACACGTCTTGATTATATATTCTGTGAACAACATCTGCTCATCTCACTCATAGACTCTATGCTCTATCATACCACCTGGTCAGACCATAGTATGGTATGTTCCGCGATCTTATGGTCCTCCAAACCATGCTTCCAACAACGCTGGAAATTAAATGACCACATTTTTATTGACCCCTTAATAACTACTGATCTGGCCGAAAAAACAACTGAATTTTTCTCCTTTAATAACCACACAGCAACTTCTGCAGTCAATAATTGGGAGGCATATAAGTGTTTCATAAGGGGGGTGATTATGGGCAACACACATAGGCAACGTAAACAACGGGCAGCTCAGTTTGTCTCATTATCATCTGAGTTTAATATTTGCGAAAGCGCTTTAAAAAGTAACCCTCAATCGCAACTGCTATTGCAGAGATCACAACAGGCTAGGGAAGCATTAAATCAATATCTAATTAAGAACGCACACATGAGGGCACTTACCTACAAGTCGAAATTCTTTATTGAAAGTAATAGAGCTGGACGCTTGTTGGTTAGGTGTTTAAGGAAGAAGAGATATAAAACCTACATAGCTAAGATTACAGGCTCCAATGGAGTTATCCATTCTAATAACACTGAAATTGTTAACCAGTTTGCACAGTACTACACTTCTCTGTATAATCTACCATACACAAACTCCGAAGAGAAGCTTAGCCGGATAAATTCTTATCTAGAACATTATCTAACACTGATATTGAAGCATTAGACAAACAAATTCTGCACAGGAGTTCCTGATAGCCATTAGGGACCTCCCTCAGGGAAAGGACCCTGGCCCGGATGGCCTCACCCCTAAATTTTACCATTTGCTTAAATCCCTTCTTTGGCCTCACCTACTGGAAATGTACAATTCTTTTGATCAGTGTACCCAACTTCCATCAACGCTCCTGGAAGCCACTATCTCTGTGATCCCTAAACCAGGCAAACCCCTAGACAAGGTTTCTAATTACGCCCTATATCCCTAATAAACATTGATATTAAATTATACGCCAAATTATTAGCAAGCATCTTCCATCCCTTGTACATACTGACCAGGTTGGTTTTATTCCGGGCAGAGAGGCTAAGGAGAACACCATTAAGGAGAACACCATTTGAGTATTGCATACCCTTTTCTCTGCCTCAGCCTCTAAGTCACCCCTAGTCCTACTCTCCACGGATGCCGAGAAGGCCTTTGACAGGGTGGACTGGGATTTTCTTTGGTCCGCTCTGTCAAGGTTTGGGTTTTCACAAGCACTGATCTCTCATATACAAGTTCTTTACAGTAACCCAACAGCACATGTTAATGCTAATAATACTCTTTCCCAGAGGATCCTTATAAATAATGGCACTCACCAGGGGTGTTCTCTTTCACCTTTGCTGTTCAGGTGAAAGAGGACACCCCTGACTGCTAGGATACGGAGCAATCCCATTATACAGGGCGTCTCTTTCGGAGAGATCCATCAAAAGTGTCTGCTATACGTGGACGATATCATATTTACATTACGCTCTCCCCTTACATCACTGCCTGCTCTCCTTGGAGAGCTTTAAGAGTATAAGCTGGTCTCTAACTTCTCAGTTAATATGGAAAAGTCGATGATCCTACCAGTGCATATTAATACTGAAGAAACACAATACCTTACAACTCACACTTCTTTCCAGATAACCGGGAAAATTAAATATTTAGGAATAGATATATCCCCAATACATACTGAATTAGTTAATCTTAATTACATTCCCCTTCAGGTAGAAACTGATAAATCCCTAGAGCTCTGGCTTAAACAAGGCCATCTTTCCTGGATGGGGCGCATCAATGCGATTAAAATGAATATTCTTGCCAAATTCTTTTACCTTTTCCAAGTCCTCCCCTTAGATCTCCCTACACAATTTCTTCTGAAACAACAAAAAAGATTTGACCAGTTTATATGGTCACACAAAAGACCTAGAGTAACCAGAGATACATTGTTCTTTGATAGGGAAGATGGCGGCTTAGGATCCCCTAACCTGGTAAATTATTATAAATCTACACACATGGCACGCATAGTTGCCTGGAAACACTCCTCACCAGAGAAACCCTGGGTGCAGATGGAAATCTTTCTAGCGGGTGGGCTGAACTTAGGGGATCAGTGCTGGATCCCACACAAGTGGAGGTCCCCTGAAGTTTGGGCTAACTACTATATAGCAACCACACTCCGCACGTGGGATAAATCGCTGGTGGCAGATAGATTGATATCCACTCAAATATCTCCTCTTTCCCCACTGCTCAATAATCCCCTTTTGCTAAAATCCCACACCATTCAACCACCGCAGATAGTAGGTGTCCCCTCCAATATACCAACACATATACTAATCCAAAACGGACAGATGCGACCTCAAGCAGAGATAGGCCAACTACTAGGCCCTCCATTTCACTTATGGTTCCCATACCTACAAGTCAAGCCATATTTACTAGCCCACATAAAAAGAATCTTACCAGGCCCCTGACTCCCTTTGAAATTTTGTGCACGACCCCCTTAACAACTCACTCACACATATCTATAATCTACAAGCTACTTAGAGGATCCTTTCCCGCTAAAAGGCCTGCATACCTCACTAAATGGGAAAAGGAGCTAGATATAACGTTAACAGAAACTCAATGGGGCCGCATTTTCAAAGAAAACAAAAAATCGTCCTTATCATTAATTCTAGTAGAAATTAATTTTAAGTTACTTTCAAGATGGTATTTAACTCCTCATTGTTTCCACAGTATTTTTCCTAACTCCTCTTCCCTGTGTTGGAGACGCTGTTGAGAGATTGGTACCCTCTCCCATATCTGGTGGTTGTGTCCCCTTCTAAGAACATATTGGAATAATGTAAATAAACAGGTCGACACAATTTTAGAGGGGCCCCTTGAATTTACCTCAAGCTTGGTCCTATTAAGTGATATTCCAAATATTACATGCCTATATCGGAAGAAACTACTACATGTCATGCTTAATTGTGCTAGGTGCCTGATACCTAGGTTTTGGAAGAAAGCTTTAGTACCCTCATATGATATGTGGATTAGGGAAGTTAGCCACGTACTTGAACTAGAAAAAATACATTACACATTCATAGGTAAGCAAGACTTTATTGCTGATGTGATGTTTCTCTGGGAGCAAGGTGTATGAGCTCACCATATTCGTACTGAATCAAGTATTCGTACTGAATTGTAACAATGACTTATGATGTTAGTAGAACTTAGAAAAGTTTGCATATTTAATTAACTTATTGCTGGGTGTGTTGGCTGGAGATGTTGAGACTTCTTGTGTTGATATACCTGTTCTATTTGTGTTTGTTGTTAATTCCTATCTGATAAAGTTATGTACATTCTATGTGAAAATATTGTCAATTTGAACACAATAAAAATGATATATTGGAAAAAAAAAATGACAATAATATAATAATAATGATTGTTTATACTGTTTACTTTATTATGTCAGCCTTTTTAATGAAATAATTGAAACATAAACAAGACACAGCTTATTTGTCTAAAATATATTTTCCTTCATTAGGAAAATAAACTCCATAAAATAAATTGGACGGGTTATCTACTAAACTTATATCATATATCAGAAGTCTGCAAAAAGTATGAGTCTTTCTATGAGTGTGAGTGCTTGACACTTGGGATAATACAAAAAATCTATATTGTACAATATGGAAATTATTCAAAACTCAGTTTTAGACTTACAGGGTTAGATTACAAGTGAGGCGCAATTAGTTTTGCGCTAGTGCAATTGTGTTTTTGCAAGACATTTTCATTCTGCTGATATTACAATTGCAGTGAAATTGTGATTGTGCTAGTGCAATCAGCTTTTACACTTCGATCCTTTCCGTGATCTAAGAGCTGTGGTTAACTGGTTTCCAAAACCAAAAAGTTGCACAAAACACTTCAAAAATACATTACAAAGTTCACTTACACTCATAAATAAACTATTAACCCCTAAACCCCCACCCCCCACATTGCATTAACTAAATGGAACTAATAACCCCTACACCGCCATTCTCCCCACATCACAATAACTAAATAGAACTAATAACCCCTAAATCACCATCCCATCCCTCCACATCACAATAACTAAATATAACTATTAACCCCTACACCACCATTCTCCCACATTGCAAAGTACCTAAACTATTAACCCATTAACCGCCATCCCCCCACAATGCAAAGTTATAAAATAACAGCTAAACCCCTAACCTAACACCCCTTACTTAACCCAGACTAAAATCCCCCTAAATTTACTAAAAAAAATCCTAACTACCTTTAAAAAAAAAACTTACCTGTAAAATAAAATAAAAACCTAATCTTACCTTTACAAATAAAAACCTAACATTACAAAAAAGTAATTACCAAAAAAATAATAATTCTATTATAATACCCCCCAAAAAACACCCCAAAATAAAAAAGCCTATTTCTAAAACTAAACTACCAATAGCCCTTAAAAGGGCCTTTTGCAGGGAATTTAAAGTGATCATCTCATTTAGGAAACAAACTCACTAACCCCTCTAACATTATACCCACAATCCCCCAAAATAAAAAACGCTAAATTACCCATTGCCCTGAAAAGGACATTTGGATGGGCATTGCCTTTTTAGATGGGCATTCAGCTCTTAGATACCGCCACTTAGACAAAGATGGACTGTCGCCTGGATGAAGATGGACCTCCATCTGGATGAAGAATATGGAGCGCTGCCATCATCATCATCGGTGAGTACCTTTATGGGGTTAGTGCTAGTTATTTTTTTTTATTTGGCATCAAAAGAGCTGAATACCCTTTTAAGGGCAATACCCATCCAAATGCCCTTTAGGTCAATGCCCTAAAAAAGGACCTTTTAAGGGCTATTGTTAGGTTAGTTTAGTTTTAGAATAGGGCTTTTTTTATTTTGGGGCAGTTTGGGGGGGTATTAAAATAGGATTACATTTTTTATTTTTATTTTTTGGTAATAACTTTTTATATTCTGTAATGCTAGTTTTTTATTTTGAGTAACGTTAGGGTTTTTGTTATTTTGTGTAATGTTAGTGTTTTATTTTTAAAGGTAAGATTATGCTTTTATTTAATTTTACAGGTAAGGTTTTTTTTTAAGGTAGTTAGGATTTTTTTTAGTAAATTTAGGGATATTTTATTCTGGGTTAAGTTAGGGGGGTGTTAGGTTAGGGGGTTTAGATGTTAGTTTATAACTTTGTGTTGTAGGTGGATGGCAGTTTAGGGGTTAATAGTTTATTTAGGTACCTTTCGTTGTGGAATGTGGGGGATGGTGTTTAGGGGTTAATCATTTATTTAGTTACCTTGCGTTGTGGGGGATGGTGGTTTAGGAGTTATTAGGCTAGGGACTTATGGTAGGATGTTTATTTCACTTTTTTTTCTCCATTGATTTCCATGGGGAATGTGAAAATGCAATGTAATTTGCCCGAGTAGGGATTTTTTCCACTTTTTTTCTCCATTTCATTTCTATGGGGGAATATATGCACGAGCACGCAAACCTGAAAAGCACAAAAAGCTTAACGCTAGTGATGTTTTAGTGATCGTGAAAAAAATATTTAACACGCCACTTGTAATCTAGCCCACAGTGTCTTTTTTTTGGAAGGGTGATTTTTCAAGGTATATTTGGTACTATCTACAAGGGTTCTCATTCATTTCTCTTGTTTTATTAGCTTTGTTGATAACAAAAACCCTTTGTTGAAAGTAGCAATATACTGTACTTTATAACTCTAACTAAGCCTTATATTATATTTCTTGTAGAACCCCACACCGTGTCGTGCTGGGGGAATATGATCTTTCTTCCTCTGCTGAGCCCATACAAATCAAGACCATATCCCGGGTAAAGTCACAAACATCATGAGATATTACTTAAGGGGCTTCATGTTATCGCTAGAGTAGAAAAGGGCAAACGCCTGTATTTTGACAATGAAATGGCAGAATTAATGTTACTGTTTACATTTGTTTGACGATTGATATATATCTATAGAGTGAATGTCAACATATAATTATAACATTTAAAAAAAGGAATATTCAATGTAACATTTGAATATTGAATATAATATTTGGATATTTAAATGCAATATTTGAATTTTACATTTGAGTATATAAGAGAATCAATTGCCAAATGTTAATATTTGAATTTTGGAACCATATAGTGAATAAAGGGAAATACATTTGGCAAACATTCTGCATTCATAAAGAACATTTGTGATCAATTTATTATTAATATATTTATTATTTAGCACCGCAGAATCTGTTGGCGCTCTACAAATAACTGATAATAATAATAATATTATTAACAAATATGATAAAACATTTACCCATCCCTATTCTGCAGTTGATTGTGTTGATAACAATCATTATGTAGACATTACACTATCTAATAATATGTTTATAAACATTATGATTTAATGCAATATTAAGTAAAGGATCAAGATTTTAAAGGTATTTTCTACTATGTAATATCAAGCCAAGAACGTTGGGCAATTTATGAAAATGTACTTTCCTTATAATTAATAATCTTTAATATTGTTAATAAACAAATTATAATGCCAGGTTTGATTTAGTGTTGTCTTTTTGACTCAAGGTTTTCATACACCCTGACTACAGTCCATTTACCCTCACCAATGACATCACTCTGATAAAACTCACCCTTGCTGCCACTCTCAACAACCGCGTGTTTCCTGTCCGTATCACTAGAGCCTATGACGTGTTTCATGCAGGAGAGAGATGTGTGACCACTGGATGGGGCTACACTGATGCCTTCTGTAAGTGAGACTTCAGACTGTAAGATCCAGATATTGCTAGTGACCAAACAAGTCAGTTTGCAAGTGCTTCTTGTAGGTTATAAACCCAAAATAGCTTAGAGAAAGAGAAACTGCAGTTATGATTTAATGAACAATCAGACATAGTAATTATTCAAAGCTAATATTTCAAAATATATATGTATATGGTGTGTATATGTATGTATGTATATATATATATATATATATATATATATATATATATATATATATACAGTATATATATATATATATATATATATATATATATATATATATATATATATATATATATATATACAGGTAGCCCTCAGTTTACGCCAGGGTTAGGTTCCAGGAGGAATGGTTGTAAATCGAAACCATTGTAAATTGAAACCCAATTTATAATGTAAGTCAATGGGAAGTGAGGGGGTTAGGTTCCAGGCCCCTCTCAAAATTATCATAAGTAACACCTAATACATTATTTTTAAAGCTTTGAAATGAAGACTTTAAATGCTAAACAGCATTATAAACCTAAAATATAGATTGTATCATCATCAAACTAAGTTTAATGAAAAAAACATTTGCTAACAGCACCTATTTAAATAATCACACAACAGACTGCATCATCATCAAACTAAGTTTAATGAACAAAAACGTTTTTTTTACTTGCATTTTTCTGCAATCAGTTCTCTGCATTGTTAGCATGTTAGATAATATTGGGTCTGCACCTATTATATGCATTCCAATCTGCAGTGATTAATAAGCAGTTAGGCACCCTCATATCAAGCAGCTGGACAGGAAGATAATAGGGAAGTGACTGCTAAAACTTGTTGCTCGATAGCTAATGTCTGCTCTGTGTACACAGATCAATTTCAGGCTGCTAAGTTGCATAAATTTGCTGAAAAACAAGCGGACAGCTCCACCTACTAGCAATTTTAATTAGTGCACTTTGCTTTCCAAAGCTTTTCAATAGCAGTCACATGACTGAAAAAAAGGTTGTTATTCTGAAACGGCGCAAATTGATCCGGCGTAAACCGAGGGCCACCTGTATATATATAAATATACAGGTGACCCTCGGTTTACAATGGTTCAATTTGCGCCGTTTCAGAATAACAACCTTTTTTTTCAGTCATGTGACTGCTATTGAAAAGCATTGAGAAGCAGTGCATTGATTAAAATAGCCAGTAGGTGGAGCTGTCCGCTTGTGTTGCCGCAAAGATATGCAAGCCAAGCAAGCTAAAATTAATCAGTATAACTAGACCTGAGCTATCGAGCAACTTTCATAGGAACAAGATCTTCCTGTCTATAAATCAGTCCAGATTGGAATGCATAAAAAATAATTGTTTGCAAAAAAATGCAAGTAAAGTCTGTGTTGTGTGATTATTTTATTAGGTTTATAATGCTGTTTAGCAAATGTTTTTATTCATTTAGCTTAGTTTAATTATATATTCTGTGTTGTGTGATTATTTAATTAAGTTTATAATGCTGTTTAGCATTTAAAGTCTTCATTTCAAAGCTTTAAAAATAATGTATTAGGTGTTACTTATGACAATTTTGAGAGGGGCCTGGAACCTAACTCCCTCACTTCCCATTGACCTACATTATAAACTGGGTTTCAATTTACAACGGTTTCGATTTACAACCATTCCTTCTGGAACCTAACCCCGGTGTAAACTGAGGGCTACCTGTATATATATATATATATATATATATATATATATATATTATATATATATATATATACAGGGGTTGAAAAGGTTGTCCAATAGCTAGTGGTTCCATGAAATTTCTTAGTGGTCCCACTTTTTCAACTCCAAATTTTCACTATGTCATACGTAAACTTGTATTACACCGTTATACGCTTCTAATATACATTTGTATTATGAATAAAACACTCTTTGTATACAACTATATACTAATAAATATTTTAAACTTATTCTCATACCTAAAAAGAGAATGTTCTTGTTCACAAGCTGAGGCAGGAATAATTGCACACATACATACGCACACACACAGACACAATCACAGATACACACAAACACAAACACTCTCACAAAAGCTTTCTCTTACACACTCACACAAACTAACTCTCACACACTCTTACAAATAATACTCATACACACTTTTAAACACTCAGTCGCACAGTTTCTTTCACATTTATTCTCACACACACATCCTATTTCTCACTCTCTCATATTCTCACTAGCTAACACACAAAATCTCTTACACACAAGTGTTTTGCAGTTACTATAGAGGTGGAAAATGTATTACTGTAGCACCCCTACTTCTTAAAGGCACTAACAGCCATACCTTTACAAGGTTTTTTTTTTTTTTACAAATTCTATGCTACAGCAGAACAAGGAGAATGATAAATAAGAAAAGTAGGAATAAGTAAATATGATACCCTCTGCCATCTCCACTGTGCAGTAATTGATATGGTACAAGCTAAGGTTGCTAAATAAAAACCAAGGCTATTCATTTTGCATGTAACATTATAGAAGCTTTGTTTTCTGTTATTTATCACCATATCATTTGGGAATATTGACCTGAGAAGTGCAGTGTTACGGGGAGTAAACGGCAACAGCCTCTACAATGACTTTATTTGTTATTTGAAAATTGTTGTTTGGGACACTATTAGAAAAAGTAGTGGTAACATAATGTGAGAAAATCATAATTTAAAATTGTTCCAACAGCATATAAATAAATGTAAACACGTTTTAATAAATTGAATCTGGAAAAGAGTTCCCTTGTTCCAACTACAAGGGTGGTTTTCTTAGGGGCCATCATAGATTCTTCTATGATGGCCCTTCTTTTTTAGCTCCAGATCAGGACATGCTATGGCTGGTGAAAGGGTTGATAAAACGTTTAAAGGGACAGTCTACACCAAAATTCTTATTGTATAAAAAGATAGATAATGCCTTTACTACTCATTCCCCAGCTTTGCACATCCAACATTGTTATATTAATATTCTTTATAACATTTAAATATCTAAATTTCTGCCGGTTTCTAAGCCACTACAGACAGCATCTTATCACATTAGCTTTTCACAACAAGATACTGCTAATTAATGTGGGCCATATAGATAACATTGTGCTCTCTCCTGTGGAGTTGTTCTAATTGGCTAAAATGCAAGTCAATAGATAATAAATAAACAGCCATTTGATAAGGGGGCAGTCTGCAGAGGCTTAGCTACAAGGTAATCACAGAGGTAAAAAAGTATATTAATATAACCGTGTTGGTTATGCAAAACTGGGGAATGGTTCTATCTTTTTAAAAAATAACATTTTTGGAGTAGACTGTCCCTTTAACATTACAAGTGCTCCTGTGCTCTCTTGAAGTAGCGTGCCCTCACCTGTACTCGGGATGACGTTATCCAAGATGGCGTCCCTTCAATTCCGATTGGCTGATAGAATTCTATCAGCCAATCGGAATTAAAGGTAGAAAAAATCCTATTGGCTGATGCAATCAGCCAATAGGATTGAGCTTGCATTCTATTGGCTGTTCCAATTCCGATTTTTCTACCTTAATTCCGATTGGCTGATAGAATTCTATCAGCCAATTGGAATTAAGGTAGAAAAAATCCTATTGGCTGATGCAATCAGCCAATAGGATTGAGCTTGCATTCTATTGGCTGTTCCAATTCCGATTTTTCTACCTTAATTCCGATTGGCTGATAGAATTCTATCAGCCAATCGGAATTGAAGGGACGCCATCTTGGATGACGTCATTTAAAGGAACCTTCATTCAGTCGTCGGCCGTCGTTTGAAGAGAATGCTCCGCGTCGGATGTCTTGAAGATGGACCCGTGCCGGATGGATGAAGATAGAAGATGCCGTCTGGATGAAGACTTCTGCCCGTCTGGAGGACCTCTTCTGCCCAGCTTGGATGAAGACTTCTGCCGTCTGGAGGACCACTTCTGCTCGGTTGGGTGAAGACGTCTCACGGTGATCTTCAAGGGGTTAGTGTTAGGTTTTTTTAAGGGAGGATTGGGTGGGTTTTAGAGTAGCGTTGGTTGTGTGGGTGGTGGGTTTTAATGTTGGGGGGGTATTTGTACTTTTTTTTTACAGTTAAAAGAGCTGATTACTTTGGGGCAATGCCCCTCAAAATGCCCTTTTAAGGTCTATTTGTAATTTAGTGTAGGGTAGGTTTTTTTTTTTATTTTGGTGGGCTTTTTTATTTTGTTAGGGGGATTTAACTCCTGGTATGTCCCTTTAAAACCCTGTGTCTTTGCTGGATTTAAACACTGTTTTTTTTTTTAACTCCTGGTATGTCCCTTTAAAACCCTGTGTTTTTGCTGGATTTAAACACTGTTTTTTTTTAACTCCTGGTATGTCCCTTTAAAACCCTGTGTCTTTGCTGGATTTAAACACTGGGTTTTTTTTAACTCCTGGTATGTCCCTTTAAAACCCTGTGTCTTTGCTGGATTTAAACATTGTTTTTTAACTCTATAGAACCAACTGTCTACTCCATTAATCTGCTCTTTCCTGCCCCAGCATGTGCATCTCCTTATCAAACTTTGCTTAATGAATTAATTAATCCCCACCCAATTTTATTTCTTTAATCTACTCCTCTGATCTTGTAGCAATTCTTAGTCTTCTCACCTGGGTTTAACTTATTTCCCTGTCTCCAAACAATTAAACTCAGCTGTCTGCTGTAGCCTTATAAATTTAGGACCAGTTAGGGGAGAGCGTTTGCTGGGACCTGAGCGTTTGCAGAGTATTCCATCTGTCTAAGTGACCATCTTTAAGTGACAGCGCTGCGAATTAGACAAGAATTGAACAAGATTTGAAGAAGATTTGAGGCAAGCAAAATATTTTAATTCAAAAAAACTTTGGCACTTAACATTCTGCTATGTTTTCAGGACTGCTTTTTCTTTTATCAGTCTCATGTCTATTCCACAAGCAGGCTCAAATGCACATACCTTACACTTCTCCACATGCAGTTTATATAGGCCCCTCTCTCCTTTCTTCACCATACCTTAGATCTCACTAACTACTTTCTATTTTAAAATCTATGTCACTAAACTGCACCACCTCACAGAAATGTCTTCACTGCTATAAATCTCATTCTCACCTTCTCTTACTTTCCATCTTGATGCTATTAGCATCAGGTGACATCTCTCCAAATCCTGGGCCCACCATTACCCAATCATGCACTCCATATAGAAACTTTCATAAAAGCAACACACATAACCTCATTTCCATCCAATGCATCCCACACGCATACACTCCTTTCACCTGCGCACTATGGAACTCTCGCTCTGTCTGCAACAAACTTACAGCCATTCATGACCTGTTTATATCAAATGCTTTCACCCTTTTAGCAATTACAGAAACTTGGCTATCTCCTTCTGACACTGTTTCCATTGCTGCTCTCACACATGGTGGTCTTCACTTTAGCCATGCCCTAGGCCAGGTGAGAAACGTGGCAGTGGTGTTGGCATCCTGCTCTCCCCCTCCTGCACTTATCAATACCTACCTCCAATCCCATCTCTTTCCTTCTCTTCCTTTGAAGTCCACTGTATTCGCCTGTTCTCCCCCCTCTCCCTCAAAGTGGCAGTCATCTATCGCCCTCCTGGACCAACCTCCCAATTCTTTGACAACTTTGCTGCCTGGCTTCCTCACTTTCTCTCTTCAAATATACCAACCCTAATTCTTGGGGACTTCAACATTCCCATTGACAACCCATCTGCCCCTGCTGCCTCTAAACTTCTTTCACTCATATCCTACTTCGATCTCTCACAATCCACCCTATTCCCGACTCACCGTGATGGACACTCCATCGACCTGGTATTTTCCTACCTCTGCTCTATATCTGACACCACCTGTCGCCCTTTTCCCATTTCAGACCATCACCTGGTAACCTATAATATTAATGCAACAGCTAAACCCACTTCTCCATCCCACCCCCGCACCTGTAGAAATACATATGCTGTGGATCCGCTCCAATTTTCAAAAATCATTCAAAATCTCCTCCCTCACACCTCCACTATAACCTGCCCTGATCTCGCTAAAGCCCACTATAACACAACTCTATCCTCTGCATTAGACACACTTGCCCCTCCCCAGCTGTGCAAAACACCACGCCATCAGTTACAGCCCTGGCATGCTCAGCAAACACGCTATTTGCAAAAATGCTCCCGTACTGCTGAGAATGTCTGGAGGAAAACACTCTGAACCTGATTACATACACTATAAGTTTATTCTTTGTTCATACACTTCCGCCCTTCACTTAGCCAAGCAAACTTACTTCTCTTCTCTCATATCTACTCTTTCCTCAAACCCTAAACGACTCTTCTCCACCTTTAACTCTCTCCTCTACCCACCTGCTCCACCACCCCCACCTGTCTTTAGTTCTCAAGACCTGGCAGACTACTTTTTAAACAAAACACGTACCATCCGAAGCAACATCCCAACACCAACTTGCAATATTCCAACAACAGGCCCAATTACTCCCTCTGCCACCCTCTGTATCTTCCATCCAGCCACTGAGAATGAAGTTTCTTCCTTACTATCTTCCTCACGCCTCACTACCTGCCCACTCAACCCTATCCCTTCCCATCTAATACCCTCCCTATCTTCCACCCTCACTCCTGCTCTTACCCACATCTTCAACCTATCTCTCTCTACCGGCTCATTCCTATCTTCTTTCAAACACGCAAAAGTCACTCCCATACTCAAAAAACCTTCCCTCGACCCTAATTCTCCTGAAAGCTACCGCCCCATATCACTGCTTCCACTAACATCAAAACTCCTTGAAAAACTAGTTTAGAATTGCCTAACCCACTTCCTGTCCGCCAACTCCTTGCTTGACCCACTGCTATCCGCATTCCGCCCAAAACACTCAACTGAAACTGCCCTTACCAAGGTCACAAACGATCTTCTCTCTGCTAAAAATATTGACCACTACTCTATACTCATCTTACTTAACCTCTCAGCTGCCTTCGACACAGTTGACCACCCCCTCCTCCTACAGACCCTTAGCTCTTTTGGCCTCTGTGACACTGCTCTTTCCTGGATTCACTCCTATCTTTCTCACAGGTCTTTTTCTGTGTCATTTGCCGGCGACTCCTCCTCTCCTATGCCTCTGTCTGTTGGAGTACCTCAAGGATCTGTTCTGGGTCCTCTACTCTTCTCCATCTATACTTCTTCACTTTGTAAACTTATCAACAGTTATGGCTTCAAATATCACCTCTATGCTGATGACACCCACATCTACCTCTCCACCCCTGCTCTCTCTCCCTCTGTCCTCTCTCATGTCAGAACTGCTTATCTGGTATTTCTTCCTGGATGGCCTCTCACCACCTAAAGATTAACATATCCAAGACTGAGCTCCTTCTTATCCCCCCCTCAAGCTCTACGCCGACTTCTGACTTCTCTATTCCTTTTTGACGGTATCACCATTTCCCCATCACCCCAAGTCCACTTCCTCAGAGTCACACTTGACTCAAACCTATCCTTTGTCCCCCATATCCAATCTCTTTCTACATCCTGCCGCAATCATCTGCGCAATATTTCCAAAATTCACCCTTTTCTGAACGCTGACACCACAAAGCAAATAATCCACTCCCTTGTTATCTACCGACTTGACTACTGCAATAACCTACTCGCTGCCCTTCCTCTTTCCTGCCTCTCGCCCCTTCAATCCATCCTAAATGCCTCTGCCAGGCTGATCCACCTTTCCCGTCGATCTGTATCTGCTGCACCTCTCTGTGAGTCCCTTCATTGGCTTCCCATTCACAGCAGAATCAAATTCAAAATGATCACCCTTACATACAAAACTCTCACCAACGCCGCTCCCCTCTACCTATCCTCTCTAATACACAAGTATACTCCAGCCCGTCCACTAAGATCCAACAGTGACCTGCTCCTTGAATCCGCAACTATCACCTCCTCTCATGCTAGACTGCAGGACTTCTGTTGTGCAGCACCTACCCTCTGAAACACTCTCCCTCGTGCTGTCCCTTCATTGGCTCCCCATTCACAGCAGAATCAAATTCAAAATGATCACCCTTACATACAAAACTCTCACCAACGCCGCCCCCCTCTACCTATGCTCTCTAATACACAAGTATACTCCAGCCCGTCCACTAAGATCCAACAATGACCTGCTCCTTGCATCCGCAACTATCACCTCCTCTCATGCTAGACTGCATGACTTCTGTTGTGCAGCACCTACCCTCTGAAACACTCTCCCTCGTGCTGTCAGGCATTGCCCTAATATTTCTTCCTTTAAATGTTCCCTGAAGACTTTTCTGTTCAGGGAAGCCTACCACCCAACTCAATAATAAATTAATTTCACTTACCTAACATTTTCCTCATCTAACTCTGTATTAACATCTTTCTCAATCTTGCAGTCCTCACCTCCTGTTTCTCAACCTTCTACCCTTCTAGATTGTAAGTTCCCACGGGAATAGGGCCATCAATCCCTCCTGTATGTGTTTGTAAATTTTGTCCTGTATCTTACAAGTCTTGTATTGTTTTATTTAAATGAATTGTATCCATAGAAAGCGCTGCGGAATATGTAAAGTATAATAATAATAATAATAATAATAATAATAGAGTAGGTGTAATTAGTTTAAAAATCTTGTAATTATTTTATTATTTTCTGTAATTTAGTGGGGGGGGTTTTCATACTTTAGATAATTTTATTTAATTGTAATTAATTGTATTTAATTTAGGTAATTAATTTAATTATAGTGTAGTGTTAGGTGTAATTGTAATTTAGGTTAGGTTTTATTTTACAGGTACATTTGTCTTTATTTTAACTAGGTAGTTATTAAATAGTTAATAACTATTTAATAACTATTGTACCTAGCTAAAATAAATACAAAGTTGCCTGTAAAATAAAAATAAACCCTAAGCTAGCTACAATGTAACTATTAGTTATATTGTAGCTAGCTTATGGTTTATTTTATAGGTAAGTATTTAGTTTTAAATAGGAATTATTTAGGTAATTGTAGTAATTTTATTTAGATTTATTGTAATTATATTTGTTAGGGGGTGTTAGGGTTAGGGTTAGGCTTAGGTTTAGGGGTTAATACATTTAATATAGTGGTGACGACGTTGTGGGCGGCAGATTAGGGGTTAATAAATGTAGTTAGGTTGCGGCGAAATTGGGGGCAGCTGATTAGGGTTTAATAAATGTAGTTAGGTTGCGGCGACATTGGGGGCGGCAGATTAGGGGTTAATAAATATAATGTAGGGTTCGGCGATGTTGGGGGCAGCAGATTAGGGGTTCAGAACTATAATGTAGGTGGCGGCGGTGTCCAGAGTGGCAGATTAGGGGTTAATAATATAATGTAGGTGTCAGCGATGTTGGGGGTGGCAGATTAGGGGCTAATAATTGTAAGATTAGGGGTGTTTAGATTCTGGGTTTATGTTAGGCAGTTAGGTGTAGATATAAAAAGTATTTCCCCATAGGAATCAATGGGGCTGTGTTAGGAGCTGAACGCTGCTTTTTTGCAGGTTTTTTTCCAGCCGGCTCTCCCCCATTGATTCCTATGGGGAAATCATGTACGAGCACGTTTTACCTGCTCACCGCTAACGTAAGCGGCGCTGGTATTGAGGTGAGATGTGGAGCTAAAGTTTGCTCTTCGCTCACTTTTTTGCGGTTAACGCCGGGTTTGTAAAAACCTGTAATACCAGCGCTGTCCTCGTTAGCACCGCACCCCTCCTAACGCAAAACTCGTAATCTAGGTGATAGTAAGTAATTGCACAAAATGTTATTCAAAATACAAATCCACAAATGTGGAGCACTATAACATTGTATATATTGCAAATGCATACCATTTTTACTAGGGAAAAATAATATTTCTGTATACAATTGATTATGGCAGTTATGCACAATTGAACAGTTAACTTGAACTGTCTGGGCCTTATGTTTATTTCTTTTTATTTATGATAACAAGGACATTACAAACAGACGCCTAGATTACAAGTTTTGTCGGTAAAAACTTGCGGGGCTAACGAGCCATTTTTTTCCAGTGCTTACTTTAAACAACGCTGGTATTACAAGTTTTCTGAATGGCTGCGTTAGCCTCAGAAAAGTGAGCGTTGAGCAAATTTAGCTCCACTTCTACCTGTAATACCAGCGTTGCTTACGGTAGCGGTAAGCTGGCAAAGACGTGCTCATGCACGATTTCCCCATAGGATGCAATGGGGCTGAGCTGGCTGAAAAAAAACCTAACACCTGCAAAAAAGCAGCGTTCAGCTCCTATCGCAGCCCCATTGTTTCCTACGGGGAAATACTTTCTAAGTCTAGACCTAACACCCTAACATGAACCCCGAGTCTAAACACCCCTAATATTACACTTATTAACCTCTAATCTGCCGCCCCCAAAATCGTCGCCACCTGCATTATACTATTAACCCCTAATCTGCCGCTCTGGACATCGCCGCCACCTACATTATACTTATGAACCCCTAATCTGCTGCCCCTAACATCGCCGACAAATATATTATATTTATTAACCCCTAATCTGCCCCCCCCAACGTTGCCGCCACCAACCTACACTTATTAACCACTAATCTGCCGACCGGACATCGCCACCACTATAATAAATGTATTAACCCCTAAACCGCCGCACTCCCGCCTCGTAAACACTATAATAAATTGGATTAACCCCTAATCTGCTGTCCCTAACATCGCCGCCACCTACCTACAATTATTAACCCCTAATCTCCCACCCCCAACGTCACCGCTACTATAATAAAGCTATTAACCCCTAAACCTAAGTCTAACCCTAACCCTAACACCCCCCTAAATTAAATATAATTTAGATAAAACAAAATAAAATTACTATCATTAAATAAATTAATCCTATTTAAAACTAAATACTTACCTATAAAATAAACCATAAGATAGCTACAATATAGCTAATAGTTACATTGTAGCTATCTTAGGGTTTATTTTTATTTTACAGGCAACTTTGTATTTATTTTAACTAGGTAATAACTATTTAATAGCTACCTAGTTAAAATAATTACAAAATTACCTGTAAAATAAATCCTAACCTAAGTTACAATTACACCTAACACTACACTATCATTAAATTAATTAAATAAATTAACTACAATTATCTAAACTAAAATACAATTAAATAAACTAAACTATATTACAAAAAAAACAAACACTAAATTAAAAAAAAAAAAAAAATATTACAAGAATTTTAATCTAATTACACTTAATCTAAGCCCCCTAATAAAATAAAAAAGCCCCCCAAAATAATAAAATTCCATACCCTATACTAAATTACAAAAATAATCAGCTCTTTTGCCGGCCCTTAAAAGGGCTTTTTGCTGGGCATTGCCCCAAAGTAATCAGCTCTTTTACCTGTAAAAAAATACAAGACCCCCCTCAACATTAAAACCCACCACCCACACACCCCTACTCTAAAACCCACCCGATCCGCCCTTAAAAAAAAACCTAACACTAACCCCCTGAAGATCACCCTACCTTGAGCCGTGTTCACCCAGCCGGGCCGAAGTCTTCATCCAAGCGGGGCAGAAGACGTCCTCCATCCGGCAGAAGTCTTCATCCATCCGTGGCTCCATCTTCAAGACCTCCGACGTGGAACATCCTCCTTGGCCGACAGACTAACGACGAATGAAGGTTCCTTTAAATGATGTCATCCAAGATGGCGTCCCTCGAATTCCGATTGGCTGATAGGATTCCAATCGGAATTAAGGAAGGAAAAATCCGATTGGCTGATTTAATCAGCCAATCGGATTGAAGTTCAATCCGATTGGCTGATTGGATCAGCCAATAGAATTGACCTCACATTCTATTGGCTGATCCAATCAGCCAATCGGATTGAACTTCAATCCGATTGGCTGATTAAATCAGCCAATTGGATTTTTCCTACCTTAATTCCGATTGGTTGATAGAATCCTATCAGCCAATTGGAATTCGATGGACGCCATCTTGGATGACGTCATTTAAAGGAACCTTCATTCGTCGTTAGTCCATCGGCCGAGGTGGATGTTCCGCGTTGGAGGTCTTGAAGATGGAGCCGCGGATGAATGAAGACTTCTGCCGGATGGAAGACCTCTTCTGCCCCGCTTGGATGAAGACTTCTGCCGGATGGAGGACCACATTGCCCGGATTGGATGAAGAATTCGGCCCGGCTGGGTGAACACGGCTCAAGGTAGGGTGATCTTCAGGGGGTTAGTGTTAGGTTTTTTAAGGGGGGATCCCATCAGACGCCATCACTGCATGCCATCAGAGTGAGCTATACCCGTCCCCTCTCTCAAACCCGCAGCGCATACCTCTTTACTTAGCCCACAGGGGACGGGGCTGCTGCCAGTCACTGAGACGCCGGGTCTGGAACGCAGGTGAACCACTCCTTCTGCCTAGTGAACACTAACGCCGCTTGCAGTACACGCATCCCATGTGGCCAGGCCGTGACTTTGTCATTCCCGGTCTGAAGAGGAGTACTGCTGGCCGGAGGGGCTCATTGTCGCAGATAACACACTGTGCCTCATAACACACAGAAGTTAATACACCCTATCACTATATAAGGGGTGAAATCTGCCCAAAATTTCTTGGAGCCTACAGCCATAGTAGCTCACCTAAGCCCTTAGCATTCTAGTTAACACCAATCAGAGGGGCACTTTATTGCTGATTTAACTCTGGGTCTCCTGGTATATACACAACACTGTATCCCAGTAGTACATAGGGTCTGAAAATTACTGGAAATCATTGAGTCACCTATTGTAGTCTCCAGCCCTAACAGCTAACATCAGCCACAAGCCTCTGGGTTATTACAGCCTCCCTTCTGTACCCCCTCTTGAGTAAATTCTAACACTAAACTGACTCAAACACCAGGCCATCTACTCCTTCTGCCACATTTGCCGACCGGTCTAATAATGACCCCAAAAAAAGGGCAGAAATCTGATAGGCCTGCAAAGCCACAATTGCAAATACCCTCTATCTCATCCTTTTTCCATGCATCTGACACCCCATCTAACATGCTTACGGAAACTCCTGAGACGCCGGGGCCATTAAACCCCTCTGAGACAGCTAGCAGCCAGCAGGATTCGCTACAGGCTATACAGGTTAAATTGGCCTCTTTACCTTCCAAATCAGATCTGGAGTCGCTGAAATCCTTCATCAAAGATGAGATGAGAGAATTGAAAAGAGACCTGAACGAGATGGGGGCCAGGATTGACTACCTAGAGGAGGGTCAGGACACTCTAAATAACCTGGTCAGTTCCAACACGCAACAAATCTCAATCCAAGACTCCATGGTGCAGTCCCTGCAGGACAAGGTAGAGGACTTGGACAACCGGGGCCGTAGGAACAATCTGCGAATCCGCGGTATTCCCGAAGATATTCTTCAAGACCAGCTTAAAGACTATCTTAAAGGGCTATTCCACCTTTTGCTCCCCAACTCCCCTCAACTGCTCAACGAAGATATTGATAGAGCACATAGGGCTTTGCGCCCCTTACCTAAACCTCCTCTCCCACCTCATGATGTCATCATTAGATTCCTGCGCTTCACTGCAAAAGACTCCATCTGGCAAGCCGCAAGATCACGGCAATCTCTAACCTTCCAAGGGCATACACTACAGATATACCAAGACCTCAGCCCATATACCATACAACGGCGCAAGGAAATTAAATTCATCACAAGCACCCTACAAGAACACCATATTAAATACCGATGGAGCTTCCCCTTCAGCCTGATAGTTAATCATAATGGGGCACAACTAATTTATAAGGACTACAATGATCTAGACCATCTGTCCAGGTCTCTCAACATCAAGTTTAATTCACCAAACGATGCCATGATCACCGCCCCACCAACACCTTTGGAGCCTGGGCCCTCCCGCCCGGGTGAACAGAGACCTCAATGGCACAGAGTTCAACCAAAGAGGAGAAAGTCAGATGCTTTTCCCTCAAGATCTGGAGCTAGTTAGCCATGAAATAACTCAACCCACATGGCCCGCTCAGTCCCGTCTGGTCTGTTTCTTAATTTTAGTGGATCATGCATTACTCGCCGAACTTTATGGTACCTTTGGACTCACTCTTTTGTTACCGTTATGCTTGCTGCCCAGAGAGTAGAGTATCAATGAGGGCAGCCCAAGCCTGGGTAACGTATGGAACTGCACTGTTCATTTGTTTAGCTTACCAGACATTTGTTGGTTTTTTTCCCTTTTTTGTTGGTGTTTTTTGTTGTTGTCTGTTAATCTGACTGCTATGTTAATAACTAAATCTTAATATTTAATTTCCTTTACTACTCTACAATGGTAAGCAACCCCTCCATTCAGTGATCCCACAATCTTAGTTAGTGAACGGTCTCTGGCGAGACTGGGTAATTCTGGAGATTATCCATACATAGTGACTATTACCAACCAGCTGTCCCAGGTTACTCTTAAATTTTTACATTAATTTACGTTTAAAGAGGTAAATGAAGCATGAATACTTCCTTGCTACCATACATCTGTGTCCTTACCAAATGGCACTACCGCCCACTCCCCATACAGCTTAGGTCCATAAGTATCTTGTTTATTTCTATGTTGAATCATTTGTAATTGCTCTACCTGTTAGTATAAATCGGCCTACACCTTTTGGATAGCACATTGCTATTACACCCTAGCTAACCCTCCTGGCCTAATTCCCCCAAGGTTAACGCCCAACCTATCCTTAAATTCTCATTTCTAGCAGGGCCATAATCCTATTGCCTTATCTGTATCCAACCATCTGATGATAGCCGACGGCATCATAACTCTCAGTCCAACCATGCAGGGCACCTACTTAATTATACGATGGATAGCTGACATACTCACTTAATCTATCCTACCTTTCAACCTGGTAAACAATCTCTTTATTAAAGAGTACATAGCTCTTACTTCATATAATACTCCTGTCCCATCACAAATAATCCTAACCTGAGAATTTGTTGGGTGATATTTCATCCCCCCTCAGTAAGGTGTATGACAGTATGACTTATACACTTCTTACAGTTGTTAAGGTTTATAATATGTGTTGTATGTTTTTGTATACATTTATTGTAAGGTTTCTTTCTAATGTTTATTTGTTTAATTTTTTGTCCAGTCTCGGAAAATGCATTTACTCTATCTAAAAGATATGGTGTAGATACCACTTACATCTGCCGAACACTCCTACTCCCAACCTAATGAGTAGTGCACTGACTAAATTTAAGTTTATCTCCCACAACACTAAAGGTCTTAATTCCCCACAAAAAAGATCGATGGCCCTAAGAGATTATAAGAGAAATAAAGGGGATATCCTCTTTATCCAAGAGACCCATTTCAGAAGGGGTTCTGAGCCCAAAGCCAGCTTTCAGAAATTTGGTGAGATTTTTCTCTCTTCTCACGCCACTAAACACAATGGTGTGGCGATTCTGGTGAGTAGAAGGTTGCCATTCCATGTGTCCTCCACACATAGAGACAAAGAAGGGAGATATATTATCCTAGTAGGTTATCTTTTCCATAAGCCCATAACACTTGTGAATATTTATGCCCCTAATATTAACCCCATCCCTTTCTTCCATTTGCTTGGTAAAAAAATATTAGAGGTGGCCAAAGGCAGCATAGTCCTGGGGGGCGACTTTAATCTAGCAGTTAATCCATCGTTAGACTGCTCCTCAGGCATATCCTCTGTTCCTAACAAAACATTAAGACAAGTCAAACATTTTCTCACACAACTAGCACTACACGACACCTGGCGTCTCCAACACCCGAACGAGAGAGAGTACACGTTTTATTCTAAGCCTCACCGCCTGTACACCAGGATTGACTATATATTTACAGACGTCACCAACCTATCATACATCACAAATACGGACATCCACCCCCTAACCTGGTCCGACCACGCTATAATTAGCTGCCAGTTCCAATGGTCATCCTCTTTTCCTTCCTCCTTTACGTGGAGATTCGACGACTCTCTACTCAGAGATCCCCTGATCTATACCCAGATACAAAAGGGACTAACCGAATATTTTCAGAGAAACGACACCCCCGACGTGGACATTCACAGCATTTGGAACGCACACAAGTGCGTCATTAGAGGTGAGATGATTGCACTTAAGGCCGCTAAGACAAAGCAACAGCATAGCTACCTTAACTCTTTATTATTAGATATAGCCAAATTACAAGAACTACATAAAACGTTCCCTCTGAGCACCTCTCTCCTAGATAGTATCACACATAAACGCAACCAGCTTCGCCTACTTTTGGGCACTGAAGCTAAGAACAAAGCTCTATTCTTGAGAAAGGTACACTACGAAGGGGCAAACAAACAAGGTAGAATGCTAGCTTGTCAACTTAAAAAAAGAACTAACAAACAGTATATAATGGGAATCCAGGGTTCAGACGGTACCACTAGGTCTACAACTACTGACATCTCCTTAGCCTTTAAAGAATACTACGACAACCTTTATAACATTAGACGTGACTCGGCGGCTCCGTCCCCCGAGGACATAGATGACTACTTATCTGACTTAAATCTCCCCAGACTATCTGTGGAACAAAGGACTGAACTAGACTTACCATTCACTGAGGAAGAGATTCTCGGTGTCATATCTTCCCTCCCAACAGGCAAAGCCCCGGGCCCAAGGGACAATACTGTCCGTAACATACTCCTAATTGAGCATATTACAAATAATAAAATCCCCTCCGTACTAATCTCAACGGACGCAGAAAAGGCCTTCGACCGAGTCAATTGGTCATATTTGAGAGCATCCTTAGTGGCTTTCGGTCTTGGCTCTACCACACTACAACGAATATTTGCGTTATACTCTTCCCCGAGCGCCAGTATATTAATAAACGGTTACAAGTCCCCCCCAATAGAAATCAAGAATGGCACGCGCCAGGGCTGTCCCCTATCCCCTTTACTTTTTGCGCTTCTTATTGAGACCCTCGCTTCCAAGATTAGGAGTAACGCCGATATCTCCGGAATTACTATAGGCCAGGATATATATAAACTATCCCTTTTCGCCGACGATATTTTATTTACTCTTACTAATCCGGAAAGATTGATTCCTGCGCTTTTGTCTGACCTCACCTCTTTCCATAACCTCACTGACTTTCTAGTTAACCAAAGTAAATCCGAGATTTTAGACTTTGGGCTCCCGGCGAGCTCTGTAGAATTTATTAAAAACATTTGCCCACTCAGATGGTGCGAAGGAGCTCTGAAATACCTGGGTATCCACCTCCCTAGATCATTTAATAAGCTATTTCAGGCCAACTTCCTCCCTATTAAAACCATAATAATGAGGGACTTATCGTTCTGGGGCTCAAAAAGGTTATCTTGGTGGGGTCGGATTAACACCATAAAAATGAACATCTTTCCCAGACAGCTTTACATCATGGGAGCTTTCCCAATTCCTCTCCCCCCGAAATATCTCCCCCAGGTCCAGAACCTAATCAGCGAATTCGTTTGGAATTGGAAACCACCAAGAATCAACAAAACCACCATGTTCCTCCCTAGAATCCATGGTGGGTTGAGCCTACCTAATTTAGAAAAATACAGAAACTCCATCTTCCTACAGAGGATTCTGGACTGGAGAATTGGTGCACCTCAGAAAAGGTGGGTTCAGCTGGAAAAACATCTGACCCCCGACTTCCCACTCGCTAGTCTGTGCTGGTGCCCGGACTTTTCAAAGAAAGTCAAACTAATTTCTAACCCTATCACTAAAGAAACTGCCCTAGAATGGGACCTAACCTCTAAACACAACCCATGCCTGTCATCCAACCCGGGCCCTTTGACATCACTACTGCATAATCCTGAATTTTCTTTGACACTATTACCTAGTTCGACACCCTCACCCACATTAATAGGTGACATACCCGTACACAGTGTAACTATAAATGAATCTATGTGCACACAGGAACAACTTACGAACAAAAGCTTCGACTGGGCCCACAACTGGTTCTCCTACAGACGACTACATAACTATATTTCCACTCACAAACATAAAAACAACTTAGTCCGCCCGCCCACAAACTTGGAAAAACTTTACTTATCAAACTCACCAATAAAACACTCCCTTTCCATTATTTATAATATGTTGCTTCAGCCCCTCCCTGGTAACCTGCCATATTCCATCGAGATGTGGGAGAGAGAGTTGGGAATAATAATTCTTCCCCAAACGGCAAACAATATCTTTCTGAACACTAAAAAATCCTCTACTTCAGCCTCCATTCTAGAGACCACTTACAAGATTCTACATTGCTGGTACTTAACCCCTCGAAAACTCCACTGTCTCTTCCCTACTACCAGTAATAATTGTTGGAGATGTGGCCATGTGGGGAGCGGAATGGGACACATGTGGTGGTGGTGCTCCCGACTAAACCACTTTTGGTACGAGGTAATACACGAAGCTGAACTCATATTACAGACCCCCATTCCCCCTGACCCCCAGATCTGGCTGTTAAACAAATCTACCCAACTGCCTTGTAAATCCCTCCTCCCTCTGTTCCGGATTCTTACAAATAGTGTTAAAATGTTAATAGCCAGACTGTGGAAGACGAAGGACATTCCTACATTAGACATGTGGAGAGCTAAGGTCTCCGAGTTGCTTGAACTAGAAGAATATTCTGCCTATAAGAAAGGTTGTACAGACAGCTTTATTATGATTCATGCCATATGGGACGAATATATTAGGACCACAAATAATCCCTCTAGTAGCCTCAACACCCATTAAGTATATAGGATGGTATCACCCTGTTTTGATAACATTAATCTAAATTAACTCACCTCTCTATTATACCTTGCAATCCGAGACTGGACATAACTTAATTTTCTTATTTTTATTCATTGTATCTTAATGATTGTTTTATTCACGTATATGTTACCTAGTTCTGATTTAATTTGGCTGTAAAATTCCAGAGTCTGTAAAACCATGCAAATTTGTGACTCTTGCAATGTTCATTGTTATGTAACGTAAACAGTACTCTAATCAAATAAAAGAATTTAAATAAAACAGCACTGCAGCCATCACAAGTCTTGTCGGTATAGGTGTATCGCAAGCCTTTTAGCCTGTAACGCAACGTCAATACCGCACTAGTAAAAATTACATTTTTTAATGGAATTCCCATATAACTGGTATTACGATTTTTTTCTGGGAGGCTAAAAAGTGAGTGTTAAACTCTAAAACGACAAGATCTGTACCGCCATTTAAATTCAGTAGTTATGAGTTTTACACTGCTAAGCTGTAACATGAAACTCATAACTAATGTGCTAAAAAGTACACTAACACCCATAAACTACCTAATAACCCCTAAACCGAGGCCCTCCCACATTGCAAACACTATAATAAATGTATTAACCCCTAATCTGACGCTCCCGACATCGCCACCACTAATAAAATGTATTAACCCCTATTCTGCCGCTCTCTGACATCGTCACCACTATACTAAAGTTATTAACCCCTAAACTGCCGCCCTCCTGCATCGCAAACACTATTTAAATATTATTAACCCCTAATCTGCCATCAGTCCACATCGCCCCCACTATACTAAAGTTATTAAGCCCTACACTGCCACCACTATAATAAACCTATTAACCCCTGAAATATAATAAATTAAACTATTAACCCCTAAACAAAAGCCCCCCACATCGCATTAAACTAATTTAAACTAGTAACCCCTAAACCTAACACCCCCTAACATTATCCCCTTAAGGACCAAGGCCTTTTTTCAATTTCTTTCCCTTAAAGACCAGGGCTATTTTTACATTTCTGCGGTGTTTATGTTTAGCTGTAATTTTCCTCTTACTCATTTACTGTACCCACACATATTATATACCGTTTTTCTCGCCACTAAATGGACTTTCTAAAGATACCATTATTTTCATCATATCTTATAATTTATTATTAAAAAAATTATAAAATATGAGGAAAAAATGGAAAAAAACACACTTTTTCTGACTTTGACCCCAAAATCTGTTACACATCTACAACCACCAAAAAACAACCATGCTAAATAGTTTCTAAATTTTGTCCTGAATTTAGAAATACCCAATATTTACATGTTCTTTGCTTTTTTTGCAAGTTATAGGGCCATAAATACAAGTAGCACTTTGCTATTTCCAAACCATTTTTTTTTCAAAATTAGCGCTAGTTACATTAGAACACTAATATCTTTCAGGAATCCCTGAATATCCATTGACATGTATATATATTTTTTTAGTAGACATCCCAAAGTATTGATCTAGGCCAATTTTGGTATATTTCATGCCACCATTTCACCGCCAAATGGGATCAAATACAAAAAATAGTTCACTTTTTCACAATTTTTTTCACAAACTTTCGGTTTCTCACTGAAATTATTTACAAACAGCTTGTGCAATTATGGCAGAAATGGTTGTAAATTTTTCTCTGGGATCCCCTTTGTTCAGAAATAGCAGACATATATGGCTTTGGCGTTGCTTTTTGGTAATTAGAAGGCCGCTAAATTACACTGTTTTTTTTAAATGTTCCCATTTTCTGTAGTGTAGCTCCCCCCCCCCCCACCAAAGACCAACCCCCCACCTCCTCCTAGATACCTTTGATTGCTTGTTATAAAATATTAAAAATTTTAATACCCCTTTCTCCCACTTATACAAACAAAACTTTTCTGTAGTGTAGCGGTTCCCACCCGCTCCCGCCCCCGTGCACGCGCCCGCCCGCCGCCCCCCGTGCACGCGCGTGGCGCGCCCGTGCGTGCCCCCATCGGCCACGCCCCCGATCCGGCCCCCCTCTACATTACCCGGCCCATCGATGGCCGCCCACCCGCCTCCCAAGTCGGCTCCCACCCACCAACGATACCGGCCATCGATGTACGGTGCAGAGAGGGCCACAGAGTGGCTCTCTCTGCATCGGATGGCCCAGGGGTGTAATTGCAGGATGCCTCGATATCGAGGCATCCTGCAATAACCGGAAAGCGGCTGGAAGCGAGCAGGATCGCTTCCAGCCGCTTTAAACCCCTAATGTCGTACAGGGTACATCGCTGGTCTTTTAAGACCAGTTTGTGTGCGACGTACCCTGTACGACATGTGTCGTTAAGGGGTTATATTAAAATTACAATTTTAAATTAATCTTAAATTAAATTAAAACTTACCTGTCAAATTAAAAAAACTAAGTTTAAACTAACAATTAAACTAATATAATTATTAAACTAAAATTAAACTAAGTACCAATTAAATAAACTAAACTACAAATTAAAAAAAATCCTAACACTACTCTAAAAATTACAAAGTATCTAATTACAAAAAAAAAAAAATTACAAAAAATAACAAACACTAAATTACGGAAAATAACAAACGAAATTATCAAAAATAAAAAAGAATTACACCTAATCTAATAGTCCTATCAAAATAAAAAAGCCCACCCAAAATGAAAAAAAACCCTAACCTACAATAAACTACCAATGGCCCTTAAAAGGGCCTTTGGTGGGGCATTGCCTCAAAGATATTAGCTCTTTTACCTGTAAAAAAAAAATACAAAGACCCCGCAACAGTAAAACCCATCCCCCTCAAAATAAAAAACCTAATTCTAAAAAAAAACCTAAGCTACCCATTGCCCTGAAAAGGGCATTTAGCTCTTTTGCTGCCCAAACCCTAATCTAAAAAAAAAACACCCAAAAAAACCTAACACTAACCCCCGACGATACACACAGTTTTTGAAGTCCCTCTTGAACGATCTTCATCCCGGCAGAGAAGGATGGACCCGCTTCGTGCCACCGGGATCAAGAAAGAAGATGCCACCTAAATGAAGATTGAAGAGGCCGTTTGGATGAAGTCTTCTCGCCCCTTGGATGAGGACTTCGCCACCGGGATAAAGATTGAAGAGGCCGCCTGGATGAAGACTTCTCGCTGCCTGGATGAGGACTTCTCCGCCAGGATGAAGATCGTTCAAGCGGGACTTTAAAAACTGTAAGTGGATCGTCGGGGGTTAGTGTTAGGTTTTTTTAAGGTTTTTTGAGTGGGGTTTTTTTTTAGATTAAGGTTTGGGCAGCAAAAGAGCTAAATGCCCTTTTAAGGGAAATGCCCATACAAATGCCCTTTTCAGGGCAATGGGTAGCTTAGGTTTTTAAATAGTTTTTTTTTTTATTTTGTGGGTTGGGGGGGGGTTGTAATGTTAGTAGGTATTTGTATTTTTTATTTTTTTTTCACAAAAAGAGCTGATATCTTTAGGGCAATGCCCTACAAAAGGCACTTTTAAGGGCCATTGGAAGTTTATTCTAGATTAGGTTTTTTATTTTGAGGTAGGTTTTTTTTTAATGGGTATTAGGATAGGAATATTTATTATTTTTGATATTTTGTTTTTTATTTTGGGTAATGTATTTTTTAGGGGGTGTTTGTTTTTGTAGCAAAAGAGCTGTTTAACTTAGGGCAATGCCCTATAAAAGGCACTTTTAAGGGCCCCCCAAAAGACCCTTTTAAGGGCCCTTGGTAGTTTGGGGGGTGGGGGTATACTGTTAGGGGGTGTTTGTTTTTGTAGCAAAAGAGCTGTTTAACTCAGGGCAATGCCCTACAAAATGCACTTTTAAGGATCCTTTGTAGTTTATTCTAGATTAGTCTTTTTTATGTTGGGATGTTTTTTTTTTGTTTTTTTTAAAGGGTATTAGAATAGGAATATTTTTATTTTTTGGATAATTTTTTTTTTTGCAATGGTAGGTTTTTTATTTTTGTAATTTTAGGTTTTAGTGTAATGTAGCTTAGGTTTTATTTCACAGGTAATTTTGTATTTATTTTAACTAGGTAGTTATTAAATAGTTAATAACGTATTACTAACTAGTCTACCTAGTTAAAAAAAAAAACTTACCTGTGAAATAAAAATAAAAACTAAGCTAGCTACAATATAACTATTAGTTATATTGTAGCTAGCTTAGGTTTTATCTCACAGGTATGTATTTACTTTTAAATAGGTATTATTTAGTTAATAATTGTAAATTTTATTTAGATCTATTTTAAATTATGTTAAAGTTAGGGGGTGTTCGGGTTAGGTTTAGGGTTAAATTTAGGGGTAGGGTTTAGGTTTAGGGATAGGTGTAAGGGGTTAATAGTTTAATTTAGGTTGTTGTGATGTGGGGGGCTGGCGGTTTAGGGGTTAATAACTTTAATATAGTGGCGGCGATGTTGGGTGTGTGGCAGAATAGTAGGGGTTAATACTATAGTATAGTGGTGGCGTTATCGGGAGTGGCAGATTAGGGGTTAATACTTTTATTTAGGTGGCGGAGATATCGGGAGCTGAAGATTAGGGGTTAATAACCGTAGGCAGGCGTCGGCGATGTCGGGGGCAGCAGATTATGGGTGTTTAGATGTAGGGTTTATGTAGGTTTAAACGTTATTTTCTTTTTCCCCATAGACATCAAAATGGGCGGCGTTACAGAGCTTTTCTTTCCGCAATCACAGATGTTAGACTTTTCTCTGACCTGCTCTCCCCATTGATGTCTATGGGGGAAAGCGTGCACGAGCACGTCAAAACAGCTCTTGTTTTAGGTGCGGTATGGAGCTTAAAAGGCACCATATCGCTCGCACAAGCCGGGTTTTCAAAAACTTGTATGGCAGCGCTATAGGGTATTAAATAATGCAACTTTTGTTGCATTCATTAATTTCCCTATAGCGCTCAAAACTCGTAATCTAGCTGCATGATAGATAGAGAGGTAATGAGAATTCTTTTATCAAAAGATGTATAAAGATACATACAAATAAAGCTTTTAAAAATACAAGAATATTAAAACATTTTTAAGTCTTTTAATACTTAGGTTACATGACAAAACTTCAGTTTGATATTACATTTGAATATAACCTTATTATAATAAAAGTGTATGGTCTACTTTTTGACAATAAAATAGATAGATAAAGAAAATGGTTTCAAAGATTGCCTGACTAGTTTTTTTTGACTAATTCCCTTAAAAAGGGACCTCAAAATATATATTGAACCATTAAGAACCTTTGAGAGTGCAATTACTACAATATAAAGAGAACAAGAAGTATGACATTATTTTTTTAATATCATTTAAATTATGACAGAAAAGATATAACTATGATCACAGGCACAAAGTGTGAACAATAAATTAATTTTATTTTGGACTGCATTAAAGAGATCTAGGGGAATAGTTATCAAGCCGTCAACCTCAAATACGCTGGAATTCCGCAGCGTATTTGTGGTGAGGCTGATTCGCCTTAGTTATCAAAGGCTAGGAGGACCAGGCAAAAGTAGAATTCTGTGACGTAAACTTCGATCCGCCGGACTCAGTCCGACAAAGATCGATTCTTACGTCACTCCAGATGTTCCGCACACAAGTACGGCACAATCTGACTACTTTTGCTAGTTATCAAAAAACTAGCAGGTACGCTCGGCACTTTTACGGCCCCAGCGTACATGGTTTTCAAACCGCCACCCTGGAGGCGGCGGATCCCATAGGAATCAATGGGAGTCTGACCATAGCGAAAGTACAAGTTCGCTGCTGCCAGACATCCCATTGATTTCTATGGGAGCTGTCTACACCTAACACCCTAACATGTACCCCGAGTCTAAAAAACACCACTAATCTGTCCCCCCTACACCTCCGCAACTAAATAAAGTTATTACCCCCTAAACCGCCGCTCCCGGAGCCCACCGCAAGCTACTCTATACCTATTACCCCTAAAACCGCCGCTCCCTGACCCTGCCACAACTATAATAAGTGTATTAACCCCTAAAACCGCCACTCCCGGAGCCCACCGCAAGCTACTCTATACCTATTAACCCCTAAACCGCCGCTCCCTGACCCTGCCGCAACCTATATTAAATTTATTAACCCCTATCCTGCCCCCCCTACACCGTCGCCACAGATAATAAATTTATTAACCCCTATCCTGCCCCTCACTACACCGCCGCCACTGTAATAAAATTATTAACCCCTAAACCTAAGTCTAACACTAACCCTAACACCCCCCTAACTTAAATATTAATTAAATAAATCTAAATAATATTTCTATTATTAACTAACGGCTAGATTTAGAGTTCGGCGGTAAAAGGGCTGTTAACGCCACGCGTGTTTATGTCTAACGCACGGCATTGTTTGACTCCGGTATTTAGAGTTAAAATAAGACCATCTAACGATGCTCCTAACGCGTGTATGTCACACGCGTAATACTGCCCGCGTAAGACAGTCTCCCATAGAGATCAATGGGAAAGCAAAAAAATAGCTTTTTTCACCTAACACTCGATCTCGCGAGAATACGCACAGCTCAGTCATATGACGCATACCACATCATGCACAACAATAACACGCCGCAAATGTCACAACAACAATCAATCAAAAAATCACACAAGCATTACACATTCACAAGCGGGGGATGTTTTAATAAAAATTTTATACGGGGAATACGCATATACTTTAAGATGCGGAAAATCGCTAAATAACAACAAGGATTAAAAATGATATACATACACTAGAAAAAAGATCGTATTCAATATCACTATATATTAGGACAAACATACATATACAACACTTCACAAAGAACACACCATCGCAAATTCACATTTAAAAAGAATACTATTGGACAATGTTAGAGAAAACGACCACTATGACATCATCGCATTCTACACATTCCACAATTACCAACTCAAAATGAGCATGCGCAAATTCACACAACTAATACACATTGCAATAATATTAATTGCTAATAAAGCACACCTGAACACTATTTAACAACGCAAATAGGTACATCATTAAATATTTACACAGGGTATATAAGCACCACACAAGCATGGCTTCTTTGACTGTGTGCTGTTGGGTCTTTGGAGATTGGAGGTTTAAGAATAGAGAGTTTGCGAATTTTTGAGAGTTAGTGTTAGCGTGAGAGAGTCAGTTGGTAGTGTTAGGCGTGAGAGAGTGAGTGAGTTAGTGGTAGTTAGTGGGGAGTGGAGGAGAGTCTGTTAGTGGTGAGCGTGAGTGAGTTAGTGGGAGTTATTAGTGAGAGTTGTTAGTGTGAGCGTCAGTTAGTGGTAGTTAGTGAGCGTTAGTGGGAGTGTTTGTTAGTGAGAATTAGAAGTAGTGTGAGTTAGCGAGCGAGTGATTTTTCTGTACACTTAACACATTTACACGCAAACACATTCAATACATACATACACTTATCAATAACACTACATACACTCCATACCCCCTACCCCCTCATACTACACTCCATACCCATTCCTTGTAGTCCCATTCCCTTTCATCCCATTTACTCTTATCCCATAACCCCATACCCATCCCATACCCATCCCCTAGTTACATTTTAGTTTACATATCCTCCTTTTAGTCTTATTCTTTTCGTTTATTTAAAGACTCCTTACCCCTCTTTGTTTTTTACATCCCTCTCACACTTTAAGCACCTTTTTTGTCTTTTTAGTTCTTTATTTTGACCCCCTTTAATTTCATCACACTCACTTTTTTGTTTGATTATTTGGGGTTTAGTTTAGGGAAGAGATGGAGGCCAGGCAGGGGACAGGTAGAGGTGGGAGTAGAGGGAGGGGGAGAGGAACAGGGCAGGAAGGGGGGCAGGAAGCGGGGGTGGAAGCGGTGGGTGGACCCAGCCACTTGGTTCAAGATGACCAAGTGGCTGGGCCCAGTGGCGGTCAGAGTAGGGCTTCACAGTCCGGGAAACAGAGGGCATCATCACAGGGGAAAGGCCAAGGCGACCAGGGAGGCGAGGTTTTCGATGGAGGAGAAGGAGGCCCTCGTAGAGGCCTATATGGCCAGGCATAGGATGCTGCAGCACCAAAAGACCACCCCGACTGACAGGAGGAGGCTCTGGAACGAGATTAGGAATGCAGTCAATGCAGTGGGTGGCCGGAACCGCGATATGGATTCTATCAAACATCGGTGCCGGGACTGTAAACTTGAACTGAAAAAAAAGTTAAGCCTGGAGGCCCGACATGCCGCAGGGACCGGGTGGCGGCCCTGCCATTGGAATGGACTACTGCCGATGGGAGGAAATGTTGCGTCCCAGCATCTCCGAGGTGGAAGTAGTCGGTATCGGAGGAATCGATACCGGGAACCTGCCACTCTCATCTGACGGTAAGCTTATTGAACAATAATTTCACATACAAATGTATTTCAAGGGACAACTATATGCAAACATTTACTTTCATGATTGAGGTAGCGAATACAATTTGACAAAACATTCAAATGTACTTATATTACCTCATTTGATTCATTCTTGAGATATATTTTAATGAAGAAATAGCCATGCACACGGTGAAACAATCACAGGAGGCAGCTATATTCAGCTAACAATCAGCATCTTATAAGCATATTTAGATATGCTTTTCAGCAAAGAATATCCAGAGAATGAAGCGAATTAGATAAGAAAAGTACATTCGAAAGTTGATACAAAATGTATGCTTCTAAATCATGAAAGATAAAACATTGGGTTTCATGTGTTAAGGATCAGATTAATGCTATAACGTTGTTTACACGCATTCTATTACTTTGCGGTTACATCAGTATCTAGGCTATAGGTTAGGTGTGCATTTAAACAGACTGAAAAAAAATGCAAAAACATTCACATTGACCAGATATCACAAACACGGTTTATGAAAAAGCTGAAATCGTATTGATTGTTTGTTAGATTTCAAAGTGGATTAATGATTCTGCATTTGTAATTGTATCGTAAGCTAAGTCATTTAAACCTTTATTTGCAAATATGCTAATATATACATTTTTTTTTTCATTTTTTTTTTATATACAGAGTCTGGGGACGAGGCAGCACAGCCTCCTGCATCTCCCCGGGATGAGAGTGGTGGTGAGGAATTTCCACTTCGGAGGGAAGAGGCCCCCCGTGACGAACAGCGCACGGGAGATGATCAAGAGGCCCCGGAAGCACAGGAGGAACCCGCGGAACCCGAGGTCCCTCAAAGACCCGCACTCCGCCGTGCACGGGCACCCCCGCCGTGCACGGGTTCAACATGCACAACAAGAGGAAATAGCGGAGGTGCGGGTTCTACTGGAGTACATAGACCAGATGCGTACCTCCCGGATAGAAAATATAGAAGGACGACACAGAATACTTGATGGCCAAAATCAGATTATTCAAGGCCAAAATGAAATCATAAACATACTGAATAGAATAGAAGAAGGCCAAACAAGAATATTTAATCTTCATCAACAAATGTTCACTTTTTTCCGGGAGGCGCATGCTGGTCTACCTCCTGTTGCTGTGCCTCTTGTTGCTGGGCCTCTTGCTGCTGGGCCATCTCCTCCTGCCGGCCCATCTCATCCTCCTCAGCCATCTACTCCTCCTCCTCAGCCATCTACTCCTCCTCCTCCTCCTCAGCCATCTACTCATCCTCCTCAGCCATCTTCTCCTCCTCATCCATCTTCTCCTCCCCAGCCATCTACTCCTCACCTTGGTCGTCCCAGTACTCTTCCTTCCACTCCTCCCACAACAGCTCCAAGGAGGACTCTTCGGAGTCGGGCAGTTGCCTCTCCCAGAGCCTCAGCCCCGTGGGAAGAGGGGAAGGAAGAGGAAGTAAGTATTTTTTTCATCTTCACTGCTTTTTTTAATTTAATGTGTAATGGATAGGTATGTGATGATGTGGTTTTCATACACTTGTGGACCACACTCTGTATATAATCGACTTCTATGGGGCCGGGTCCATGGAGGCAGATTGTTTGCAGAGTGTGGGTTATAAGTGTGTGAAAACCACATCATCACATACCTATCCTTGTTCATGATATTGATTGGTTTCTGTGATGTGATGTCCCAAACTGTTTCCCCAATCACTAACTCAATTACCATAACAATTTTCCATGATGGCATATTACTGTTTGAATGCCAATAACACAGCTTAAAGGGACAGTCAGAAAATTATTGATTACAAAGAAAACACTGTATTACGCATTATAAAGTTTGAAACAACAAAACATGGAGAAATACATGTGTGACTTATGTGCTTACCCTTGTATCTATGACTATGAAAAATTACCACTTATTTGTTGTTCTGACATAACAACATTTTAGATATCAATGATCAATACATGGTCAATAATATGCTGTATGAGCCCAAGGTTTTACATATACAAATGCTATCAAAATGCCCTCTAGTGCTCAAATTGTATAATGATTACAAGCACTCTTCAAGATGGAAGAAATGAGCACACCAACCTCATAAGTTTAGATAGCAAATTTAAATAAACCCAGACAAATGTTCAATTGTTGAGAAACATTTGATATCCTTGATATTACAGAATTGACTTTTAGAATAATGACAAACATTATATATTTTCTAAACTGTCCCTTTAACAACATTAGATATGCTAACACATATTTTAAACTTGTTGGTATATCTACATGTACTTTGTCAAATAAAAAAAAATTGAAATCACATTTATATTGCCGTGTTAAATAAAGTCTATTTTCTTTAAGAGACATTATTGTGTTAATATTTTATTGTAAAGACATTTTTATTTAACAATGAATATGGTTTAAAGTCCTTTTAGGAGGGGGGGGGGAGAAAATATGCTAACAATAATATATTTGAAGATTAAACTATGTGGATCTCATACATGATACAAAAAACAACATTTGCATTCAAGGGACAGTATCCTATATTTTTAACATAACTGTATGTAATAGACACTACTACAAACAACAAGATTAACATATACTGATATCAATCTTAAAAGCTTCAAACAATTGAAAATAAAATAGGGTTAGCTATATTGAAAATATAGACGAAACCCCCATTACAACCGTAAAACAACACAATACACCATCATTAACATATGAAAAGACCCTTTACACAAACTGGAGAAAGCTGGAGAATGTACTCACATGAAACTCAGAGGCTTTGCGAGGAGTAAGAAAATTACTTACATTTTCTTAGAACAGAAGAAAAAATAAACGTATTGGTTAAACAATGGACTATCTAACTAGAGACAAAATCCAAGCTTTTTGATTTATAATGTGAGTGTCTAATGAACCTTTAATAAAATATACAACAAAATTACATTTAGAAGAAGTCGGCATCATATATTTAGCATATGATAAAGATAAATGCATATTGATTACTTTATTCAAACACAATAGCGCTTATTTATTAATTAGATATATTCAACATTAAACACAACATTAATTTTTTAAGAAAAAGGAACATATTGTTGACAAACATATTAAACATGGACTGTAGAGATTTGCACTTGCCTAGAAATATCCTATGCATGAAAACATTTTTCTTTAGTTCGTTGATTCAACCAGACATACAGCAAAAGAGAATGTGGTGGTCTTTATCAGCTACGGGTCAACAATGTAACATGATGCAAATAATACATATTCGCAAGCTTTTTAAAATTGGATGCAGTCACAAACGTTTTTAACGTGCACAAATATTGCGGGACTACGTAATCCAATCAGACGTTTTTTTTACCTTTACATGTGCCGTCTTAACATCGCGCTTCCTTGATCACGTAAGAACGCCATCCAATGAAAGGCACATTATTGATCACGTAAGAACGCCCAAAATAAAAGGCGCATCCTTGATCGCGTCAAAACGCAATCCAATAAAAGGCATATTCCTGATCACGTAAGAACGTCAATCAATACAAGGAATCATTGGACAGCCTGGCAGGTGACGTCTTAAGCAACATGGCGCATCCGAGATCGCTGAAAAACCGCTGACAATACAAGGACTCAGTGACAGCTTGGCATATCACTAAGAAACGTATTTATATTTTAGGAACTAGTATGTGTGTAGATTGCTATCTAGGAATGACAACAAATCCTGATTCATCTTTTCGGACTTGACTGTACCTTGAACTATAGCTATGGTGTATATCTTTAACATTTAAAAGATACACATGAGAAATACATATGCCATTGATGTTTTAAGATATGTTTGGATTGTTGTTGAATAACAATAGTTATACATGTATTGATTAAACGTGTCATTTATTCAGGTTTAATTATTGTCAGCCTACCCTATAGCCATATATGGGAGGAGATGTATTTTGTTAACATATTAGTTAACTAATATTCATCATCTAAATTATTTGCATTACACACAGAGATTTATTTGGTTACACCTTTACACTAATATAGATTTGAAAATGAAATACAGGTGCTGTCAACATTACAATAAGATTGTTTATTAATAAAATTATATGTCTTTGTTCTTGTAAAAAGGACAAAAACGCTTTACAAATGGAAATACATTCATTAACAATTGTGATCAACATCACTTAAAGGGACATTATTTTGTTTTTAAAAAGAGCATACACATAGTCAATACTATTTCAATAAAAATGAAGACTTTACAGGGATTATATCATTTTATCAATACTCAGATCATTTGGTAAAGGTGCATCAATTCATGCAGGACTTTCTAAATACACACATGGATCTGAACATTTAAATATACATATATACACAAATACCAATCTATATATACATATATAAAGAAATTACTCTGCTAATCATAATCAGGCAATGATAGAGCTAAGAGAAAATAATATAAAGACAAATAATAAGATTACATTGGAGATGTTAATCTTAAAGTCATTTTACTATTGTCTTACATATATGATTTCAGTATAACAAATATATTTGGTAGGTCCCTTTAAGGATCAACAACATAAACTAGAGCTTTCAAAAAATAACAGGAAAGAATGAGGACAATTATTTGTGAAAATAAAATGTATTTTATTAGTATGTAAGAAAACATACACAACGTTTATAAATAATCTTGTAAAAATAAGGAATCTATGAGCCATATGACAAGGTAACACAGTGCATCACAGTCCATGAAGAGAGTTGCCAAGGGCCAGCATAGCCCCATTGGAGACACATGACAAGGTAACACAGTGCATCACAGTCCATGAAGAGAGTTGCCAAGGGCCAGCATAGCCCCATTGGAGACACATGGCAAGGTAACACAGTGCATCACAGTCCATGAAGAGAGTTGCCAAGGGCCAGCATAGCCCCATTGGAGACATATGACAAGGTAACACAGTGCATCACAGTCCATGAAGAGAGTTGGCAAGAGCCAGCATAGCCCCATTGGAGACACATGGCAAGGTAACACAGTGCAACACAGTCCATGAAGAGAGTTGCCAAGGGCCAGCATAGCCCATTGGAGACACATGACAAGGTAACACAGTGCATCACAGTCCATGAAGAGAGTTGCCAAGGGCCAGCATAGCCCCATTGGAGACACATGACAAGGTAACACAGTGCATCACAGTCCATGAAGAGAGTTGGCAAGAGCCAGCATAGCCCCATTGGAGACACATGGCAAGGTAACACAGTGCATCACAGTCCATGAAGAGAGTTGGCAAGAGCCAGCATAGCCCCATTGGAGACACATGGCAAGGTAACACAGTGCATCACAGTCCATGAAGAGAGTTGCCAAGGGCCAGCATAGCCCTATTGGAGACACATGACAAGGTAACACAGTGCATCACAGTCCATGAAGAGAGTTGCCAAGGGCCAGCATAGCCCCATTGGAGACACATGACAAGGTAACACAGTGCATCACAGTCCATGAAGAGAGTTGCCAAGGGCCAGCATAGCCCCATTGGAGACACATGGCAAGGTAACACAGTGCATCACAGTCCATGAAGAGAGTTGCCAAGGGCCAGCATAGCCCCATTGGAGACATATGACAAGGTAACACAGTGCATCACAGTCCATGAAGAGAGTTGGCAAGAGCCAGCATAGCCCCATTGGAGACACATGGCAAGGTAACACAGTGCATCACAGTCCATGAAGAGAGTTGGCAAGAGCCAGCATAGCCCCATTGGAGACACATGGCAAGGTAACACAGTGCATCACAGTCCATGAAGAGAGTTGCCAAGGGCCAGCATAGCCCCATTGGAGACACATGACAAGGTAACACAGTGCATCACAGTCCATGAAGAGAGTTGCCAAGGGCCAGCATAGCCCCATTGGAGACATATGACAAGGTAAAAGAGTGCAACAGGCACAACAATAAACAGAAAAAAAGGCCAAATGGCAACACTAACAATAAAAATTCAACATGTGGACGGAGGATTCTTATCTGCCAGATGGAGCATATCCAGATCCTCCACTTACTGGTCATCCTCTTCATTGTCCTGTGCATTGTCCAGCTCCAGATTCAGGCCTTGAACGTAATTGCATAATTTCACACAGAGTCAAGTCCTGAACCGGAGCTGGGCCTGCATGGTGTCGTTCATTCCCTCTCAGGACAGCTGCGTTCCTCAACACGGCCTGCTCTACTCTTGCTATCCCTTCTAGCATGAGCCATGCTGAGTCACAGCCTAAAATAAATAAAAATTAAATATTAAGGATAATTACACACAACAGACTAAAAATTTTAATACATACATTGTCATCATAAAGACAAATAATTATTTACATTAATTAGTTTACATTTATTCTTTACACATGAATTAGGTTATTCAGACAGACAGAAATCATTAAAGGGACATGTTACTCAAACATGTTGTCCCCTTTAATTGGTTTTAGATGATCCACTTATACAGCTTGAGTGTATCAAATCTTGTTAAAGGATTTACATTGTACTTACATCAGAAATTTAAAAATTTAATTTAGACTGTGGTAGGCACCACCTATCCTTAAACATTATTTGCATTGAGGACAAGCTGTGTAAACATAGCAACCAGAAGAAATTACATTCCCACTGGGTTAGACAAGAGATAATGTATCCACATTTGTACATAAAATTTTGGATCCAAGTAGTGGTGATTGGTATATGTAGTGATATCCAATTAAAGGGACACTGAACCTAAATATTTAATGGACTCATTCAGATAGAGCATGACATGACAAATCTTTATAAATACACATATTCATTATATGTTTTAATTCTCAAGCTATATTTTGAAAGCAAGAATGTTGCTTTTTTATGGAAGCAAATATTTGTTTATCAACTTTGTTTGTGCATGCTGGGTGATGGATACATTCATCCAACAATAAAGAAATGATGGCCAGATTTATTTTATTGTTTAAACTAATTATAGTAATTACTTTTTTTACAAAAATATATCAAGAGAATGACGAATAATTAATAAGAGTATGAAATTATAAATTTGATTAACATTGCATGCTGGATTTGAATCACAATTTAACTTCACTGTACCTTTAAGTATCTTATAAAGTGTATTTAGAATGATACTTACAGCTGTGCCTGGGAAGGACAATCTGACACCCAGGACAATGAAGGTTGAGACAGGGGGGAGGGATGGGATTGGCTGGGGAGGGATGTGAATGGCTTGGGGAGGGCTGAGCTGCCGCTCCGGGGTAGGCCGTACAGCTGGGGAGTGGGGAGTTTGGGTCTGGGCAGCTGTACGGGCCAGAATACGGGGAGAGCGGCGAAGGGGGGTGTATGTGCGTTTTTTGGGATGGACAGGATATGAAATATGTGAAAGGGCTGGCAGTGGTCTGGGCATGGTCATGAGTTTGGTCATGGGCAGGGTTCTGGGTCTGTGCAGGGGTGTGGCCATGGTCAGGGGTGTGTGCCTGGGGAGGGGTCTGTGTGACTGGGCAGGGGCGGAAACCAGATGACCAGAAGTGGTGGATCCATCTGAAAATGTAAAGAAAATATATTAACATCTCATACATCCTGACATCAAATCAACGCATTTCAAATTGATTATGTTTTCAATATACTTCGAAGTGTGTTTGAATTTTTAAACAATTCTGAAATGAGGATATGGTATGTATATAGGCACTCAGATGAATATCAATGACTGTCTGTACAATTTGAACCTTATTATTGTTTTTTTTGGCATGGAATATGCATGTGACATAATGATGGCATGAATTAGAAATATTTCAAAATAAATATACAAGCAGAATTTCATGCTTGCCTGATATAGAAAGGGGGCAGTAGTGTATTTGAACAGACAAATAATATTCCTTTTTAAAGGGCAAAAGCTGTAGACTTTTAATGTCTTCAATAAAATGTTTCCAAAAAAAAAACATGTTGGAAACATGATAGATATATTTCACATACCATCAGACTCCAAGGCAGCCTCTTCCTCCTCCGTCCCACATGTGACAGCAATCTCTGTAAAACATAACATGTTGTGTACACGTTAAGATCAGATATTATAACATATGTTACTGTTGCTCAAATACGCACATCAATGTTGCATTAAAGATATACACACACAAAGTTATGATTTACATCATTTTGATGGAGCATACAAATGACAATAGATTTGTTATTGTCAATGAATATTAATGTTAATGTAATGTTTTGTATTAATGTTAAATTCCATAAAAGCATAGTACATAGAACATTTAAGATTTCTCATGTGTGTATCACTTGATGACTGTTGTCAAAAAATCTAATGGAAACAAACATATGTTATACATCTTATGAATAACAAATGTGTAGACTAATAAAGTAGAAATTATTAATCGTACAATATGAAAATAAATTAATATATAATCAGAAGATAAATATTTTGAATTTTTTATAATGTTATGCTTCATCAGAATCATGATCATAATATTGATTAGCAATACACACTTCAATTACATATAAATGAGTCAATGGGACTTACCAGGAGACCGCAAAGGCGTCTCTATGTCACTGCTGGATTCCTGTGGGCTCACCACACCAACTCTCTCTATGAATGATATAGATATATATTATTAAACACATTTGGGATATCACTAAATCACATCTGTCTAGAATTTTTAACATTAATCAACTTTAAAATGTGAAGAATAGAGCAGTCATTACACCAGAAAATGCTTGATTGAATCAAGGGGATTCTGTAAAAATATCTGTATTGAACATATGTTTAATGTCAGACTACATTAGACATCAAAGTCATCTCAGATGCTGCTATTGCATATCTAAATATACCCAATGATCAATGTTCTTAACCCTTTAAGGACACGCCTTTCACTTTGCTCAATTGTTTTATGACGGAATAATTCCGTCATATGTCCTTAAGAAGTTACAAGAATACACTACAAACCACATATTGAGTAGCATCTGTTGACAAATCTAAACAAACACATGTGTCACATCGAGCCATTTTTGCAATGTACAGTAATCTTGTTTAGGACACAACACATATTTATCACAATACAAAACAAAATTGATTATTACAAATATGTAATCATGGTGCTGTTAGAGTATGCAGATATCTATAAAGTAACTCCAACAGAGAATGTGATTTATAAAGGGACACTGACATGATTAATTTAAATAATTGATTTCTATGTTCAAACTGTAAAAAATGATTTAACATTGACTCCTATTATAATTAGAATGTTGCTCGATATTAATCTTAAAGGCAGATAAGGAATATTGGATTCAATAAATATTGTTTGTTGAAGGTATCCACCAATCATCAATAAAAACCCAGGTTGGTCAACCAAAATTTAGATGCACATAAACGTACTTTCTTTATTTTACAATACATTTAGCAATAGAATATGTCACATATGATGATAGTATTATATTTTTGTGTTTATTAATATTGCATACCTGTATCTGAATGACAATATTAATAATTGTAGCTCAGTATCCCTTTAATGTAAAATTAAATTGATTCCACAATGTTGTTGTTAATGAATTATCTACTCCATATGTTGATGTCAGAATGGTAATTGAGCATGCAATTAAAATGTAATATGTTATTTAAGGATATCCGAATAATTATTTAATTTTCATCTATTAAATAGACATTACATCTAAATATTGAAACAATGTGTATTTAGTATGTAATGTTCAGTCTCCACTGTTTCTAAGACAAATGTCAATTAAAAAGAGACATACCATACTGTGACAAGCCCTGGCTTGAGGATCCAGCAGCCACATCCATATCTGTAATATATTAAATGAGGATTGCATATCATTAATACAATCATGCCATGTTTAAAAAATTTACATTAATAACAAATCAATTGAAAAATATTAATCCTTTGGTAGTCCCATGAGTTAATAGTTTCCTCAATTAAATTAATTAAAAATATATCCTGGACTCTTATTTTCAATCAGTTGTGTTGTTTACTGTATCTTTAAGAATATCTGCTTGTTATTACATAATCATCAATTGATGGCCATATGTTATAATTGTTTTTGTATTATTGGTTTTTTATTAGCTATAATATTGAAAATAAGAATACTGTATTCTTCACTAATCTAAGAATTCCCATTTAATTTTAACAACATGTATAAAGCAATGCCACTTTCCCGCAAACCCATGTTAACGTGGATGAGAAATGCCATTTTCGCGATCATTGCGCAATGATTCCAAGCGGAATTATGCATCCGTCATTTCACCAATATGTATAAAGCAATGCCACTTTCCCGCACAACCCATGTTAACGAGGATGAGAAATTACATTTCCGCTCTGTGACGCATATTCTGTAGAGCGCAAGAAACATCATTCCTATTTCATGTGTCAATAATCTAAAATCAGATATCTAAACATCATATGTAGTGTATGTTGTGAGATCTGTATAGGTTTAGTATCTGACTATATACACATTTTTGGATAATAAAAAAAATAAGAATATTATATGAAGTTGGATAATTACCTGGTTCAGATTCTCTATCATCTCCTCCCAGGCCACCGGACGGAGAAGCATCTGCCCTGTCCCCCGCGTCAGGACTTTCAGATCCCGCAGCTGGGAGGGAAGAAGAGGAAGGCCGAGGATGGCGAGGATCTAAATCTTTTGGGGACCCGGAGATTGAGGAGCTCGCCATAAAGTCACCTCATAAGGGAGTAGGTACAGTTTCCGCGGGGCCTCTCTTTTGCCACCTCTTTTACGGGCTTGTACCCAGTCCCTTATGGAGGTTTACTTTTTTCGATAAACGCAACCTCATATCTCCGAATCTCCTCATGATCTGATCCTGGGTCCTCTGGACGTCACACACCCCAACTCTACCGCATTGGTGATAGACTCCCAGAGGGCCTTCTTAACGTGCGCATCTGTCAACCTCCTCTTGTTCCCAAACAGCTGGGGATAAAAGTCCTTGACGGCGTGGACCAGTGCAGCGCTCTCCTCCTTGGTGAACCTGGGAACTGACATGCCTGCCGGTTGCGTATATATAATATATCTTTAATATATAAAAACAAATACACCAGCAGGCATTAGAGAACTGACAAAGATGGCAACGTGTAATGGACTTTTATATGGTGAAGTAAAACATGAGATTGCACCATGGGACAATTTATCTGTACATCTGATTGGATAAAAGTTTGAATATTGTTAGAATGTGTGTGAGACCATCCTGACTCAAGTTGTGTTTGTGTGATGAACTCTGATTGGGCCGTTCCTTAATGTTTCATATCTTAGTAACTTCCATACACATACCTCATGGTGGTGCTGTAACTTCTTTTTTCATGTATACTTATTTGTAACTCATGGGCCTGTCATGCGGATATGTGTGACGCAGATTTAATATCCGTGATACGTTAAATATTAATGATTAAATACTCTTTAAAATCTAATACTGTCACATTATTAATGTTGTCGACATTTCTCGGTTTAATAACGGTCTGTTTCTTTAATACAAATACACATTTCATATTGTATGTCTTTATTGTTCTTTAAATACATTTATTGTGAGGTATTGACATTGCTCTATTAAATGTCTTTATAATGCACATTGATTGTGTGCTATTGCGTGACATTAGACTCTAATGTTTTAAAGATGCTAATCTGGTGTTTCAAGATGCGTTTCCCACGCAATATTTATTAATGTTAAAATTCAGGTTAGAATGTCAGTAGTACTTGATAATCTGTTTATAAATATTAAACTACAGCTTTGTTATTGGCAAATAAACCTCGAGCTTGTATTTGTCTGAAGTGCTCATATATGTTATTGTGCAATGGCGTCTTTAGTTTTAAAGAGACATTACAAACAATTGTATCAACATGATCTGTAGAGATAGAAGATTGTTTAGTCTTTTAAAATGTGATAATTTTCCATTAGTATTTAGATATCCTCAACATAAGAAATTTAAATGCACATGGTTGAGCCAATCACATAAGGCATCTCTGTGCATCCACCAATCTTCATCTACTGAGCCGATCTCGATATGCTTTTCCAAGCAAAGTATGTGAAGATATCAAGCTAAGTAAATACACTCTTTAAATCTCTTAAAAGGGACACTGTCCAAACAAATTTAGCATTGGTGATTGAGCATGAAATGTTAATCAACTTTATTCTTAATCAGATTATCCAAATTTTAACAGTTATCCTTGTTATGTTTCCTTTGCAAATCAATATTGATATTTTATATTACGGACAATTGTTTTATAAAAACATGGGTTGTCCCTTGACGATAGTTGCATCAATTATTCCAAACCAATTCAAGTTCTGTCCAGAGTACCTGAAGCAAATAAATTAGCTATTTACTGCCTTATTTTTAAAGTAATGCTAGCAAACATCACAATGAGCATTCATAATATGAGACAAGTTTTAAAGTTGATTCCAATAGAATACTCCATCAGAATGTTTAAATCATTAATTTTTTAACTGTCTACCTTTAAGTATATTTTGAGTTCAGGTCCCTTTAATAAACATTTCTCAATAATGCTTAAAATATTATAAACCTAGGCACCTCCCTTTTGCCTAAATGAGTCTAACATATGAGTAAAGCAAATTAAGATTAAATTTCTAGATTGTTTTACCACACTGACTGAAATATATTTATTAAATGATGTCTTTTATAGCCTTCAGTGTAGAGGGACATTAAGCTATATGTTATGTATGCATTTTGTATAATATTCTTATATTTGAACAACTTAATATGTTTTGTTATTCAATCATTATATTGTAATTATATATATTCTTGGATTACATACATCTCTACATAGGCTATTTTGATGCTGATTGTTGTTTGCATATAGATGCCTTATATCATTGACTAAGATATGTGCATTTTTTTTTTTAGAAAACAAGTATATTTAAAGACTGAATGTAAATTCTATAGTACTTTCTAAATATGTTTAAATTCTTGTATGATATTTTTTAAAATCTATACAAATATACTTTGTGATTGTCCCTTTAAGGACCCAATCAAATTGGTATTTTTATTTAACATTGACTAAAAATAAAACAAAAGGGGAATTTACATTCTATATAGATATTAGATTTCGAACCCAAGAGGTAAGATTGTAATAAATACAATAATATTACTAAGTATAGTAAATGACTCCACTAGAAAATTACATAGATTAAACCTGGCCACTCCAATAACTAATTTTTAAAAAATTATCAGTTAAATTGACCTACCATTCATAAATGTAATAATTTAAATAATTTCTATTAATTTTTTTAGATACCTAAGGGAAGATACATGATCTTATACATTATTTTTACATTCAACAACACTGTCACTTTCAAGTAATTGGAACCACTTCACCTTATTATATGTTAAACAAAAAAATATTTTACTACATATCCTAAATAATTGTAATATATACATTTTCAATATAAAAGCATTGAAGAATCTGACTCCCCAATTAATGTTATAAAATATATATTTATATTCTCGGAAGCATTTTATTTTCCCTAATATTAAAGCCATTATTTTATCTTATGCATGTGCTTGTCAAATAGCCAACTCCAGTCATGGGAGTCACAGTTTGATTTATTTTACAGATTATATTGATATTTAGTAGAATCTGTTCAAAATAATGTATTTAATAATAAAAATGTTTAGTATTAACATGTCAAAATTATTAATTAATCAAAAAAAAAATTAAATATTCCTGGAAGTCATCAGATGCCAATCTGAAAAGAAAAATAATAAAAATGGAACAAAGTTAATACCACACGTTGTCAAATATTCATAAAATACATTTAAAATCATATGGTGTCTATGCTCTAACTTTGATCAACATTTTTAAAGATAATCATTAAATTGATTTAAAATTAATGAAATACATACACACCATTATATTGTTGATTAAAAATTCAATTTAAATATCCAAAATTCAATTATACATAATAATGTATATCACATTTCAACAATATATGTATGCTGAACATAAATCTAATATTTCATGGTCCATTCAAATACCTCTATATCAACTATAATATGTATTCCTTTTTCTGATTGTGATCCCTAAATATCTAATGATGAAATAAGTATGACTAATGTATGTAAGCTAACAATAATCAACATTCTTCATGTGATTCTTAACTAGCATGCACCAACCTGGATAATGCCATGGTCTTTGAAAGTCAATCAGGGGTAAACAGTTGATCTTCAATAGGTGTCTTATTCATCAGTTCATTAAATAGAGGACTGGGGAAATACCATCTACAAAATAGAAAATCATCTAAGTGTCTCCAATAGGATGTCTCCACAGCCTTATTCTATCAAATAGTTTGCACTTACATGGTGAACATGTCTTTGTATGGTTTTCAAGGTCAGCAGAATTGAAAGATAATGCCAGACATGATCCCATTGGTATACTTCAATTTCAATCTTGGCTTTTTCCCCACTGTCAGTCTGGGCAATCTTGACTGTCAGGCTTCAAATTGTTCCCTTTCAGTCTTTAGATTAAGTCATCTCCCTAATGTAATAAATTTAATTAAAAAAAAAATCATACACAGTGTGTGAATCAGTTCAGTACCCCCTCTCCCACCCCCCATTTCATAATAAATCATCTGTCACTAGCTTACTAAGCCTGTGTATGAACCTGTGTTATTTTCTAGCAAGTGTGAAGATGAGTCATATTGAGCATAAAAAACCTCTGTGTGACATTGAACCATAGTCATATCTAGAGTATCCCTTTTCTGATTATGTACATTTTAAGTAATGTGTAAACAAAAATCTATTTCTTAAATGTATGCCATATGATGTTTTTGTGTACAAATCATGCCAGCAACAGTCCAAACATTTCTACTTACCATCTGATGTCCTCCTTTAAAAACCAGGTGGCAAAGACTCGCTATAGGACCCAATGCCCCAGCAAGCATCACCCATATTATGAAAATTAAAAATTATTCTAACTATTTGATCATACAACATGTTTGCACAATTCTCTACTTGTCATTTCCCTAGAGTTCACATCTATTGAAAATACTACACAGTCTAACCTTCTATTCTTTACCGTCTAAAGTGGCGGTTGATGACGTCTGCTCTGACATCAAGTCCCTCGTCCTGGAATTCCCCCTCTAGAACAGGATCATCCTCCTCATCCTCTGAGGAGGTCCTCTGTCCACCGGGACGGCCTGCAGCATCCCAGCTCGCTGTGCAATATTTCTGCAGGACGCTACAGGCTACAACGATCTTCGCCCACCTTCTTTTGGTTGTACTGGAGTGCTCCTCCAGAACGGTCCCAGGCACCTGAATCTCATCTTCAGGAGCCCGAACATCCTTTTCAACCACCGCCTGGTTCTCTTATGAGCCCTATTGTAGCCGCTCCCTCAGACACATCAGTCGGGCTAGCAAGGGAGATGGGGTAATGAGCCAAGGCCGGCTCCTATACCCAGAATCACCTATAAATTTTGAACAGAACATAATTCAAACAGAATACTTAAACTAGTATATTGTTGTATAATTTTTTTTTATTTAAAAAACCATAATCCATATTAAAACTTGTCAGAAACATACAATCAAAAAAATTTCTATATTATTTCTGTATCTTCCCTTTTCAGCTAAGAACATGCTAACATATGCGTATTGTTCTGAAAACAATACCTTGTGTAAAATGCTAAATACATGGTTACATTGCATTCTCTATCTGAACACTTAAGGTAAGACATGCTACATATCTGCATTTACATAATAAATAGACATTAGCAGAAAGAGACAATGACAGGGTTAAATTTGCATGAGATAATAGCTTCCCATTTCAGCTAAGACATGCTACATATGCGTATCGTTCTGAAAACAAACCTTGTGTTAAATGCTAAATACATGGTTACATTTGCATTCTCTATCTGAACACTTAGGTAAGACATGCTACATATCTGCATTTAAATAAAAATAGACATTAGCAGAAAGGAGACAATGACAGGGTTAAATTGCATGAGATAATAGCTTCCCATTTCAGCTAAGACATGCTACAATGCGTATTGTTCTGAAAACAAACCTTGTGTAAAATGCTAAATACATGGTTACATTGCATTCCTCTATCTGAACACTTAGGTAATAGACATGCAAATATCTGCATTTAAATAAATATAGACATTAGCAGAAAGAGGACAATGACAGGGTTAAATTGCATGAGATAATAGCTTCCCATTTCAGCTAAGACATGCTACATATGCGTATTGTTCTGAAAACAAACCTTTGTGTAAAATGCTAAATACATGGTTACATTGCATTCTCTATCCTGAACACTTAAGGTAAGACATGCTACATATCTGCATTTAAATAAAAATAGACATTAGCGTCGGTAAATAACAAATGGTTAAATTTAATCCTATAGCTGAACATGACGCTAACCAGTAAAAAATACAGGGCCAATTGTCAACATTATTAACCATGATGAGCACAAATACTCACCAACGAGATAACCAGGGGGCATTTGTCTTTCCCTCAAATGGCTCCCACAGGGACGACAGAGAGAGGATGCGGGCATCATGGACAAGCCCCCTCAAAATTCCGCATACACATGCATAATCCTCATCCGTGCGTCACAAACATACTGCACGTTGAGGGCTATGAAAAGGTTTGCGATTTCTGAAGGGCAAGTCATCAATTGGAGCAACGCAGCGCAATGTGGGTACAATCCTATGGCTCCCAAGACATTGGGGCAATTGAGCAATATCAAGAATTCCCGCCTTCAGGCGCCTCCAATCACATCATTCTGTGGGAATCCTATGTATTGCTTACTGATACGTACCATGGCGTCCAGAAAGTTATCAAACACCCCAGAGAATGTACCTTGAGCCAGGCCATGCATGTACAGTTCTCGGATTGAAAACTCCCGGAGGCCAGGACGTATAGACAACTTAGCATCTTACTCATGGGGGGAACAGCAGTCCTTATTTGTATACGTGGCTCCAAATGAGGTTTAAGAAGCTCGTAAAGGCCAATGAGCTGTTCGCGATCGAGCCGATACTTATCAAAAACCTCAAAGTCACTCATGTTTTCCAAGGTGGGTCTCACCCTGTAGACACGAGGACCTCGAACCAGACGACCCCTTCGTCTCGGTCTGAGCCGCCGAGGCTGCCTGATTCGACCAACAGCTAGTTCGCCAATAGCAGCACCAGCAGTGTCTACCATGTCATCGTCATCCATCTTTCAAAACAGCGTAACAAGGTAAGCACTTGATCTGATGTGGATCACAAGTGATGCTTTGGCCATGTTGTTTGGGGGATTTATAGTACAATTAGTCCAATGGTATTGAGTTTGTAATGATTGCTGATTGTATTCACCTGTTTGTATGTGAGCGGCGCGAATGCTTTCACAGTGGGCGTTTATTTGTTGTTTGCTGAAATGTTAGTTTCAAAACAATGATTCTCAATGTGAAAGTGTCACATATCACACTACAGTGCATGTTTGTAATGTTTGTTCATATGCGTAATAAATATTTCTTAAACGTGATCTTATAGTAACAAGCACACGTCCAGGCTAACATGAATGAAAGTGCATAGTTGTGTATAATGTGCATCGAATGTGATCGATCAATGTTGCTGCAACATTGTTTGTAAACGATAAAGTAACATCTGTAGTATTGTATATATAAGTGATTTCAGAGCTGTCAATATTGTATGCGTCCCTTTAAAATCGCAATAATAATTCAGAACTTCCCGTCTGCCATCTGTAGTATTATATATATAAGTGATTGCCGAGCTGTCAATATTGTATGCGTCCCTTTAAAATCGCAATAATAATTCCGAACTTCCCGTCTGCCATCTGTAGTATTGTATATATAAGTGATTGCCGAGATGTCAATATTGTATGCGTCCCTTTAAAATCGCAATAATAATTCCGAACTTCCCGTCTGCCATCTGTAGTATTGTATATATATATATAAGTGATTGCCGAGCAGTCAATATTGTATGCGTCCCTTTAAAATCGCACTAATACTGAATAACTTCCGGCTGTCATCTGTAGTATTGTATATATAAGTGATTGCCGAGCTGTCAATACTGTATGCGTCCCTTTCAAATCGCACTAATGCGGAATAACTTCCGGCTGTCATCTGTAGTATTGTATATATAAGTGAATGCCGAGCTGTCAATACTGTACGCGTCCCTTTAAAATCGCACTAATACTGAATAACTTCCGGCTGTCATCTGTAGTATTGTATATATAAGTGATTGCCGAGATGTCAATATTGTATGCGTCCCTTTAAAATCGCAATAATAATTCCGAACTTCCCGTCTGCCATCTGTAGTATTATATATATAAGTGATTGCCGAGATGTGAATATTGTATGCGTCCCATTCAAATCGCCATAAAAAATCAGAACTTCCGGCTGTCATCTGTAGTATTGTATATATAAGTGATTTTAGATCTGACAATATTGTATGCGTGCCATAAAAATTGCACTAATACTGAATAACTTCCGGCTGTCATCTGTAGTATTATATATATAAGTGATTTGCGATCTGACAATATTTCTTAATTGTCCCATTGAAATCTCCCTAATAATGCTGTTCCAAACAGTTGTTTACGTATATGTAGTATTGTAGTATTGAGTGTTAAAGTTCCTAAAGGGGCGGTACAGTGGTGAATCTGTGATGTGTATGGTTGAATCTTGTAATGACGTCATGATATTATTAACCTGCCTATGTAGTTGTGAAATCCTCATTGTGTTGTTGTATTGTACTACATTGTTATTGTGTGCTGAATAAAATATAAATGTGTGCTTTGTGGTTGCGTGATGGGTGATGCGTGTTATGTACATATATGTATATATTGTGATTGTGTCCCACATATGCTGACTTCTATATAGCGGTCTGGCATTGTTGTTCCTTCCCATAAAGTGACATCTGTAATCTGGTGTAATGATGTTCTTGTTGTACGTAATTCCTAATGTTTTCTGGTGATGGAATCATGATGTTAAAAGTACAGTAAAATCCATATGTTGTGTTTTGTGATTCCTCTCGAGAATGTAATGTGTTTTTCCCCCATCATTTGAATGCACATGTATGAGTGAATGTTAAAAGTAATGTATGTGCATCCATGAGTGATTATGTGTTAAGCCTATGTAAATATGCAGTTGCTGCAAGCATATGAGTTGAATAACTGAAATGCAATAATAAAGGTAAATGAGAGGTGTTTCCCATTGTGTAGTGTTTGTGAATCCAGAAATGTGTATAGAATTTTATTTTAATTTTAAATGTAATTTTATTGAAATAATAATGTGTTACTAGTGATGTGGATTTGTAGTTGATGTAATCTAAAAGTGTGAAACAAATTTATGGTGTTGTGAATATTTAATAATTAAAAACCATAAGTCCACCATAGGGAAATAGTCATTTCTTGACCTATTTATCATCGCTAGGTCTAACGCATGAAATCATGTTTTTTCTAGCGCTGGTATTTGGAGTTTTTCAGTCTACGCTATTTGCGTGCGTTAGGGAAATGAGGGTTTCGCGTGCACGAGCACGTCTTCCCAATAGAAGTCAATGGAGGCTCTAAAGATTTCTAAATTTTTTTTCTAAGACTGGTTTTCCTCGTAAAGTGAGTGACGTCATGAGCTTGTGTGAAAAAGTAACTAAATCGTGTTCTTTTTGTAATAAATAAAAAATTTGTGTATGTCATGTGGTGTATATTGTTTGTATGCATCGATGAGTGTATGTTTGTGATAATGTTATTAGTTAGATGTAGGTATATGAGGGTCTTTTCCCGTGTGTCAATGTAAGTCAATGGGAAAATGGATTTTTGTGGATTTATTTCAAACACCCGAGATCTCGCAACTTTAATCCTTTGTATTTTAACGAAAACAAAATAAATATGAAAAATAAAGATAGTGTAGTGTTTGTATGAGTGTAAGTGTACTTTGTGTAATATTTGTTTTGTGATTCGTGGATGTTTTTTTTGTCGGTATATGTTTACTACTGGGTCTGAGGTGGCGGTAGAAAGTTGAGCGTTAGGTGTATTTTGAGTCGCGGTAAATAAACTCTAAATACCGGAGTGCGTAAGAAACCAGCGTTAGGAGCCTCTAACGCTGGTTTTCACGGCTAACGCCGAACTCTAAATCTAGGCCTAGGTTAATCCTCTTTAAAACTAAATACTTACCTATAAAATAAACCCTAATATAGCTACAATATAAATAATAATTATATTGTAGCTATCTTAGGATTTATTTTTATTTTACAGGCACCTTTCAATTTATTTTAACTAGGTACAATAGCTATTAAATAGTTAAAAGGGCCTTTTGTGGGGGCAGTCCCCAAAGAGTTCAGCTCTTTTGCCTGTAAAAGAAAAATACAACCCCCCCCAACATTAAAACCCACCACCCACATACCCCTAATCTAACCCAAACCCCCCTTAAAATATCCTAACACTAATCCTCTGAAGATCATCCTACCTTTAGTTGTCTTCACTCAGCTGAGCCACCGATGGAACTGAAGAGGACATCCGGACCGGCAGAAGTGATCATCCAAGGGGCGCTGAAGAAATCTTCCATCCGATGAAGTGATCCTCCAAGCGGCGCTGAAGAAATCTTCCATCTGGGCGAGGTCATCTTCCAAGAGGCGCTGAAGAAGTCTTCTATCCGGGCGAGGTCATCTTCGAAGCCGGGACTTGAATCTTCATCCCGCCGACGTGGAACATCCTTCTTTCCCGATGGACTACCGACGAATGAAGGCTCCTTTAAGGGACGTCATCCAAGATGGCGTCCCTTCAATTCCGATTGGCTGATAGGATTCTATCAGCCAATTGGAATTAAGGTAGGAAAAATCTGATTGGCTGATGGAATCAGCCAATCAGATTCAAGTTCAATCCGATTATCGGAACAGCCAATAGAATGCAAACTCAATCTGATTGGCTGATTGGATCAGCCAATCGGATTGAACTTGAATCTGATTGGCTGATTCCATCAGCCAATCAGAATTTTCCTACCTTAATTCCGATTGGCTGATAGAATCCTATCAGCCAATCGGAATTGAAGGGACGCCATCTTGGATGACGTCCCTTAAAGGAGCCTTCATTCGTCGGTAGTCCGTTGGGAAAGAAGGATGTTCCGCGTCGGCGGGATGAAGATTCAAGACCTGGCTTCGAAGATGACCTCGCCCGGATAGAAGACTTCTTCAGCGCCTCTTGGAAGATGACCTCGCCCGGATGGAAGATTTCTTCAGCGCCGCTTGGAGGATCACTTCATCGGATGGAAGATTTCTTCAGCGCCCCTTGGATGATCACTTCTGCTGGTCCGGATGTCCTCTTCAGTTCCATCGGTGGCTCGGCTGAGTGAAGACGACTAAAGGTAGGATGATCTTCAGGGGATTAGTGTTAGGTTATTTTAAGGGGGTTTGGGTTAGATTAGGGGTATGTGGGTGGTGGGTTTTAATATTGGGGGGGGTTGTATTTTTCTTTTACAGGCAAAAGAGCTGAACTCTTTGGGGCATGCCCCCACAAAAGGCCCTTTTAAGGGCTGGTAAGGTAAAAGAGCTTTGAACTTTTTTAATGTAGAATAGGGTAGGGCATTTTTTTATTTTGGGGGGTTTGTTATTTTATTAGGGGGCTTAGATTAGGTGTAAGTAGCTTAAAATTGTAATATTTTTTGAAATGTTTGTAACTTATTTTTTTATTTTTTGTAACTTAGCTTTTTTTATTTTTTGTACTTTAGTTAGTTTATGTAATTGTATTTAATTGTAGTTATTTGTAGGTAGTTTATTTAATTTATTTAATGATAGTGTAGTGTTAGGTTTAATTGTAACTTAGGTTAGGATTTATTTTACAGGTAATTTTGTATTTCTTTTAGCTAGGTAGTTATTAAATAGTTAATAACTATTTAATAACTATTCTAACTAGCTAAAATAAATACAAAGTTACCTGTAAAATAAATATAAATCCTAAGATAGCTACAATATAATTAATAATTACATTGTAGCTATCTTAGGGTTTATTTTACAGGTAAGTATTTAGTTTTAAATAGGAATAATTTATTAAAGTATAGTGTAGTGTTAGGTGTAATTGTAACTTAGGTTAGTTTTTATTTTACAGGTAAATTTCTCTTTATTTTAGCTAGGTAAGCTATTAAATAGTTAATAACTATTTAATAGCTATTGTACCTAGTTAAAATAAATTGAAAGGTACCTGTAAAATAAAAATAAATCCTAAGATAGCTACAATATAATTATTATTTATATTGTAGCTATATTAGGGTTTATTTTATAGGTAAGTATTTAGTTTTAAATAGGATTAACTTAGTTAATAATAGAAATATTATTTAGATTTATTTAATTAATATTTAAGTTAGGGGGGTGTTAGGGTTAGTGTTAGACTTAGGTTTAGGGGTTAATAATTTTATTACAGTGGCGGCGGTGTAGTGGGGGGCAGGATAGGGGTTAATAAATTTATTATAGGTGGCGACGGTGTAGAGGGGCAGGATAGGGGTTAATAAATTTAATATAGGTTGCGGCGGGTTCAGGGAGTGGCGGTTTAGGGGTTAAACTATGTATTTATTTGCGTCGAGGTGCGGGATCAGCAGGATAGGGGTTAATAACTTTATTATAGAGGGCAACGGTATAGGGGGGGCAGGATAGGGGTTACTAGGTATAATGTAGGTGGCAGCGGTGTCCAGGAGCGGCGGTTTAGGGGTTAATACATTTATAAGACTTGCGGCGGGGTCTAGGAGCGGCGGTTTAGGGGTTAATACATTTATAAGACTTGCGGCAGGGTCTAGGAGCGGCGGTTTAGGGGTTAGTAACTTTATTTAGTTGCGGGGGGCTCCGGGGGCGCCGGTATGGGGGGTAAAACAGTGTAGTTTAGTGTGAGTGCTTAGTGACAGGCTAGAAAGAAAGCTGTCAAACAGCCGAAGAGCAGCGAGATCGGATGAGTGATAACTCTCACAGTCCGCTGCTCATCACCCCGCGGCTTTTTGACAGCTTTATTTGATAACTTAGGCGTATTTTTTCAGGTCCGCAGCGGCGAAGGTAGGCGAGCTTAGGCGGGCGTATTGGGCCGGCGAAGGCAGGAAAGTTGACACGTTGATAACTACCCCCCCTAGTTGTGGATTTTACAGGTAGAGATTTTTTTTCAAAGCTCAAACAACTGCTTATACATTATCTAGATTGCAACAGTTTTACCCAGATAGATAGTGATCATGATGAATTTGGTAATGTATGGTCTTTCTAATGTGTTCTTGTATCACTGTGAAAATCCATCGTAATAAACTCCAAAATTAGGGTTGCCAACTTCTATTTAAAAAAGTTAAATTGATTTCTTAATCTAAGCATTTTTATGCCCACAAATTTACACCACAAAACCATTTTGCATCTGTTCATTTTCTTACTCACTAATTGCAGCAACCCTGACCATCAGCAAGATCACTGTACTGCAATGGATGTGCCTTCTTTTCTCAAAGATCTGTCACTGTACCTGACCAGCCAGTTTGTACTTGGCAAAATGCTAAGTTGGCAAAAAAGAAAAAACAAAATGGGACTATATCATGCTGTATAAAAAATCCAGACCTACCTGACCAGTTTTTTTTAAATTCCCTTAAAAAGGGACCTCAAAAACATAATTTATGTAAGAACTTACCTGATAAATTAATTTCTTTCATATTGGCATTGGCAAGAGTCCATGAGCTAGTGCCGTATGGGATATACATTCCTACCAGGAGGGGCAAAGTTTCCCAAACCTCAAAATGCCTATAAATACACCCCCACCACACCCACAATTCAGTTTAACGAATAGCCAAGAAGTGGGGTGATAAGAAAGGAGCGAAAGCATCAACAAGGAATTGGAATAATTGTGCTTTATACAAAAAAATCATAACCACCACAAAAAAGGGTGGGCCTCATGGACTCTTGCCAATATGAAAGAAATGAATTTATCAGGTAAGTTCTTACATAAATTATGTTTTCTTTCATGTAATTGGCAAGAGTCCATGAGCTAGTGACGTATGGGATAGCAAATACCCAAGATGTGGAACTCCACGCAAGAGTCACTAGAGAGGGAGGGATAAAAATAAAGACAGCCAATTCCGCTGAAAAAAGAATCCACAACCCAAATCAAAAAGTTTTAATCGTTATAATGAAAAAAAAATGAAATTATAAGCAGAAGAATCAAACTGAAACAGCTGCCTGAAGAACTTTTCTACCAAAAACTGCTTCTGAAGAAGAGAAAACATCAAAATGGTAGAATTTAGTAAAAGTATGCAAAGAAGACCAAGTTGCTACTTTGCAAATCTGATCAACAGAAGCTTCATTCTTAAAAGCCCAGGAAGTAGAAACTGACCTAGTAGAATGAGCCGTAATCCTCTGAGGCGGGGATTTACCCGACTCCAAATAAGCATGATGAATTAAAAGCTTTAACCAAGAAGCCAAAGAAATGACAGAAGCTTTCTGACCTTTCCTAGAACCAGAAAAGATAACTAATAGACTAGAAGTCTTTCTGAAATCTTTAGTAGCTTCAACATAATATTTCAAAGCTCTTACCACATCCAAAGAATGCAAAGATCGTTCCAAAGAATTCTTAGGATTAGGACACAACGAAGGGACAACAATTTCTCTACTAATGTTGGAATTCACAACCTTAGGTAAAAATTTAAATGAAGTCCGCAAAACCGCCTTATCCTGATGAGAAATCAGAAAAGGAGACTCACAAGAAAGAGCAGATAAATCAGAAACTCTTCTAGCAGAAGAGATAGCCAAAAGAAACAATACTTTCCAAGAAAGTAATTTAATGTCCAGAAAATGCATAGGCTCAAACGGAGGAGCCTGTAAAGCTCTCAAAACCAAATTAAGACTCCAAGGAGGAGAGATTGACTTAATGACAGGCTTGATATGAACCAAAGCCTATACAAAACATCGAATGTCAGGAAGATTAGCAATTTTTCTGTGAAACAGAACAGAAAGAGCAGAGATTTGTCCTTTCAAGGAACTTGCAGACAAACCCTTATCCAAACCATCCTGAAGAAACTGTAAAATTCTAGGAATTCTAAAAGAATGCCAAGAGAACTTATGAGAAGAACACCATGAAATGTAAGTCTTCCAAACTCGGTAATAAATCTTTCTAGACACAGATTTACAAGCCTAAAAGTTTTAATCGTTATAATGAAAAAAAAATGAAATTATAAGCAGAAGAATCAAACTGAAACAGCTGCCTGAAGAACTTTTCTACCAAAAACTGCTTCTGAAGAAGAGAAAACATCAAAATGGTAGAATTTAGTAAAAGTATGCAAAGAAGACCAAGTTGCTACTTTGCAAATCTGATCAACAGAAGCTTCATTCTTAAAAGCCCAGGAAGTAGAAACTGACCTAGTAGAATGAGCCGTAATCCTCTGAGGCGGGGATTTACCCGACTCCAAATAAGCATGATGAATTAAAAGCTTTAACCAAGAAGCCAAAGAAATGACAGAAGCTTTCTGACCTTTCCTAGAACCAGAAAAGATAACTAATAGACTAGAAGTCTTTCTGAAATCTTTAGTAGCTTCAACATAATATTTCAAAGCTCTTACCACATCCAAAGAATGCAAAGATCGTTCCAAAGAATTCTTAGGATTAGGACACAACGAAGGGACAACAATTTCTCTACTAATGTTGGAATTCACAACCTTAGGTAAAAATTTAAATGAAGTCCGCAAAACCGCCTTATCCTGATGAGAAATCAGAAAAAGAGACTCACAAGAAAGAGCAGATAAATCAGAAACTCTTCTAGCAGAAGAGATAGCCAAAAGAAACAATACTTTCCAAGAAAGTAATTTAATGTCCAGAGAATGCATAGGCTCAAACGGAGGAGCCTGTAAAGCTCTCAAAACTAAATTAAGACTCCAAGGAGGAGAGATTGACTTAATGACAGGCTTGATACGAACCAAAGCCTGTACAAAACAACGAATGTCAGGAAGATTAGCAATTTTTCTGTGAAACAGAACAGAAAGAGCAGAGATTTGTCCTTTCAAGGAACTTGCAGACAAACCCTTATCCAAACCATCCTGAAGAAACTGTAAAATTCTAGGAATTCTAAAAGAATGCCAAGAGAACTTATGAGAAGAACACCATGAAATGTAAGTCTTCCAAACTCGGTAATAAATCTTTCTAGACACAGATTTACGAGCCTGCAACATAGTATTAATCACTGAGTCAGAGATACCTCTATGACTAAGCACTAAGTGTTCACTCTCCATTAGTGATGTCCCGAACTGTTCGCCCGTGAACGGTTCCCTGCGAACATAGCTTGTTCGCGTTCGCATTTGTGGGCGAACACATGGCGATGTTCGATCCACCCCTATGTGTCATCATTGTGGAAACTTTGACCCTTTATGTCACAGCAGCCTGACACATTAGAGCCAATCAACATCAGACACCCCCTCACAGACCCTCCCAGCTACTCGGAATCCGCCATTTTAGACTCATAACGACCTTGCTTTCTTAATGAGAGGACGTTTTGTGTTTTTGCTCCTGACATTAATAGTAAAAACATAGCTAGGCTAGTGTATTTACAGTCCAGTAGGACTCCACTCATCTCTGCTGCAAGCACAGCACCCCAAAAAGCCCTTTTTAGGGCTATATTTCGTGCCGTTTTTTTTTTTTTTTCCTTTTTTTTTTTTATTAGCATTTGCATGGCTTTCAGACTGGGTGTTTAAGGCTCACAGCATATGCTGTGACTACTGCCACCACTGATATCTCCCTAACAACATTAGTTTAAATTTAACTAACCCAAAATTTAATTATTTTTCTAGTGTAATTTTTTTTCATTTTCTATCAGGCCAGTGTCACACAACATATACTCTGGTCCATTGCTCTGTGCCAGCCAGCAGCCACCAGTGTTAATATCCGTTTATAACATTATTTTAAATTTAAAAAAAAAAAAAAAAAAAAAAATTTTGCTAGTGTAATCTAATTACATTTACTATCAGGCCTGTGTCTGTCAGGCTCACTCAGCATTAATATACCTCATTTTTTTTCAGTCTTTTGATTAATTGGTCTGTGCCAGGCAGCCACCCAGCACTCATATCTATTCTTCTTCACCTTAATTTTAATATAAAAAAAAAAAAAGTTTAAATTTGTTTGCTAGTGTAATCTAATATAATTTTCTTTCCGGCCTGTGTGTTTTGCTGACATACAGAGCCTACTGTGTTTACTTGCTGCCCTCCCTAGTCTATGAGCCACGACTCATATGTGTTTAACCTTTTTTTAATTCCCCCCCCCAAAAAATAATTTAAATCATTTTTCTAGTGTAATCTAATAGTATTTTCTATCAGGCGTGTGTGTATCTGACTTACAGAGCCTACTGTTTTTAATAGCTGCCCTTCCAAGGCTATCAGCCTGACAGCCACGACTCATATGTATGTGCTTAACCTTTTTTTTTAAATTGCCAAAAAAAGTCTTTAAATCATTATGCTAGTGTAATCTAATTGTATTTTCTATCAGGCCTGTGTCTAACTGTCTATCTGACTTACACAGCATACTGTTGTTAATTGCTGCCCTACGTAGCAGCCAGCCAGTGCGACCACTCATAGAGTCATATGTGCATTGTACTTCTTAACATAATTTTAATATTAAAATCTAAAATTTTAAAATATTTTGCTAGTGTAATCTAACTTAATTTTCTATCAGGCCTGTGTTTTTGTCACTTACACAGCATACTGTGTTAAATTGCTGCCCTACCTACCATCCACGACTCATATCTGCCAGCCTGTGTGCCAGGCCCAAGTAGCCAATTAGTGGCACCAATCACAATTCTTGTAACAGTATATAAAAAAATAAAAATCATAATTTTTTGGACTGCAAATATTCAGTCTCCTAGTGCCATTGAATTGCATTTACCTCCTGCCTGCCACTGCCAGCCTTTTGTGCCAGGCCGTCTAGCCAACTATTTACACCAATCATAATTGTTGTCACAGACAGTATAGTTACTATTAAAATAAAAAAAAATTGATTGTTGATCTTAATCCTCAGTTTGCTCGTGCCCTAGAATTTCACTTTTCTACCTGCCTTCCAAGCCTGTGTGCCAAGGCCTACTTGAAAATATTTACACCAATCAATATTGTTGTGACAGTATTCTTAATAATTAAAAATTAAAATTGTTGTTAATAGTTGTTGAGAATCCTCAGTTTTCTGGTGCCATTGAATTAGCACTTTCCTGCTGCCTTGCAGCCTGCTGTGAGCCAGGCCCACCTAGCCAACTGTTGCCAGCAATCATATTTCTTTAAACAGTATTGCAAAAAATTGTCAATAATCACTGTTTTTGACTGTCAGTAAGTCAGTCTCCTAGTGTCCTTGAATTGCATCTACCCTCTGCCTGCCAGCCTTTTGTGCCATGCCGTCTTGCCAACTATTTACACCAATCATAATTTTTTGTCTCAGTATAGTTACTAATTAAAATTAAAAAATTCTTGATTGTTGATGATCTTAATCCTCAGTTTGCTCGTGCCCTAGAATTGCCACTTTTCTACTGCCCTTCCAAGCCTGTGTGCCAGGCCTACTTGAAAAATATTTACACCAATCATATTTGTTGTGACACGTATTCTTAATAATTAAAATTAAAAATTTTGGTAATAGTTGTTGTGAATCCTTCAGTTTGCTGGTGCCATTGAATAGCACTTTCCTCCTGCCTTGCAGCCTGCTTTGAGCAGGCCTACCTAGCCAATTGTTGCCAGCAATCATATTTCTTTTAACAATATTGCAAAAATTGTCAATCATCACTGTTTTGACTGTCAGTAATCAGGTCTCCTAGTGTCCTTGAATTGCATCTACCCTCCTGCCTGCCAGCCTTTTGTGCCAGGCCGTCTTGCCAACTATTTTCACACCAATCATAATTTTTTGTCACAAGTATAGTTACTAATTAAAATTAAAAAATTCTTGATTGTTGATGATCTTAATCCTCAGTTTGCTCGTGCCCTAGAATTGCACTTTTCTACAGCCTTCCAAGCCTGTGTGCCAGGCCTACTTGAAAAATATTTACACCAATCATATTTGTTATCACAGTATTCTTAGTAATTAAAAATTAAAATTTTTGGTAATAGTTGTTGTGAATCCTCAGTTTGCTGGTGCCATTGAATAGCACTTTCCTCCAGCCTTGCAGCCTGCTGTGTGCACCGGCCACACTAGCCAATTATTGCCAGCAATCATATTTCTTTTAACAGTATTGCAAAAATTGTCCAATCATCACTGTTTGGACCTGTCAGTAATCAGTCTCCTATGGCTAGATTTCGAGTTTTGTCGGTAACGACCCGCGTAGCTAACGCTGGGCTTTTTTCTGGTCGCCACCTTTTAAATAACTCCTGGTATTGAGAGTTCACAGAATGGCTGCGTTAGGCTCCAAAAAGGGAGCGTACAGGCCATATTTAACGCCACTGCAACTCTCGATACCAGAGGTTGCTTACGGACGCGGCCAGCCTCAAAAACGTGCTCGGCACGATTCCCCCCATAGAAAACAATGGGGCTTGTTTGAGCTGAAAAAAAACCTAACACCTGCAAAAAAGCTGCGTTCAGCTCCTAACGCACGCCCATTGTTGTCTATGGGGAAACACTTCTACGTCTCTGCACCTAACACCTCCTAACATGTACCCCGAGTCTAAACACCCGCCCTAAACCTTACACTTATTAACCCCCTATTCTGCCACCCCCGCTATCACTGACACCTGCATATTATTTTTAACCCATAATCTGCCGCTCCGTAAACCGCCGCTACTTACATTATCCCCTATGTACCCCTAATATGCCTGCCCCCTAACACCGCCGACCCCTATATTAATATTTATTAACCCCTAATCTGCCCCCCACAACGTCGCCTCCACCTGCCTACACTTATTAACTCCTAATCTGCCGAGCGGACCACACCGCTATTATAATAAAGTTATTAACCCCTAATCCGCCTCACTAACCCTATAATAAATAGTATTAAACCCCTAATCTGCCCCTCCCTAACATCGCCGACACCTAACTTCAAACATTAACCCCTAATCTTCTGACTGGAGCTCACCGCTATTCTAATAAATTTATTAACCCCTAAAGCTAAGTCTAACCCTAACACTAACACCCCCCTAAGTTAAATATAATTTAAATCTAATGAAATAAATTAACTCTTATTAAATAAATTATTCCTATTTAAAGCTAAATACTTACCTGTAAAATAAATCCTAATATAGCTACAATATAAATTATATTTATATTATAGCTATTTTAGGATTTATATTTATTTTACAGGTAACTTTGTATTTATTTTAACCAGGTACAATAGCTAAAATAGTTAAAATAATTACAAAATTACCTGTAAAATAAATCCTAACCTAAGTTACAATTAAACCTAACACTACACTATCAATAAATTAATTAAATAAAATACCTACAATTACCTACAATTAAACCTAACACTACACTATCAATACATTAAATACAATATCTACAAATAAATACAATGAAATAAACTAAACTAAAGTACACAAAATAAAAAAAGAACTAAGTTACAAAAAATAAAAAAATATTTACAACACATCAGAAAAATATTACAACAATTTTAAACTAATTACACCCTACTCTAAGCCCCCTAATAAAATAACAAAGACCCCCAAAATAAAAAAATGCCCAACCCTATTCTAAATTACTAAAGTAATTTTCCTTCCGGATCCATCTTGCAGACCCTCCGACGCGGAAAATCCAGCTGGCCCGATGGACTCCGACGAATGAAGGCTCCCTTTAGGGACATTATCTCAAGATGGCGTCCCTCGAATTCCGAATTGGCTGATAGGATTCTATCAGCCAATCGGAGATTAAGGTAGGAAAATTCCTGATTGGCTGATGGAATCAGCCAATTCAGAATCAAGTTCAATCCGATTGACCGATCCGATCAGCCAATCAGATTGAGGCTTCGCATTCTATTGGCTGATCGGAACAGCAATAGAATGCGAGCTCAATCTTATTGGTTGATTGGATCTACCAATCGGATTGAACTTGATTCTGATGGCTGATTCCAACAGCCAATCAGAATTTTCATACTTAATTCCGATTGGCCTGATAGAATCCCTATCAGCCAATCGGAATTTGAGGGATGCCATCTTGGATGACGTCCCTTAAAGGAGCCTTCATTCGTCGGTAGTCCGTCGGGCCAGCAGGATGTTTCCGCGTCGGAGGTCAGCAAGATGGATCCCGGCAAGAAAGAAGATTCGAGACTGCCGTTGACTAAGAAGACTTTAAGCCGGATCATGGACCTCTTCAGCTCCCGCTTGGATGCTGACATTCAGCCGGATCATGGACCTCTTCAGCTCCCGCTTGGATGATGACTTCAGCCGGATCATGGACATCTTCAGCCCCCGCTTGGGCTTGGATCAGGACCATCGGAGGAGCTCTTCTGGATCGAACGGTGAACCTGTATGGTGAAGATAAGGTAGGAAGATCATCAGGGGCTTAGTGTTAGGTTTATTTAAGGGGGGTTTGGGTTAGATTAGGGGTATGTGGGTGGTGGGTTGTAATGTTGGGGGGGGGGGGTATTGTATGTGTTTTTTTTACAGGCAAAGAGCTGAATTCTTTGGGGCATGCCCCGCAAAGGGCCCTTGTTCAGGGCTGGTAAGGTAAAAGAGCTTGAACTTTAGTAATTTAGAATAGCGTAGGCATTTTTTTATTTTGGGATTCTTTGTTATTTTTATTAGGGGGCTTTAGAGTAGGTGTAATTAGTTTAAATTGTTGTAATATTTTTCTGATGTTTGTAAATATTTTTTTATTTTTTGTAACTTAGTTCTTTTTTATTTTTTGTACTTTAGTTAGTTTATTTCATTGTATTTATTTGTAGATATTGTATTTAATTAATGTAATGATAGTGTAGTGTTAGGTTTAATTGTAGGTAATTGTAGGTATTTTATTTAATTAATTTATTGATAGAGTAGTGTTAGGTTTAATTGTAACTTAAGGTTAGGATTTATTTTACAGGTAATTTTGTAATTATTTTAACTATTTTAGCTATTGTACCTGGTTAAAATAAATACAAAGTTACCTGTAAAATAAATATAAATCCTAAAATAGCTATAATATAAATATAATTTATATTGTAGCTATATTAGGATTTATTTTACAGGTAAGTATTTAGCTTTAAATAGGAATAATTTATTTAATAAGAGTTAATTTATTTAGTTAGATTTAAATTATATTTAACTTAGGGGGGTGTTAGTGTTAGGGTTAGACATAGCTTTAGGGGTTAATACATTTATTAGAATAGCGGTGAGCTCCAGTCGGCAGATTAGGGGTTAATGTTTGAAGTTAGGTGTCGGCGATGTTAGGGAGGACAGATTAGGGGTTAATACTATTTATTATAGGGATAGTGAGGCGGATTAGGGGTTAATAACTTTATTATAATAGAGGTGCGGTCCGCTCGGCAGATTAGGGGTTAATAAGTGTAGGCAGGTGGAGGCGACGTTGTGGGGGGCAGATTTGGGGTTAATAAATATAATATAGGGGTCGGCGGTGTTAGGGGCAGCAGATTAGGGGTACATAAGGATAACGTAAGAAGCGGCGCTTTGCGGTCGGCAGATTAGGGGTTAATTATTGTAGGTAGCTGGCGGCGACGTTGTGGGGGGCAGGTTAGGGGTTAATAAATATAATACAGGGGTCGGAGGTGTTAGGGGCAGCAGATTAGGGGTACATAAGTATAACGTAGGTGGCGGTCGGCAGATTAGGGGTTAAAAAAAATTAATCGAGTGGCGGCGATGTGGGGGGACCTCGGTTTAGGGGTACATAGGTAGTTTATGGGTGTTAGTGTACTTTAGAGCACAGTAGTTAAGAGCTTTATAAACCGGCGTTAGCCCAGAAAGCTCTTAACTACTGACTTTTTTCTGCGGCTGGAGTTTTGTCGTTAGATTTCTAACGCTCACTTCAGACACGACTCTAAATACCGGAGTTAGAAAGATCCCTTTGAAAAGATTGACGTAAGGGGATCTGCGGTATGGAAAAGTTGCGGCATGAAAAGTGAGCCGTTAGACCCTTTCCCTGACTGACTCCCAAATACCCGGCGGTAGCCTAAAACCAGCGTTAGGACGCCTTCACGCTGGTTTTCACGGCTACCGCCAAAACTAAATCTAGGCCCTAGTGTCCTTGAATTGCATTTACCTCCTGCCTGCCCAGCCTTTGTGCCAGGCCATCTTGCCAACTATTTACACCAATCATAATTGTTGTCACAGTACAGTTACAAATTAAAATTAAAAATTCTCTGATTGTTGATTTAAATCCTCAGTTTGCTTGTGCCCTAGAATTATACTTTTCTACTGCCTTCCAAGCCTGTGTGCCAGCCTAATTGAAAAATATTTACACCAATCCATAATTTGTTGTGACAGTATTCTTAATAATTAAAAATTAAAATTTTTGGTAATAGTTAGTTGTGAATCCTCCAGTTTTCTGGTGCCGTTGATTGCACTTTCCTCCTGCCTTGCAGCCTGCTGTGTGCTAGGCCCACCTAGCCAATAATTGCCAGCAATCATATTTCTTTTAACAGTATTGCAAAAATTGTCCAATCATCACTGTTTTGACTGTCAGTAATCAGTCTCCTAGTGTCCTTGAATTGCATCTACTCCTGCCTGCCAGCCTTTTTGTGCCCAGGCCGTCTTGCCAACTATTTACACCAATCATACTGTTTTGTCACAGTATAGTTACTAATTAAAATTAAAAAAAATTGATTGTTGATCTTAATCCTCAGTTTGCTCGTGCCATTGAATTGCAACATTTCTACTGCCTGTCAGCCTGTCGTGCCCGGCCCCCAAACTATCCAATTAGTGCCAGCAATCATATTTCTTTTACACAGTATTGCAAAATTTGTCAATCATCACTGTTTTGACCTGTCCAATCTGCAGTCTACTAGTGCCCTTGAATTGCATTTTCCTCTCCTGCCTGCCCTGCCTGTGTGCCGAGTCCAACTAGCCAATTAGTGCCACCATCCATATTTATTGTAACAGGATTGGAATTTTTGTTAATCATAACTGGTTTTGACTGTGATTCTTCAGTCTCCTAGTGCCATTGAATTGCAGTTTCCTTTCTCCCAGCATGTGTGCCAGACAGGCCCATTTGCTAACAAGTGCCAAACAATCATATTTGTTGCCACAGTACTTGTAATATTTGAAAAAATTAACAATTTGTGATTTTTAAAACATCTGTCTTTTTTGTTGTTGTCAGTCTCACAGCGTATACTGTGCCCACTTTCACAGTGCCACCACTCAATTGGTGTAATAGTATTGTTAGTGTCCATTTTAAAAAAAATGACAGGCAGAGGCAGGCCACCCCGCAGGTTCCGTGGTCGTGGTCGTGGTGCTGTGATTCCTTTAGACCCTACAAATATGCACATTGTTCAGATGCCGGGTGCCAGGGGGGGACGCAAAAACTTCTGAGGAGGACCTAGTTGAATGGCTAACACAGGACACCCAATCTTCTTCAGCTTCCGCTGCTAGTCCTCCTACTATTGATGCACCATCTAAGTCCAGCTGTGCTTTGGGCAGGTCTCAAGTGACCAGTGCCACTCCCCCCACCTGTCGCCACCACCAACCACTAGCACACAGCCGCTTCACTTGATCTGTCCACAGGAGTTATTGAAGAATGAGTGATGCGCACAACCATCATTGACAGAGGATGTAGATAATAGTGATCAGTCTCAGTTAGGCAGCATTCCCGACATGGAGGTACGGTGTGATGATGATGATGTTGTACCCGCTGCTGCTTTCCTTTCTTGATGTTTCAGCTACAAGTGACGCGGTTGATGATGATGTGTCGGTGGATGTCACGTGGGTGCCTGCTAGATGAGAAGAGAAGAGGGGGAAAGTTCAGATGGGGAGACAGAGAGGAGGAGGAGGAGGGAGGAGGAGACGATATGGAAGCACGGGGAGGTCATCTCAAGGAGCTAGTGGCCACAGTCAGACAGCATGCATCGTCACCAGGGGTCAGCCAGACAGCCGCCGACGCCCCTCAACGCATGCTGTTGCCACCACCAGAATGCCGTCATCGCAGAGCTCAGCAGTGTGGCATTTTTTTGTGTGTCTGCCTCTGACAACAGCGATGCCATTTGCAACCTGTGCCCAAAAGAAACTGAGTCGTGGGAAGTCCAACAGCCACCTAGGTACAACTGCTTTGCGAAGACACATGGTCTCCCATCACAAACGGCCGATGGAAGAACACATGAGTAGAAGCAGCACACCACAAAGTGAAAGCCGCCCTCCTCCTCCTTGCTCCAGTATCTTCAGCACGTCAACCAGTGCTGTCCTCCTTGCCCCCTCTCAACCATCCTCCACTCAGTCTCTCTTACGTAGCAGTCCGGGTCATCCTGCCCACAGTCAGGTGTCTGTCAAGGACATGTTTGAGCGTAAGAAGCCAATTTCCTCAAAGTCCACCCCCTTGCCCTGTGTCCTGACAGCTGGCTTGTCTGAACCCTCTTAGCCCCACCAGCTTTTTACCATACAAGCTGGTGGAGTCCTGATGCTTTCAAAAAATTTGTATCTATTGGGACACCGCAGTGGAAGGTACCTGGCAGAAATTTCTTTTCACAAAAGGCAATCCCAAACCTGTACTCTGTTGTTTGAAAGGAAGTTATGGCATGTCTGGCACACAGCGTTGGGGCAAGGGTCCATATGACCAAGGATAGCTGGTCTGCAAAGCATGGTCAGGGCAGGTATATCACCTACACTGTGCATTGGGTAAACCTGCTAACTTCTGACAAGCATGGAATGTGTGGCTCTGCAGAAGAGTTGGTGACACCGTTATGACTTGCAGGCAGGCCTGCTGCTACCTCCTCTACTCCTCCTACTCCATCCTCTTCCATAACCTCTTCCTCGGCTGAGTCCTCTTCAACTTCTGCGTCTTGCTCCACATCTATGGCACCCCCCCAGCTCCCCAGGTACTATGCTACATCCCGGGTACGGCAGTGTCATGCCGTCTTGGGGTTGACCGCACCAGCACTCCTGACCACCCTGAACGCACAGGTGGATCAGTGGCTGACTCCGCACCAACTGGAGATTGGCAAGGTTGTTTCTGACAATGGAAGTAATTTGGTGGCGGCATTGAAATGGGCAAGTTGACACATGTGCCGTGCATGGCACATGTGTGTAATCTAATCTGTACAACGATTTGTCCATAGTACCCCAGGCTTACAGGATGTCCTGAAGCAGGCCAGGAAGGTTTGTGGCCCATTTCAGGCGTCCTAAATGGCCATGGCGCACTTGTCCGATAACCAGCGTCGAAACAACCTGCCAGTGAGGCGCTTAATTTGCGACAGCCCGGACATGGTGGAATTCAACACTCCTAATGTTTGAACACCCTGCTCCAACAAGAAAAAGCTGTTAATGAGTATTTGTATGACCGGGGGGTGCTAGGCCAGCCTCTGGGGAGCTGGGATATTTTTTCCAATTACTGGACGCTCATGCGCAATGCCTTGTCGGCTCATGCGTCCCTTTTGAGGAGGTGACAAACCTTGTCTAGTCGCACCGTAGGCACCATTCAGCGACATCATAACCATTTGTTTTCTTCCTGGAGCGTGCCCTGCGAAGAGTGTTGGATCAGGCAGTAGATGAGCGTGAAGAGGAAGCAGGAGAATTGTGGTGTACATCACCCCCACAAACAGCCGAATCAGCATCGCTTGCTGTACCTGTACTCTATTGTTCAAAAGGATGCCATACGTCCTCTTTCCTGCTGGTCTTTTTTTTTAGGGTCCTGGACCCTCTTATAAAAAGGCCGAAGGAGAAAGAAGTGTACTGGGTGTCCATCGAATCATTTGTTTGATTCAAATTCCCGGTTGCAACAAATTATCTCTGGGTTTCTAAAATCAATGCCTTTCCTGTAATCTAATTTTCAAAAGGATGACATATGTCCTCTTTCCTGCTGCTGGTTTTGTGGAGGGTCCTGGAGCCTCTGCTAAAAAAAGACCTAAGGATAAATAAGTGTACTGGGTGTCTAATCAATCTTTTTTTAGATTTCACGGTTGCAACAAATTATCCCAGGGTTTCTAAAATCAATGCCTTTCCTGTAATCTATTAGTCACAAGGATGCCATATGTCCTCTTTCCATGCTGTTGTTTCTGTTGAGGCTCCGGGAGCCTCTTATTAAAAAGGCCTAAGGATTAAGAAGTGTACTGGGTGTATAATCTATGTTTTTTGAGATTTCACGGTTGCAACTAATAATCTCTGTGTTTCTAAAATCAATGCCTTTCCAGAAATCTATTTTTATAAAGGATGCAATATGTCCTCTTTCCTGCTGCTGGTTTTGTTGAGGGCCCTGGAGCCTCTGCTAATAAGGCCTAAGGATAAATAAGTGTACTTGGTGTCTAATCCAGTTTTTTTTAGATTTCCCGGTTGCAACAAATTATCTCTGGGTTTCTCAAATCAATGTCTTAAATGTAATCCTATTGTTCAAAAGGATGCCATATGTCCTCTTTCCTTTTTTTTTTTTTTTTCTCTGTATTTTTGTTTATTTTAGAAAATGTAATGCACTTATAGGTTCACTAAGATTATGACTTTGCACATTGCCATTTTCCATGCAGCATTTTGACATGTCATGTGATATGACTAGAGAATGGTATGTTTTGAATCTGCTGAGCTTAATAAAAAAAAAAAAATTTAACTCTGAGATAATAAACTGAAGCATGACTTCAGGCGTAGGTGTGGTCGATAGCTAGTGGTTGTTAGCAGATTCTTTTTAATGCAACTTGCAATTGCCCACAGCGTGCCTAAAAATGTGCGTCATAGTCCAAATCTTACCTTTTTTTTTTCATTCAGGGGTATCCGGCGCCATATTGGAAAGGAAAAAAACAGGTCTCCGTACCCGTTGATATAAGGGGTGACTAGTGCTTTTACCAGGCTCCTCTTGGATAGCCCCAGAAACTGTGACTATGAATCCCAAAAGAAACTTAAATTACGGTTGAAAACTAACTAAAAAGTAACTTGTAAGACCTGGAGCTCCTCAAACCACACGTACCTACCGCAAACAGCTATAGGCTCCGCCCCCCCCAAATCTTACCTTTTTACTGCCCAATTGTTATTGCACAGCTGGAAAAACAGTAAATAACATGTGCGTCACCACAGTCTCCGAAACTGTTGTCGGATCGTATACAAAAACACTGATAAAGTATTCCTTTCGGGGCGCAAAAAGATGGTACCGGAACACTCCAGGAACTTCCAAGAGTCGCTGTCTTGTGTTTCTGGTGTTGTTGGAGACATCTGGGAGTGTACAGGGAGGCCCCTAAATCCTCTCATCTCTGTGCACCACAGGACAGGACGTCTTGTCATCCATAAGCACATGAAATTGCTTGCATTTTCCTTGCTTCAGAAGTTCAGCTTTTGTGTGATAGTACAGAATTAAATAAACTTTGGTTTCCTACCATACTCAAGACAATCTTGTAGTTTCAAGCCTTCGGACTTTGCTGTGGGAAACAGTGGCCTGTCCATACCAGGAAGATGATTTAGACAGAAAGTAATGGGCCTCTGATTGCAGGTGACACATGTTTATCGTCAATCATCAAAGGGGTTGCGTGCAGGAATATGGCTGATGGCCCCTTATTCACATGTTTGTCCATAGCCACAACATTTGCAAAACAGCCAGAAGAAAGGACGGTTCTCACCAGCCTTAAGTTGAGCTTAAATTACAAACTGCTGACTTTCAAAAAATAGACAAACAGTGCCTTAAAAAAACACATTTGCAATATGGATTCACCAGAGCAAGGTCATTGCAAGTACTTCCCACGATAACAAAATTAAAATGACACAACTCCACAATCTTCCCCTTCACATTATTATTGTCACACTCCATTGTACTCCTATGCCCAACCTCCCTGCTCTTGTTTTTGTTGAGGGTCCTGGAGCCTCTGCTAAAAAGGCCTATGGATAAATAAGTATACTGGGTGTCTAATCAATGTTTTTTTTTCTATTTCCCCGGGTCATATATAATGATCTCTGGGATTCTAAAATCATTGCCTTTCCTGTAATCTATTATTCAAAAAGGATGACATATGTCCTCTTTCATGCTGTTGTTTCGGTTGAGGCTCCGGGACCCTCTTATTAAAAAAGTGCCCTGTGGATAAATAAGTGTACTGGGTGTCTAATCAATGTTTTTTTTCTATTTCCCGGTTGCAAATAATGAATCTGTGGGTTTCTAAAATCAATTGCCTTTTCCTGTAATCTATTATTCAAAAGGATGACCTATGTCCTCTTTCATGCTGTTGTTTCGGTTGAGGCTCCGGGACCCTCTAATTAAATAAGGCCTGAGGAAAAAATAAGTGTACTGGGTGTCTAATCAATGTTTTTTCTATTTTCAACGGTTGCAAATAATGATCTGTGGGTTTCTAAAATCAATGCCTTTCTGTAATCTATTATTCAAAAGGATGAACATATGTCCCTCTTTTCATGCTGTTGTTTCGGTGAGGCTCCGGGACCCTCTTATTGAAATGGCCTTAGGAAAAATACGTGTACTGGGTGTCTAATCTAATGTTTTTTTCTATTTTCCCGGGTCATATAAATGATCTCTGGGATTCTAAAATCAATGCCTTTTCCTGTTATCTATTATTCAAAAGGATGAATTCTCCTCTTTCATGCTGTTGTTTCGGTTGAGGCTCCGTGGACCCTCTTATTAAAAAGGCCTGAGGATAAATACAGTGTACTGGGTGTCTAATCAATGTTTTTTTCTATTTCCCGGGTCATATAAATGATCTCTGGGATTCTAAAATCCAATGCCTTTCCTGTAATCTATTATTCAAAAGGATGACATATCTCCTCTTTCATGCTGTTGTTTCGGTTGAGGCTCGGGACCCTCTTATTAAAAAGGCCTGAGGAAAAATAAGTGTACCTGGGTGTATAATCAATGTTTTTTTTCTATTTCCCGGGTCATATAAATGATCTCTGGGATTCTAAAATCAATGCCTTTCCTGTAATCCTCTGATTCAAAGGATGACATATCTCCTCTTTCTTGCTGTTGTTTCGGTTGTGGCTCCGGGACCTCTTATTAAAAAGGCTGAGGAAAAATAAGTGTATGGGTGTCTAATCAATGTTTTTTTTCTTGTTTCCGGGTCATATAAATGATCTCTGGGATTCTAAAATCAATGCTTTCCTGTAATCTATTATTCAAAAGGATGACATATCTCCTCTTTCATGCTGTTGTTTCGGTTGAGGCTCCAGGACCCTCTTATTGAAAAGGCCTGATGAAAATAAGTGTACTGGGTGTCTAATCAATGTTTTTTTCTATTTCCCGGGTCATATAAATGATCTCTGGGATTCTAAAATCATGCCTTTCCTGTAATCTATTATTCAAAAGGATGACATATCTCCTCTTTCATGCTGTTGTTTCGGTTGAGCTCCGGGCCCTCTTATAAAAAAGGCCTGAGGAAAAATAAGTGTACTGGGTGTCTAATCAATGTTTTTTTCTATTTGGGGTCATATAAATGATCTCTGGGATTCTAAAATCAATGCCTTTCCTGTAATGTATTATTCAAAAGGATGACCTATCTCCTCTTTCATGCTGTTGTTTCTGTTTGAGGCTCCGGGACCCTCTTATTCAAAAGGCCTGAGGATAAAATAAGTGTACTGGGTGTCTAATCAATGTTTTTTTTCTATTTCCCGGGTCATATAAATGATCTCTGGGATTCTAAAATCAATGCCTTTCCTGTAATCTATTATTCAAAAGGATGACATATCTCCTCTTTCATGCTGTTGTTTTCGGTTGAGGCTCCGGGACGCTCTTATTAAAAAGGCCTGAGGAAAAATAAGTGTACTGGGTGTCTAATCAATGTTTTTTTTCTATTTCCCGGGTCATATAAATGATCTCTGGGATTCTAAAATCAATATCATGCCTTTCCTGTAATCTATTATTCAAAGGATGACATATCTCCTCTTTCATGCTGTTGTTTCGGTTTGAGGCTCCGGGGACCCTCTTATTAAAAAGGCCTGAGGAAAAATAAGTGTACTGGGTGTCTAATTCAATGTTTTTTTCTGTTTCCCGGGGTCATATAAATGATCTCTGGGATTCTAAAATCAATGCCTTTCCTGTAATCTATTATTCAAAAAGGATGACATATCTCCTCTTTCATGCTGTTGTTTCGGTTGAGGCTCCGGGACCCTCTTATTGAAAAGGCCTTAGGAAAAATAAGTGTACTGGGTGTCTAATCAATGTTTTTTTCTATTTCCCGGGTCATATAAATGATCTCTGGGATTCTAAAATCAATGCCTTTCCTGTAATCTATTATTCAAAAGGATAACATATCTCCTCTTTTCATGCTGTTGTTTCGGTTGAGGCTCCGGGACCCTCTTATAAAAAAAGGCCTGAGGAAAAATAAGTGTACTGGGTGTCTAATCAATGTTTTTTTCTATTTGCCGGGGTCATATAAATGATCTCTGGGATTCTAAAATCAATGCCTTTCCTGTAATGTATTATTCAAAAGGATGACCTATCTCCTCTTTCATGCTGTTGTTTCTGTTGAGGCTCCGGGACCCTCTTATTAAAAAGGCCTGAGGAAAAATAAGTGTACTGGGTGTCTAATCAATGTTTTTTTCTATTTGCCGGGTCATATAAATGATCTCTGGGATTCTAAAATCAATGCCTTTCCTGTAATCTATTATTCAAAAGGATGACCTATCTCCTCTTTCATGCTGTTGTTTCGGTTGAGGCTCCGGGACCCTCTTATTAAAAAGGCCTGAGGAAAAATAAGTGTACTGGGTGTCTAATCAATGTTTTTTTCTATTTGCCGGGTCATATAAATGATCTCTGGGAATCTAAAATCAATGCCTTTCCTGTAATCTATTATTCAACAGGATGACATATCTCCTCTTTCATGCTGTTGTTTCGGTTGAGGCTCCGGGACCCTCTTATTAAAAAGGCCTGAGGAAAAATAAGTGTACTGGGTGTCTAATCAATGTTTTTTTCTATTTGCCGGGGTCATATAAATGATCTCTGGGATTCTACAATCAATGCCTTTCCTGTAATCTATTATTCAAAAGGATGACCTATCTCCTCTTTCATGCTGTTGTTTCGGTTGAGGCTCCGGGACCCTCTTATTAAAAAAGCCTGAGGAAAAATAAGTGTACTGGGTGTCTAATCAATGTTTTTTTCTATTTCCCGGGTCATATAAATGATCTCTGGGATTCTAAAATCAATGCCTTTCCTGTAATCTATTATTCAAAAGGATGACATATGTCCTCTTTCATGCTGTTGTTTCGGTTTGAGGCTCTGGGACCCTCTTATTAAAAAAGGCCTGAGGATAAATAAGTGTACTGGGTGTCTAATCAATGTTTTTTTCTATTTCCCCGGGTCATATAAATGATCTCTGGGATTCTAAATCAATGCCTTTCCTCTTTCATGCTGTTGTTTTGGTTGAGGCTCCGGGGACCCTCTTATTAAAAAGGCCTAAGAATAAATAAGTGTACTGGGTGTCTAATCAATGTTTTTTTCTATTTCCTGGGTCTATAAATGATCTCTGGGATTCTAAAATCAATGCCTTTCCTGTAATCTATTATTCAAAAGGATGACATAATGTCCTCTTTCATGCTGTTGTTTCGGTTGAGGCTCCGGGACCCTCTTATTAAAAAGGCCTGAGGATAAATAAGTGTACTGGGTGTCTAATCAATGTTTTTTTCTATTTCCGGGTCATATAAATGATCCCTGGGATTCTAAAATCAATGCCTTTCCTGTAATCTATTATTCAAAAGGATGACATATGTCCTCTTTCATGCTGTTGTTTCGGTTGAGGCTCCGGGCCCTCTTATTAAAAAGGCCTAAGAATAAATAAGTGTACTGGGTGTCTAATCAATGTTTTTTTCTATTTCCCGGGTCATATAAATGAGCTCTGGGATTCTAAAATCAATGCCTTTCCTGTAATCTATTATTCAAAAGGATGACATATCTCCTCTTTCATGCTGTTGTTTCGGTTGAGGCTCTGGGACCCTCTTATTAAAAGGCGCTGAGGATAAACTAAGTGTACTGGGTGTCTAATCAATGTTTTTTTCTATTTCCCGGGTCATATAAATGATCTCTGGGATTCTAAAATCAATGCCTTTCCTGTAATCTATTATTCAAAAGGATGACATATGTCCTCTTTCATGCTGTTGTTTCGGTTGAGGCTCCGGGACCCTATTATTAAAAAGGCCTGAGAATAAATAAGTGTACTGGGTGTCTAATCAATTATTTTTTCTATTTCCTGGGTCATATAAATGATCTCTGGGATTCTAAAATCAATGTCTTTCCTGTAATCTATTATTCAAAAGGATGACATATCTCCTCTTTCATGCTGTTGTTTCGGTTGAGGCTCCGGGACCCTCTTATTAAAAAGGCACTGAGGATAAATAAGTGTACTGGGTGTCTAATCAATGTTTTTTTCTATTTCCCGGGTCATATAAATGATCTCTGGGATTCTAAAATCAATGCCTTTCATTTAATCTATTATTCAAAAGGATGACATATGTCCTCTTTCATAATGTTTTTTCTGTTGAGGCTCCGGGAGCCTCTTATAAAAAGGCCTAAGGATAAAGAAGTGTACTGGGTGTCCAATCAATGTTTTTTTCTATTTCCCGGGTCATATAAATGATCTCTGGGATTCTAAAATCAATGCCTTAACTGTAATCAATTGTTCACAAGGATGCCATATGTCCTCTTTCATGCTGTTGTTTCAGTTGAGGCTCCGGGAGCCTCTTATAAAAAGGCCTAAGGATAAAGAAGTGTGCTGGGTGTCCAATCAATGTTTTTTTTATTTCACAGTTGCAAAAAAATTATCTATGGCTTTGTAAAATCTATGCTTACCTGTCATCTATTGTTCAAAAGGATGCCAATATGTCCTCTTTCCCTGCTGTTGTTTTTGTTGGGGGTCCGGAAACACTATTCTAAAAAGGCCGAAGGAGAACGACCTGTACTGTACTTGGTGTCCAATCATGTTTTTGTTTTCAACTTCACGGTTCATAATAAATATCGCTGTGTAACTAAAATCAATGCCATACCTGTACTCTGTTGTTCAAAAGGATGGCATATGTGGTGTTTCATTCTGTTGTGGTTGTTGAGGGTCGTGGCCGTGGGACAGCGTATAAAACGGCTGAAGGAGAACAACCTGTACAGCCTTGCTCCTCTTTTTAGGCAGGCCAGCTCATTGCATACATGCCCACAGACTCTGTAACGCATGCCTCTTTTAGGGAGAGGTGCAGCCATAATGCAGGGTCAGAACCTCTGCCTGCAACTGTTATACTCGATTTTGTGAAAGGAAGTAAGCTTACCATGGTTCCCTGCACGCACGTATTGTTGTTATATTTTGGTGAGGGTAATCATGATGGCCATGTAGACCACCACCAATGAGAGTCCTGGAAGTAACAGGGATGAGATGAAAGAGCTAAGAATAGTAGAACTTGAAACAACAGAGTTAGCCATGGGTGTTAGTGCAAAACCGCTTGGCTTTTTTTTGGCTTTGGGTGCGGCTATTCATGCTGGCCATATAGAGCTGCGACCATTCGGTATCGTATCAGCTATTAAACTAATAAGAACAGTACTACCAAAATACAGCCAATGAAGGGCCTTAGGAAGACTGAGCCAAGGTTGGATTGTAGTATTTGGTTAGGCTAATCATGATGGCCATGTAGACCACCACAGAGAGTCCTGGAAGTAACAGGGATGATGAGATGAAAGTGCTAAGAATAGTACTACTTGAAACAACAGAGTTAGCCATGGGTGTTAATACAAGACCACTTGGATTTATTTTTGTATTGGGTGCGGCTAATCATGCAGGCCATATAGAGCTGCCACCATTCGGTGTTGTATCAGCTATAAAAATAATAAAAACTGTACTATCAAAATACAGACAATGAAGGCCCTATGAAGACTGAGCAAAGGTTGGATTGTAGTATTTTGTTCGGCTAATCATGATGGCCATGTAGACCACCCGTAACAGTGATGAAAGTGCTAAGAATAGTACTAATTGAAACAACCGAGTTAGCAATGGGTGTTAGTCTAAGACCACTCAGCTTTTTTTTGGGTTTGGGTGCAGCTAATCATGAAGGCCAGATAGACCTACCACCATTTGGTTTTGTAACAGGTATTAAACTGCAAAGAACAGTACTACTTAACACAACCTACTTACCATGGGTCCCAGAGCATATGTTTGGTTATTATATTTTGTAAGGGTAATTGTGCAGGCCATATAGACCTCCACCGATAGGGTGAGTATGAGTAACAGCTATTAAAATGCGAAGGACATTACTAATTAACACAACATAGTTACCATGGGTCGCAGACCAAGAGCAGATGTCTTATTATTATATTTTGTATGGGTAATCATCCAGGCCGTATAGACCTCACCAAATAGGGGGAGTTACAGAGATTAAAGTGCTAAGAATGGTAGTACTTAAAACACAACCTAGTTAAAATAGGTACCAGACCGCATGTCTTATTATTATATTTTTTCAGGGTAATCAGGCAGGCCATATAGAACACCCCCGATAGGGGGGGGGGGGAAACAGGGATTAAAGTGCTAAGAAAAGTACTAATTAACACAAGCTAGTTGGGTCCAAGAATGCATGTTTAATTATTAGACTTTATTAGGGTAATTATATATCTAACAAATCTATCTATTTCTCTTCTATCGATTCTATCTAACTATCAATCTATGTATATCTATATATCCTATCTATCAATCTATCTTCTGTCTGGGATATTTTGAGACAGCCACTTTGGGAATGTTAGTTGATTTAGGCCCATTATGGCTTAAAAGCAGACATAAACTATGTAATTTTCCATGGGAGTTTTGCCAGGGATCCCCCTCTAGCATGCGACAGTCCAGGTGTTAGTACCCTTGAAACAACTTTTCCATCACTATTATGGCCAGAAAGAGTCCTTGTAGGTTTTAAAGTTCGCCTGCCTATTGAATTCAATTGCGGTTTGCGCGTTCACGAGCAATACCGGAAGTTCGAGTCCGCCGTTCGCGAACCGAAAATTTTAGGTTCACAACATCACTACTCTCCATACCTTCAAATTTAATGATTTGAGATCCTGATGGAAAAATGGGCCTTGAGATAGAAGGTCTGGCCTTAACGGAAGTGGCCAAGGCTGGAAACTGGACATCCAAACAAGATCTGCATACCAAAACCTGTGTGGCCATGCTGGAGCTACCAGCAGTACAAACAAATGCTCCATTATGATTTTGGAAATCACTCTTTGAAGAAGAACTAGAGACGGAAAGATATAAGCAGGATGATAATTCCAAGGAAGTGACAACGCATCCACTGCTTCCGCCTGAGGATCCCTGGACCTGGACAGATACCTGGGAAGTTTCCTGTTTAAATGAGAAGCCATCAGATCTATTTCTGGAAGCCCCCATATTTGAACAATCTGAAGAAACACCTCTGGGTGAAGAGACCATTCTCCTGGATATAAAGTCTGACGACTTAGATAATCCGCTTTCCAATTGTCTATGGACCACAGAGATTAGACAGGAGCTGGATTCCGCCCATGCAAGTATCCGAGATACTTCTTTCATAGCTTGAGGACTGTGAGTCCCACCTTGATGATTGACATACGCCACTGTTGTGACATTGTCTGTCTGAAAAGAAATAAACGGTTCTCTCTTCAGAAGAGGCCAGAACTGAAGAGCTCTGAGAATCGTACAGAGTTCCAAAATATTGATTGGTAATCTCGCCTCTTGAGATTTCCAAACCCCCTGCGCTGTCAGAGATCTCCAGACAGCTCCCCAACCTGAAAAACTCGCATATGTTGAAATCACAGTCCAGGTTGGACGAAGAAAAGGGGCCCCCTGAACCAAACGGTGGAGATCTAACCACCAAGTCAGAGATAGTCGAGTATTGGGATTTAAGGATATTAATTGTGATATCTTTGTATAATCCCTGCACCATTGGTTCAGCATACAAAGCTGAAGAGGTCTCATGTGAAAACGAGCAAAGGGGATCGCGTCCGATGCTGCAGTCATGAGACCTAAAACCTCCATGAACATAGCTACTGAAGGGAATGACTGAGACTGAAGGTTCCAACAAGCTGAAACCAATTTCAGACGTCTTTTGTTAGACAAAGTCATGGATACTGAATCTATTTGGAATCCTAAAAAGGTTACCCTTGTCAGGAATCAAGGAACATTTTGGTAAATTGATCCTCCAACCATGTCTTTGAAGAAACAACACTAGTTGATTCGTGTGAGATTCTGCAGAATGTAAAGACTGAGCAAGTACCAAGATATCATCCAAATAAGGAAACACTGCAATACCCTGCTCTCTGATTACAGAGAGAAGGGCACCGAGAACCTTTGAGAAGATCCTTGGAGCTGTTGCTAGGCCAAAAGGAAGAGCAACAAATTGGTAATGCTTGTCTAGAAAAGAGAATCTCAGGAACTGATAGTGATCTGTATGAATTGGAATATGAAGATAAGCATCCTGTAAGTCTATTGTGGACATATAATGCCCTTGCTGAACAAAAGGCAGAATAATCCTTATAGTCACCATTTTGAATGTTGGTATTCTTACATAACGATTCAAAATTTTTAGGTCCAGAACTGGTCTGAAAGAATTCTCTTTCTTTGGTACAATGAACAGATTTGAATAAAACCCCAGACCCAGTTCCAGATATGAAACTGGCACAATTACCCTAGATGACTCCAGGTCTGAAACACACTTCAGGAAAGCCTGAGCCTTTACTGGGTTCACTGGAATGCGTGAGAGAAAGAACCTTCTCACAGGCAGTCTTACCTTGAAACCTATTCTGTACCCTTGAGAAACAATGTTCTGAATCCAATGATTTTGAATTGAATAGATCCAAACATCTTTGAAAAATCGTAGTCTGTCCCCTACCAGCTGTGCTGGAATGAGGGACTCACCTTCATGCGGACTTGGGGGCTGGTTTTGATTTTCTAAAAGGCTTGGATTTATTCCAGACTGGAGAAGGCTTCCAATTGGAAACCGTTCCTATAGGGGAAGGGTCAGGCTTCTGTTCTTTATTCTGATGAAAGGAACGAAAACGGTTAGCAGCCCTAAATTTACCCTTAGATTTTTTATCTTGAGGCAAAAAGGCTCCCTTCCCCCCAGTGACAGTTGAAATTATAGAATCCAACTTAGAACCAAACAATTTATTACCTTGGAAAGAAAGAGATAGCAACGTTGACTTAGAAGTCGTATCTGCATTCCAAGATTTAAGCCATAAAGCTCTTCTAGCTAAAATAGCTGAAGACATATACCTGACATCAATTCTAATGATATCAAAAATGGCATCACAAATGAAATTATTAGCATGTTGAATTAGCTTAACAATGCTATACACATTATGATATGGTACTTGTTGCGCTAAAGCCTCCAACCAAAAAGTTGAAGCTGCAGAAACATCAGCCAAAGAAATAGCAGGCCTAAGAAGATGACCTGAACATAAATAAGCCTTCCTTAGATAAGATTCAAGCTTCCTATCTAAAGGATCTTTAAAAGAAGTACTATCTGCCGTAGGAATAGTAGTACGTTTAGCAAGAGTAGAGATAGCCCCATCAACTTTGGGGATTTTTCCCCAAAACTCCAATCTATCAGATGGCAAAGGGTACAGTCTCTTAAACCTTAAAGAAGGAGTAAATGAAGTACCCAAACTATTCCATTCCCTAGAAATTACATCTGAAATAGCACCAGGAACTGGAAAAACCTCTGGAATAACTACATGAGGTTTAAAAAACGAATTTAAACGTTTACTGGTTTTAATATCAAGAGGACTAGACTCCTCCATATCTAATGCAATCAACAAGTCTTTTAATAAAGAACGAATAAACTCCATTTTAAATAAATATGAAGATTTGTCAGTGTCAATATCTGAGGCAGAATCTTCTGAACCAGATAGATCCTCATCAAAGATAGATAAATCAGAATGCTGGCGGTCATTTAAAAATTCATCTAATTTATGAGAAGTTTTAAAAGACCTTTTACGTTTATTAGAAGGAGGTATAACAGACAGAGCCTTCTGAATAGAATTAGAAACAAATTCTCTCACATTAACAGGAATATCCTGAACATTAGAAGTTGAAGGAACAACAACAGGTAATGGACTACTACTAATGGAAATATTGTCTGCTTTTGAAAGTTTATCATGACAACTAACACAAACTACAGCCGGAGGAACAGTTACCACAAGTTTACAACAAATGCACTTAGCTTTGGTAGAACCGACATCAGGCAGCAGCATTCCAGACATAGATTCTGATACAGGGTCAAATTGAGACATCTTGCAATATGTAATAGAAAAAAACAACATATAAAGCAAAATTATCATATTCCTTAAATGACAGTTTCAGGAATGGGAAAAAATGTAAACAGAATAAGCCTCTGGAAACCAAAAGCAAAAAGAAACAAAGACTTAAATAATGTCAAAAAAACTGGCACCAAGTATGACGCCCATAATTGACAAATTTTTTGGCGCCAAAAACTTCTGCAACAAACACGAGCGTCATAGATGACGCAACTACGTGAAAACTCTCGGCACCAACTAAGACGCTGGAAATGACGTCATAACGTCAACAAACGTAATTCTTGCGCCAAAAATGACGCAATAAATTAAAGCATTTTTTGCTCCCGTGAGCCTAACAGCCCGCAATTTAGAAAGAAAAGTCAATCTGAAAAATTTTCAGGTAAGAATTTTTTTTTATTCATATGCATTTCCCAAAATGAAACTGACAGTCTGTAAGAAGGAAATATACTGATTAACCTGAATCATGGCAAATATAAGTATAAAACATATATTTAGAACTTTACATATAAAGTGCCAAACCATAGCTGAGAGTGTCATAAATAAAATAAGACATACTTACCAAAAGACAGATAGCCAAACCAGTACTGAAACGAAAATCAGCAGAGGTAATGGTATATAAGAGTATGTCGTCGATCTGAAAAGGGAGGTAGGAGATGAATCTCTACGACCGAAAACAGAGAACCTATGAAATAGGTCCCCGTTATGATGACCATTGCATTCAATAGGCAATAGTCCCTTCACATCCCTCTGTCATTCACTGCACTCTGAGAGGAAACCGGGCTTCAGCATGCTGCGAAGAGCATATCAACGTAGAAATCTAGCACAAACTTACTTCACCACCTCCATAGGAGGCAAAGTTTGTAAAACTGAATTGTGGGTGTGGTGGGGGGTGTATTTATAGGCATTTTGAGGTTTGGGAAACTTTGCCCCTCCTGGTAGGAATGTATATCCCATACGTCACTAGCTCATGGACTCTTGCCAATTACATGAAAGAAAGAAATATTGAACCACTAAGAACCTTTGAGAGTGCAATTACCCCAATATAAAGAGATTAAGAAGTATGCCAGCATCATTTAAATCACTGAGAGTTGAGCTGTTGATTGATGGAATGAAGACAAAATAGATAAGATAAAGATAGGCAAGCACATGTACTTTACAGGTTACGAATGGATAATGGTTTCAAGACTAGCTAACCAGTATTTCAAACAATTCCCTTTTAAAGGGACCTTAGAATATATATTGAACCACTAAGAACCTTTGAGAGTGCAATTACCCCAATATAAAGAGAACAAGAAGTATGCCAGCATAATTTAAATCACTGAGAGTTGAGCTGTTGTGTGGGCAACCAAGATGCTCAACAGAAACTTCAAAAATTAAATTTTATTCAGATAAATACTGTACAGTTGAAAACAAAAATGTTTGAAGACTACCTGACCTGTTTTACATTAAAACATCCCTTAATTTAATATATTAACCACAAACAACCTTTCATAGTGGAATCGCTATTCCTACAATATAAAGACAACAATAAGTATACTACTATCAGTCATCCATGAGAGTTCAATTAAAATATGAATTTTGTTTGTATATAAAAACAAAAAAATAGTCAATCAATGTCAGTGACAGTTTAGTTGTGAACTGTGCTGTGGAGGCTCCTCCATTTGTGCACTTCTGCATGTGAACCCCCAGACAAGAAGAGAAGAAAAATTTTTTTTTTGCTGAATAAAATATAATTTTTCCAATTGCCCCCTATTGGGAAATTTATATTTTATTTTTAACCCCAAAAATTCAAATCCAGAAGTTTAAAAAAGAAAAAAAAATGATTGTATGTATTTTGTTTAATCCGCACATGCGGTAGAGCCCTATCTTGCCTGTCACAGTGATCTATGCATTCACTGCAGGCGTCGCTCCCAGCCTCAAAGCCATTCCTATACAGGTTTTATCACACAGGCTGAACAGTGCGAGGGGGGTGGTGTTCACTTCAGCCTGTGCTCTGATATGCTGCACCAAGCATATGGCACCATGGCCATGAGGCTCCTCCCCCTCAATGGCACGAAAAACTCATTGTGGAGATAGTCGTTGAGCGGAGAGGAGCAAGACTGAGACTGAGAGCAGAGTTGAGAGACAAAACTGAGAAAAGTTTGATCCGTTATTTGCTTCGATAAAGGGATGTTGGAAATTTGTAAATGATTACGCAGCTCCATCTTCAAAATGTGTGTTAACTGGAAAATGTTGCTGGACCAGGATATGTGGGTGTTTTTTTATCAGGCTCCGGTGCCTGTAGGAAAGACATGCTCAGAGACTCTGTGGCTGCAAGCATCAGTTATGTTATTTACCTTATATTTTGTTTGCCCCAGACAGAGACCTCTGCACATTCCTCAGCACTTCTGCTGCATTTAATCCTCAGCTTTCCTGCATTTAATTCTCAGTTCTCCTGCTCACGGCACTTTTCATTGTGTTAGCAATGCTTGGAATGCTGTGAGCAGAGAAGCAGAGATTTAAATGCTGGAGAACTTTCCTGTAGCAGCATTTGCTGACATCTGGAAACTCACGGATGCCTGACCTGACAGCTGACAGACTAGAGAACTGTCAGCTGTAAAGGAGAATATGGTACCTGTGTTAGATGCAGAGCTGGAGCCTAGTTTTCTAAACGGTGGTGTGGGGAGAGGGGACTGAACTTGTGTGCGCTCTGTTCCTCATGCTGCTTTCCTCATTTCCAGTCAACCATCAGTAATCTGTTTTATAACATCTTTTAGAGCTCACACGGTCAGGCTGTGAACAGCAGTGCTGATATAATCTAGGGACCACTGCTGCACAGCCTGACCCCGAGAACTCTAAAAGCTTTTATAACAAATTACTGAGCAGACTGGTAATAAGGAATGCAGCATGTGTTCAAGTGTCTCACAGACATCTCTGACATTGAAGGGTTAAAAAAGGTATTTTGCCTACAAGAGGCAAAAAATGTAAGAGGGGCGCTTATTTGCATAAGCTAAGGTCAATAATTTATAAAACAGCGCTTAGGGTTATATTCCCAAAATTTATTAGCAAAATTATATTAGCAAAATTTTTTAGCAAAAATTTTTTTATGAAACATAAACAAAATAATAAAATACAATATAAGAGGGTATGCGTGTACAAATGTGGCCACTATTTGATACACTAAACTGAATTGCAATTCATAAAACCTATACACTGTAGCAAAAAATAAAACCTATGCACTGATAGCAATAAATAAAACTGATAGCAAAAACTTATACACTGATAGCAATAAAAATAAAAGTAGATTCTCGATAGTAGCAGTTAATAGCTTAATTAATAATTCTGTCCATATGTCTTATTACCAGAACCGGCAAACTTTATACACTGTTGCAATGTTTATTCTTGGCTATATTGCAATCTACCATCAGAGATAGATATTTATATTCCTTATTGTCTTTATATTCCTTAATGTCAGTTGAAAAAACAAAGATTGTGATAAAGTTACCTTTGGTTCAGGCGTATCGATATTTTGTATCACCTCTTTCAGTAAAGGAACAAAGGAACAAAGGAACAAAGGAGAAACTCCAGTGGCGGAATTTAAACAAAAAAACTTTCAATCTCTTAGATATTCCTTGTCTTTAGAATTCACCTCTTTGTTGCTTAGTTGGTGGTCTTCCTATGGGCTTTTCAAATAAACATCCGTTCCGATCTTTTGCAAGAGCCTATCAGGAGAATTTGTTTCTGATCACCTGAATGCTGGGCTCGCGGGGGTATTTGAAAAAGGAAACCGCTAGTGATTTCGGAAACCAGCTGGTTTAGTTTTTGCGATCCTCACTGTAGCCTCTGGAGTGTTGATTTCTTTGCCGGTGTACACAAAACCGGTTTTAAGTCTCTAGAATCGATCACCAGGGATAGATGTATTAGTATCCTTATGTTTCTGGAGCCAAATCTACGCGTTTCGGCTCAGTGGTGAGCCTTTATCAAGATGACTCCTTTAGTGGATACCTGGTTATTTATATCCTATTCACTTTGTTATTCCGGTTCATTTAACCTCTTAGGGTATTATGTTAGAAGCAGTTACTTAGTGATTCCGGTTGACATATGTAGCTAAGTTTCATTCATTTATATATTGCTATTCTTATTAGAAAAATATGATCATAAAGTCAAATATATAAAGTCTAAGAGTTTAAAAAATGATAATAAATATATAATGTCTAACAGCTTAAAACATTCTATTGTTCATTTCAAATGTAATTATAAAGGGAGAAAAGGGAAGAAAACCCAAAATGCTACTTTTACATATATATAAACGTTATTTAAAACGTTATTTAAAAAATGGGATAAAAAATGGGATAAAAGGATTTTTGTAATAAAAGATTTGAAATAAGTTTAATTTAATAATACAATAACATTATAAAACTTCATTAAATTCCAAAAAGATTTTTGTAAAGCATGTTATTTATTTATTTATTTATAAATGAAGGAATAAAAATATATATATTTGTAATTTATTAAAATATATATATGTGATTCTATTTAAAAAATATTCTATTTGGAAAATATTCTATTTAAAAAAGATTTCATAAATGTTTAAGATGATTTAAAGTTCATTATTAATTAAATGGATTTAGATCCAATTCTGCATTTAGCCCATATGGGGTTAGTGAGTTAAAATTGACTATTAATTCTGCTTCATTGTATAGAAGATTGGTAGTGGTATCACAGTTGCTTTTTTGCACTTTTTTTATACCCCAATATAAAAAACCCTCTGTTTTCTGATCGTGATGTTCTTTAAAATGCTTGGACAATAAATGATCTTCATATCCCCATTCTATGTTTAAAAGATGTTGTCTAATTCTATCACGTAGGGGTAGACAACATCTTTTAAACATAGAATGGGGATATGAAGATCATTTATTGTCCAAGCATTTTAAAGAACATCACGATCAGAAAACAGAGGGTTTTTTATATTGGGGTATAAAAAAAGTGCAAAAAAGTAACTGTGATACCACTACCAATCTTCTATACAATGAAGCAGAATTAATAGTCAATTTTAACTCACTAACCCCATATGGGCTAAATGCAGAATTGGATCTAAATCCATTTAATTAATAATGAACTTTAAATCATCTTAAACATTTATGAAATCTTTTTTAAATAGAATATTTTCCAAATAGAATATTTTTTAAATAGAATCACATATATATATTTTAATAAATTACAAATATATATATTTTTATTCCTTCATTTATAAATAAATAAATAAATAAATAACATGCTTTACAAAAATCTTTTTGGAATTTAATGAAGTTTTATAATGTTATTGTATTATTAAATTAAACTTATTTCAAATCTTTTATTACAAAAATCCTTTTATCCCATTTTTTATCCCATTTTTTAAATAACGTTTTAAATAACGTTTATATATATGTAAAAGTAGCGTTTTGGGTTTTCTTCCCTTTTCTCCCTTTATAATTACATTTGAAATGAACAATAGAATGTTTTAAGCTGTTAGACATTATATATTTATTATCATTTTTTAAACTCTTAGACTTTATATATTTGACTTTATGATCATATTTTTCTAATAAGTATAGCAATATATAAATGAATGAAACTTAGCTACATATGTCAACCGGAATCACTAAGTAACTGCTTGTAACATAATACCCTAAGAGGTTAAATGAACCGGAATAACAAAGTGAATAGGATATAAATAACCAGGTATCCACTAAAGGAGTCATCTTGATAAAGGCTCACCACTGAGCCGAAACGCGTAGATTTGGCTCCAGAAACATAAGGATACTAATACATCTATCCCTGGTGATAGATTCTAGAGACTTAAAACCGGTTTTGTGTACACCGGCAAAGAAATCAACACTCCAGAGGCTACAGTGAGGATCGCAAAAACTAAACCAGCTGGTTTCCGAAATCACTAGCGGTTTCCTTTTTCAAATACCCCCGCGAGCCCAGCATTCAGGTGATCAGAAACAAATTCTCCTGATAGGCTCTTGCAAAAGATCGGAACGGATGTTTATTTGAAAAGCCCATAGGAAGACCACCAACTAAGCAACAAAGAGGTGAATTCTAAAGACAAGGAATATCTAAGAGATTGAAAGTTTTTTTGTTTAAATTCCGCCACTGGAGTTTCTCCTTTGTTCCTTTGTTCCTTTGTTCCTTTACTGAAAGAGGTGATACAAAATATCGATACGCCTGAACCAAAGGTAACTTTATCACAATCTTTGTTTTTTCAACTGACATTAAGGAATATAAAGACAATAAGGAATATAAATATCTATCTCTGATGGTAGATTGCAATATAGCCAAGAATAAACATTGCAACAGTGTATAAAGTTTGCCGGTTCTGGTAATAAGACATATGGACAGAATTATTAATTAAGCTATTAACTGCTACTATCGAGAATCTACTTTTATTTTTATTGCTATCAGTGTATAAGTTTTTGCTATCAGTTTTATTTATTGCTATCAGTGCATAGGTTTTATTTTTTGCTACAGTGTATAGGTTTTATGAATTGCAATTCAGTTTAGTGTATCAAATAGTGGCCACATTTGTACACGCATACCCTCTTATATTGTATTTTATTATTTTGTTTATGTTTCATAAAAAAATTTTTGCTAAAAAATTTTGCTAATATAATTTTGCTAATAAATTTTGGGAATATAACCCTAAGCGCTGTTTTATAAATTATTGACCTTAGCTTATGCAAATAAGCGCCCCTCTTACATTTTTTGCCTCTTGTAGGCAAAATACCTTTTTTAACTGTTCTTTTATAACCGTTTGTTGGGAGAATAACGGGATATAAAGAGGAGGCTTTTTTAAGGTCTTTCCCTTAGCTCTAGGGTGAGAGTCTTTTGATATACATATCTGACATTGAAGGGGTTAAGCAATACTGTTGCCCTTGTTGGGCTAGAAGTGTCATCTGCCATAAATTAGGTAATCTGTTGTCACTTATCAAAATAACAAGGAGAAAAAAAAAGGTGATGTCACTCTGTGTTTAAAAATGTGCAACATGGTCAAGAAATGTATTTTGCAATAAGAAAACATTTCATTCATATTTATGGGTATTTACTGTAATTCCTGTTGCAATAAGTTTATCTGTCCAGGAAACATGGGGGTGCAATGCATTGCAACTCTGACTGCTTAGTGGCAATAAGCACTTCTGGTCTTATAGATAAAATGTAAAATAAAATAAAATTCACTGGAAATATGTACAATAAATTCTTATCAGGAATATGAATATATGAAAAACATACGGCTAGATTACGAGTTTTGCGGTATGGGTGAAAAAGCAGTGTTAAGGCTCATAACGCTGCTTTTTCACTACCGCTGGTATTACGAGTCTTGCGGGTTTAGGGGCACCGCACACTTTTTTGGCCATAATGCAACGTAATTACCACAGCTTTCAAAAAGTCCTTTTTCAATGGGACTTCCATAGCGCCGGTATTACGAGTCTGCCTGGGAGGCAAAAAAGTGAGCGGTACAGCCAATACCGCCAAGATCCATAACGTAAACTGAAAGTCAGTAGTTATGAGTTTTGCGCTACAAAGCGGTAACATAAAACTCATAACTAAAGTGCTAAAAAGTACACTAGCACCCATAAACTACCTATTAACCCCTAATCCGAGGCCCTCCCGCATCGGAAACACTAAAATAAAATTATTAACCCCTAATCTGCCGCTCCGGACATCGCTGCCACTATAATAAACATATTAACCCCTAAACCGCCGCACTCCCGCATCGCAATCACTAGTTAAATATTATTAACCTCTAATCTGCTGCCCCTAACATCGCCGCCACCTACCTACATTTATTAACCCCTAATCTGCCGCCCCCAACGTAGCAGCCACTATACTAAATTTATTAACCCCTAAACCTAAGTCTAACCCTAACCCTAACACCCCCTAACTTAAATATAATTAAAATAAATCTATATAATAAAACCATTCTATTAATAACTAAATAATTTGTATTTAAAACTAAATACTTAGCTGTAAAATAAACCCTAAGCTAGCTACAAAATAACTAATAGTTACATTATAGCTATCTTATGGTTTATTTTTATTTCACAGGCAAGTTTGTATGTATTTTAACTAGGTAGAATAGTTACTAAATAGTTATTAACTATTTACTAACTACCTAGCTAAAATAAATAAAATTTTACCTGTAAAATAAAACCTAACCTGTCTTACACTAACACCTAACCTTACAATACAATTAAATAAATTACATAAATTAAATACAATTACCTAAATTACAAAAAAACCCCACTAAATTACACAAAATAAAAAAAGAAATGATCAGATATTTAAACTAATTACACCTAATCTAATAACCCTTTCAAAACAAAAAAGCCTCCCCAAAATAAAAAAAAACCCTAGCCTAAACTAAACTACCAATAGCCCTTAAAATGGCCTTTTGCGGGGCATTGCCCCAAAGAATTCAGCTCTTTTACCTGTAAAAAAAATACAAACAACCCCCAACAGTAAAACCCACCACCCACACAACCAACCCCCCAAATAAAACCTAACTAAAAAATCCTAAGCTCCCCATTGCCCTGAAAAGGGCATTTGGATGGGCCTTGCCCTTAAAAGGGCATTTAGCTCTTTTTCAAGTGCCCAAACCCCTAATCTAAAAATAAAACCCACCCAATAAACCCTTAAAAAAGCTTAACACTAACCCCTGAAGAACCACTTACAGTTTTTGAAGACCTGACATCCATCCTCAACAAAGCGGTAGAAGTCCTTATCGAAGCCGGCAGAAGTCTTCATCCAAGCGGCCGAAGTCTTCATCCAATCCCGCAGAAGTCTTCATCCAGACGGCATCTTCTATCTTCATCCTACATCTTCAAGACATCCGGCACAGAGCATCCTTTTCAATCGAAGTCTTCTTGCAGAATGAAGGTTCCTTTAAATGACGTCATCCTATTGGCTGATCCTATCAGCCGATAGGATTGAGCTCGCATTCTATTGGCTGATTGGAACGGCCAATAGGATTTTTTCACCTTTAATTCCGATTGGCTGATAGAATTCTATCAGCCAATCGGAATTCAAGGGACGCCATCTTGGATGACATCATTTAAAGGAACCTTCATCCTGCAAGAAGACTTCAATTGAAGAGGATGCTCCGCGCCGGATGTCTTGAAGATAGAGCCGCTCCGCGCCGGATGGATGAAGATAGAAGATGCTGTCTGGATGAAGACTTCTGCGGGCTTGGATGAAGACTTCGGCCGCTTGGATGAAGACTTCTGCCGCTTCGTTGAGGATGGATGTCGGGTCTTCAAAAACTGTAAGTGGATTTTCGGGGGTTAGTGTTAGGCTTTTTTAAGGGTTTATTGGGTGGGTTTTATTTTTAGATTAGGGGTTTGGGGACTTGAAAAAGAACTATATGCCCTTTTAAGGGAAATGCCCATTCAAATGCCATTTTCAGGGCAATGGGGAGCTTAGGTTTTTTTAGTTAGGATTTTATTTGGGGGGTTGGTTGTGTGGGTGGTGGGTTTTACTGTTGGGGGGTTGTTTGTATTTTTTTTTACAGGTAAAAGAACTGATTTCTTTGGTGCAATGCCCTGTAAAAGGCCCTTTTAAGGGCTATTGGTAGTTTAGTTTAGGCTAGGGGTTTTTTTTTTGGGGGGGGGCTTTTTTAATTTTGATAGGGCTATTAGATTAGGATAATTGTATTGAATTTAGGTAATTGATTTAATTGTAGTGTAATGTTAGGTGTTAGTGTAAAACAGGTTAGGTTTTATTTTACAGGTAAATTTGTATTTATTTTAGCTAGGTAGTTAGTAAATAGTTAATAACTATTTAGTGACTATTCTACCTAGTTAAAATAAATACAAACTTGCCTGTAAAATAAAAATAAACCCTAAGCTAGCTACAATGTAACTATTAGTTATATTGTAGCTAGCTTAGGGTTTATTTTATAGGTAAGTATTTAGTTTTAAATAGGAATTATTTAGGTAATGATAGTAGGTTTTATTTAGATTTATTTTAATTATATTTAAGTTAATGGGTCTTAGGGTTAGACTTAGGTTCAGGGGTTAATAAATTTAGTATAGTGGCGACGACGTTGGGGCAGCAGATTAGGGGTTAATAAATGTAGGTAGGTGGCAGCGATGTTAGGGAGGGCAGATTAGGGGTTAATAATATTTAACTAGTGTTTGTGATGCAGGAGTGCGGCGGTTTAGGGGTTAATATGTTGTGGTGGCGATGTCCGGAGCGCTAGATTAGGGGTTCATAAGTATAATGTAGGTGTCGACGATGTCGGGGGCAGCAGATTAGGGGTTAATAAGTGTAAGATTAGGGGTGTTTAGACTTGGGGTTCATGTTAGGGTGTTAGGTATAAACATAAATTTTCTTTACCCATAGGAATCAATGGGGCTGCGTTACAGAGCTTTACGCTGCTTTATTGCAGGTGTTAGGCTTTTTGTCAGCCGGCTCTCCCCATTGATGTCTATGGGGAAATCGTGCACGAGCACGTAAAACCAGCTCACTGCGGCTTTCAGCAGCGCTGGTATGGAGCATAATTTAAAAAAAACTGTGTATTTTGGGTAAAAAAAATTATAAAACAAAAGCAAAATAAATTATTACCATATACAGCCAAGCACATATTTGCTATTTTTAAAGGCTTACAAATGAAATCTGATGGAATCATAGGCCTCATAGCCTCTATCTCTTCAACAAGCATAAGACCATCAATATCTGTGATTTTAGATGTTTCCACTGAGTCCGTAGCAGGGTTTTTTTTTTTGTAAGTGCAGCTTCTAGATATGCCGCATGCACTTTTATTTCTTCTTTGTAATATTCATGGAATTTAAATAAAAATCCAAAAAACTCAAAATGTTTTTTTAATTTGAGCAAAACGTGGCTGCAAAGATTGATTTGCCTTATCACATATTTGATTAAAACATTGAACTCTAAATTCTTCCTTAGGATCAACAAATGGCTCATCTGAAGACTCATAACTGAAATGGCATTTTCTTTTCTTTAATCTTTTTCTTGTAAATTGTGTATCTATCTCTAGAGCATCAGCAAGCTCATTTGCATCTATGAGTGTCTGGTTAAAACTCTTGTCTCTATATTCTTTTAACCAACTGAGGAGTTTTTCAAATTTTGATAGGCCATTAGATATATCTATTGTTTCCCTTTGCAATCCCTTACTTATAAGGTTGACTTTGTACAACAGATTATACCAAAGAACTAATGAAACAAAAAATGTGTACTCTTTCCGGTGATTAGCCAATGACTCGGCTTCACTTCTACATACAGAATCATCGGATTTCTACAAAAGCATAAAATATTTTCCCAGCTTGAAATCTAATAGCTTTAATGCTATCTATGCGACACTCCCACCTTGTTTCACTAAGGAGTTTCACAGTAAGCCTAGACACACATTTCTGTAAAACTGCCCACCTTTGAAGGATTCCAAAAAAGGTCACAGCCTCAGAACATATTTAAGCCATGTCACACAAAACTAAATTATAAATATGTCAGGCACAAGGTGTGAAAAATGCCTGTGGAATTTCTTTTAGCAAACGAGCTTGAACACCATGTTCTTTTCCCTTCATATTTGAGCCATTGTCGTAGCCTTGACCCCTTATATGTTAAGACCTAAATTTTCAATTTCATTTTTGACTGCATTAAAGAGATATTCACCAGTACTGGATTCAACTGTTATAAATTTTATGAAATGCTCATAAACGCCAGTTGATTAAAATTTTGCAGCATTGACACGGTTTATTATGTTTCTTCTAACTGCATTTCCCATAACCCCAAGTAACTCATTTTGAATAGTTTTACAGAGATAGTGACCATGAATTTTGTTATTTGAAACCTTTCTAATGTGTTCTTGCATCACAAGATAAAATTTAGCAATTATTTCTACTAAACCCAACAATTCCCATTGTGTGGGCTTCCAAGTTGGACAACAGAACCTCTGAAAGCTAAATTTCTTTGTGATAAATACTGTACAATTGAAAACAATTGGTCAAATACTTGATGCCATTATTGCTTTCCCTTATTAATAATCTGAACTTGCATTTTATCTATTATTTCCTCTGATAAGAGCCTTTTTTGAAGTATAGAACAATGAAGCATTGTATTTAAGTGTGTATTAGAATTTTCATGATCAGATAATCTAACATGAGCATTTTTTCAGTTGTTAAACCCTCTAGTAGACAAAACACCAAATAGCCGATAGTAAAAACAAAATATTCGGTAAGAACTCACTGAATACACAAGCCAATTACGATAAATAACCTCACCATTTGAGAGTTTTCTTTTACAAAGAATTTTAGAAAATTGTTGTCCATTTTTATTTGTTGGAAAGTCCTCCTGTGTACTTTTTTGTGGACCTTTTTGTACTAGATAATCTCTTATATTTTTATATGTATTCTGGCCAGCATGCAGGATCATCTGAAGTGTTGAGTTGCTTTTTATCTGGAGGATGTGTTTTGGGATCTGTAATCTGTTCTTCTTCTGGAATATGGATAACTGGACCATCTGTACTCTGTTCTTCATCTGGAAGATGGATAACTGGACCATTAGTACTCTGTTCGATGGATAACTGGATCATCTGTACTGCTCTCACTTGACTCTATTTCATTTATTTCTTTGTTAGAACCTTCTTCTAATGATCCATTAGGATTTTCAATTGCTTCCACAAACTCTTCATTGCTCATGTCATGAATCTGTCCCTGGGCTTCTTGTTTGTACAAATACTTGTTCATCAAACCGAACAATTTTTTCTCATCTTTTTTTGGGGGGTTGCTGATTTTTCTTTTTTTACTTTCTCTCTAGTATTTTCTTGCAAGGTCTCTAGCTTGTTTGGACATCCGGAAAACATATAACCTGAAACATTGAAAAACAAAAACAAACCAAAAACACTCAACTCCATTGATAATTCAAAGTTTATTGAATAAAATATTTTTTTATATGTACAAAAAAAATAGTATAAAGTTTATATAAATATATGTGTTTGTGCACACACATAAGAGAAAGTGTGTGAGATAGTGCGGGATTCATGAAAGATAAACTGTGTCCTAATACAAGATACAGACAAACTTTAAATTGTTCGCATTTAAAGGGAAGCATTAAAAACTTGTCACTACAAGCCATTTTTTAGTGTTGCATTGCTGTAGATCAGTAAAGTCCTAAAATTTTGAAAAAAAACCCCATCGTTTTTATTACAATAAGTAAAATAATCAAAATGCCATTACATGTGTATCTAATTTAATGTTTTGTGGTGTTCTGAAAAATGCTTCAGAATAGTGATACTCAGACATGTAAAATATTTTTCATTGTGAACTAGATTGATTTTATATATATATATATATATATATATATATATATATATATATATGTATATATATATATAATCTATACATAATATATACTATATATATATATATATATATATATATATATATATATATATATATATATATATATATATATATATATATATATATATATATATATATATATATATACAGGGAGTGCAGAATTATTAGGCAAGTTGTATTTTTGAGGATTAATTTTATTATTGAACAACAACCATGTTCTCAATGAACCCAAAAAACTAATTAATATCAAAGCTGAATAGTTTTGGAAGTAGTTTTTAGTTTGTTTTTAGTTATAGCTATTTTAGGGGGATATCTGTGTGTGCAGGTGACTATTACTGTGCATAATTATTAGGCAACTTAACAAAAAACAAATATATACCCATTTCAATTATTTATTTTTACCAGTGAAACCAATATAACATCTCAACATTCACAAATATACATTTCTGACATTCAAAAACAAAACAAAAACAAATCAGTGACCAATATAGCCACCTTTCTTTGCAAGGACACTCAAAAGCCTGCCATCCATGGATTCTGTCAGTGTTTTGATCTGTTCACCATCAACATTGCGTGCAGCAGCAACCACAGCCTCCCAGACACTGTTCAGAGAGGTGTACTGTTTTCCCTCCTTGTAAATCTCACATTTGATGATGGACCACAGGTTCTCAATGGGGTTCAGATCAGGTGAACAAGGAGGCCATGTCATTAGATTTTCTTCTTTTATATCCTTTCTTGCCAGCCACGCTGTGGAGTACTTGGATGCGTGTGATGGAGCATTGTCCTGCATGAAAATCATGCTGCCCTTTACCAATCCAGCCACGGGCCCATCCATCTGGCCCATCAAGACTCACTCTCTTTTCATCAGTCCATAAAACCTTAGAAAAATCAGTCTTGAGATATTTCTTGGCCCAGTCTTGACGTTTCAGCTTGTGTGTCTTGTTCAGTGGTGGTCATCTTTCAGCCTTTCTTACCTTGGCCATGTCTCTGAGTATTGCACACCTTGTGCTTTTGGGCACTCCAGTGATGTTGCAGCTCTGAAATATGGCCAAACTGGTGGCAAGTGGCATCTTGGCAGCTGCACGCTTGACTTTTCTCAGTTCATGGGCATTTATTTTGCGCCTTAGTTTTTCCACACGCTTCTTGCGACCCTGTTGACTATTTTGAATGAAAACGCTTGATTGTTCGATGATCACGCTTCAGAAGCTTTGCAATTTTAAGAGTGCTGCATCCCTCTGCAAGATATCTCACTATTTTTTACTTTTCTGAGCCTGTCAAGTCCTTCTTTTGACCCATTTTGCCAAAGGAAAGGAAGTTGCCTAATAATTATGCACACCTGATATAGGGTGTTGATGTCATTAGACCACACCCCTTCTCATTACAGAGATGCACATCACCTAATATGCTTAATTGGTAGTAGGCTTTCGAGCCTATACAGCTTGGAGTAAGACAACATGCATAAAGAGGATGATGTGGTCAAAATACTCATTTGCCTAATAATTCTGCACTCCCTGTATATATATACTGTATATATATATATATTTATATATAAAAAAAATGATATGACATTTCTGACTCACCAATTGCACTGCCAACGGATGCGACTCCTTTTCAAATGATCTGTCACTGGACCACGACAAAACTTGTCTCTGCCAAACCAATCCAGGTTTAGTAAATACGGCGTTACGGTTAACAACTCCTATTTTTAAATAAAAATAAAGGTACTCCAGATTACTAATCCACACTATAAAATTGGAAGGAACCCAAGGCAATATTTTAGGAACCAACAGTAGAATATAAGTGCAAGCCACCCACTTAGTATGACACAAACAGCCATGGGGTCAAGTATGGCCCCGTCCTATGCCAACCTATGAGAAATAGTACATCTTCTTGGTCAGAAACCCCAATGTCCTACTTTACCGTAGGTATATTGACGATTTGTTTGTGGTGTGGGGAGGTACCCATGATGAGTTAACGGAATGGATTCACTATCTCAATAATGCAGAACCATCAATTACCCTAAAAAGTGAAAGAGATGAGTAAAAGATACATTTTTTGGATCTATGCATATTTAAATCTGCAACTGATGTCGGGTGTATTTTGAAGACCACTCTCTACTCAAAACCGACGGATCGGAACACCCTTCTTCAAAGTAACAGTTTTCATCCTATGCAGTTAAAGAAAGGCATTATCAAATCCCAGCTCTTGAGGGTAATCTGTAACAACTCAGACCCATCCAAAAAACTAACACAGCTTAATGAAATGAAGATAAGATTTCTGGAAAGGGGCTATAGCCAAACAATGGTGACTGAAATAATGAATGAGGTGATCCACTTAGATCAGACCACTTTGATTCAAAGAAAACAAAAATATGAAAATGAAGAGATTGATTCAACCATTAATTTTGTGACTGGGTATAGTCCAGCAACTAAACAAATTGGGGAGATTGTTAAAAAGAACTGGCATCTCATAAAAGGAGATTCAACGTTACCATTCACAGAGATACCCCCACCAAGGGTGGTACATAGGAGTGGACATAGCGTTAAAACACTACTGATGAAAACAGACCCCTGGCGCAGTGCCAGGTCCTGGCTGGCCAAGACTAAAATGGGCTGCTTTAAATGTGGCAGCTGTGTCACCTGTAATTCATTACTGACAGGACAGAGGTTTCATCATCCACATTCCACTAAAACATACTTGATCAGGCATAGACTCACATGCACATCCTAGTTTGTAGTATACTTCCTCACTTGTCCGTGTGGAAGAAACTACATTGGTAAAACAAGTACTAGTTTCCGAGAAAGACTGGCAAATCATAAGAGTGCAATTAGGGCTGCCTTTAAAGAAGGGCAGTCTGATCAACCTGTTGCTCGCCACTTCCTGGAGTCTAATCACCCCATATCCTACCTAAGAGCTATGCTAATCGACATGGTGGTCCCACCAAGGAGGGGTGGTGACAGGCATAAGGAACTTTTGTGTTGTGAAAGCAGATGGATCTACAGGCTCAATACACTTAGTCCCCATGGGCTTAATGTCCACTTGGACTATGCATTATTTTACTAATATCCAGCTAGTATTCTATCTACCATTGAAGCTGCATAATGTGATATACCTATATACTTTGTTTGGCTATATGTTTATCTGTATGATTTTGCATTTAACTACTGTAGCATATTCCATGTATTTGCTGACTAAACATTATGTAGCACCCACACACTATTGGGCTTAGCTTGTTTATAATAATGTCTGTGAGTGGGGCTTCCCCTGTATACTTCTCAGTGTGATGTTTGCCACTGAGTGTTATTTATAGTTGATTTAATACTGTGGGCTCTCTTAATATCGTCCCTTCGTGAACACATTGAGGGCATATGTTTGTGTCATACTAAGTGGGTGGCTTGCACTTATATTCTACTGTTGGTTCCTAAAATATTGCCTTAGGTTCCTTCCAATTTTATAGTGTGGATTAGTAATCTGGAGTACCTCGGGTATGGAGCGGTTGTCTGATCTAAATAATTGTGATATATGTTGTACTTTGGTTGTCTGCCACTTCCTTGACTAACTTGAAAACCTGGCTACGCTTGAGTTTCAATCCTTTTGTGTTTACAGTTACGTTATATTGTAGCCCTGCTAAACTCTAGAAACATTGGGTTGTTGTTATGGTATAGTAGTTTGTATCAGGTGGTTGTTGTTTGGCATTATGTGGGGTTTATTGACAGTTCTTCTCCACCCTGTCCATGTGTATATAACGCTGTTTTAGGCAACAGCTGTTTTCGGGTCTATGACACTGATGGATTAGTTGATTTAGCTACGCAACCACACGCCCCCTGGTTTGGACCTATTGTATTGCTCCTCCTGGTTTGTTTACAGTTACGTTAGATTGTAGCTTTGCTAAACGCTTGAAACATTGGTTTGTCGTTAAGGTATATTAGTTTGTATCGGGTGGTTGTTGTTTGGCATCATGTGGGGTTTATTGACAGTTCTGCTCCGTCTTGTCTATGTGTATATATCGTTGTTTTAGACAACAGCTGCTTTCAGGTCTATGACACTCACCGATTAGTTGATTTAGCTACGTAGCCAAACGCCCCCTTGTTTGGACCAATTGAATTGCTCCTCTTATGAATATAAGCCGTACAGGTGCTTCAGGTGTATTAACACATTATCATGATTGTGGAGCACGGCTACGTGCCGATATGAGGTAAAGTTGGCGGTTTTTCTATCTTCCATCACTGTTGTTAGTATGATCTGTATTTACGGTTAGCTTTCCGTTACACGGAGCGTCCTCATTGTTTGTTCTATGTATTAGAGGGCTTAGTTTGACGTATGCAATTATGGTTTTGTGTCTTGACATACATTACCGACTGGCCCCTTTTTCTTTTGTTCTTAGTTGGTATAACTAGTGCTGAGATTACTCCTTGGTTTGTTTACATATTAGTGCTTTGGTAACATATGATTCCACGGTAGCTGTATTTTTTCTACATGCATTATGTCTTGAGTAACACTTGTATTGAACGCATCATATCTTTTCACCTGAATAGCGGCTTGCTCTATATATTTTTAACACTGTGGTAAGTTTTTATTAGATCTCTGGGCATCACAGTTTCCTAGCGATATTTCACTAGTGGATTTTCCTTTGTGGCCGTGAACCTACTAGAGCTTATTTGCCTATTCATTAAACACATGAGCTATTAACTTTATGATGATGCACTGTATAGTACATAAGTACATTCAGTACATTAGTATTTTTTTAGTGGGTTTGATGATTTGTATGCACTATGTGTAAAGTGAGGCTGTTTTGTAACAGCTAATCTTAATGATTCCATGCTTTATATTGTTTATGGTTTGTGTTTGGAGATGGACCATACATATGTGTGCATGGTTAGATATTGCTTACCGGTTAATATCTATTTTTGATTGTTATTTATATTTATATAGTACCCCAGAAAGACTTTAAGCAGGTTTGCTTTAGCATTGTGAGTATGCTAGGGTTTTAGTAGGATATTATTCTATTGCCCTTAGCTGTATGAAGTGAGGTATGCAGTTTGACATGACTATGCAATACCTATATGGCTGCTCCGCAGGTTGTTTCTTGATAATAGATTGTGTTTAGTGGATTACTGTGTTATTACTGTGTATCATGGCCTTTTGGTAGTCATGAGTTAAAGTGTATCCTGTTTATCCTGGTGGTGGGTGTTTGTTTTCACACTTGATCGCATAATTTTGTGTTTGTACATATATTTCCTTTTTTCTTGTTCTACAGATTTTCTATGTCTTGAGGAAGGCTCTTAATAGGGCCGAAACGTCGACTCTGTCTTTGATGTGATTCTTAAGTGCCCTTCACTTTCTACTACAAATTATATATATATATATATATATATATATATATATATATATATATATATATATATATATATATATATATATATATATTTATATAAAAAAATTATATGACATTTCTGACTCACCAATTGCACTGCCAACGGATGTGACTCCTTTTCAAATGGTCTGTCACTGGACCACGACAAAACTTGTCTCTGCCAAACCAATCCAGGTTTAGAAAATACGGCGTTATGGTTGACAACTCCTATTTTTAAATAAAAATAAAGGTGATTTGTTATTTCAAGCATTTCCATGTCAACAAATTTACAGGACACTTTGTATCTGTTCACTTACTTACTAACCAATTATTAGTGAACAATAAAAGTATATTTGGCTACTGGACGTACAATTAAAGTATAGTTTTCTAATGGACAATATCTAAAAGTATAGTTGGCTAGTGGACAAAAACAGTAGTGTAAATTTAAAAAAAAAAAAAAAATTTTTACATCAGTCTGCTAGTGTAATCTAATAGCAGTTGCCTGCCTGCCACTGCCATCCTGTGTGTCAGGCTCACAGCATATACTGTGCCTACTCGCTCAGTGCCACTACTCATATCTGGTGTAACATTAGTGTAAATTTTAAAAAAAAAACTTTTACATCAGTCTGCTAGTGTAATCTAATTTCAGTTGCCAGGCCAGCCTGCCACTGCCAGCCTGTGTGTCAGGCTCACAGCATATACTGTGCCTACTTGCTCAGTGCCACCACCAGTCATATCTGGTGTAACAGTAGTGTAAATTTTAAAAAAAAACTTTTACATCAGTCTGCTAGTGTAATCTAATAGCAGTTGCCTGCCTGCCACTGCCATCCTGTGTGTCAGGCTCACAGCATATACTGTGCCTACTCGCTCAGTGCCACTACTCATATCTGGTGTAACATTAGTGTAAATTTAAAAAAAAAAACTTTTACATCAGTCTGCTAGTGTAATCTAATTTCAGTTGCCAGGCCAGCCTGCCACTGCCAGCCTGTGTGTCAGGCTCACAGCATATACTGTGCCTACTTGCTCAGTGCCACCACCAGTCATATCTGGTGTAACAGTAGTGTAAATTTTTTAAAAAAAACTTTTACATCAGTCTGCTAGTGTAATCTAATAGCAGTTGCCTGCCTGCCACTGCCAGCCTGTGTGTCAGGCTCACAGCATATATTGTGCCTACTCGCTCAGTGCCACCACTCATATCTGGTGTAACATTAGTGTAAATTTTAAAAAAAACTTTTACATCAGTCTGCTAGTGTAATCTAATTTCAGTTGCCAGGCCAGCCTGCCACTGCCAGCCTGTGTGTCAGGCTCACAGCATATACTGTGCCTACTTGCTCAGTGCCACCACCAGTCATATCTGGTGTAACAGTAGTGTAACTTTAAAAAAAAAAACTTTTACATCAGTCTGCTAGTGTAATCTAATAGCAGTTGCCTGCCTGCCACTGCCAGCCTGTGTGTCAGGCCCACAGCATATACTGTGCCTACTCGCTCAGTGCCACCACTCATATCTGGTGCCTCGGGTGCCGCAACTGCCTCTGGGAACCTTACCATGGGTCGCAGACTGCCCGTCTTGTAATTCTCTGTCTGGGAAATTATCTATCAAATCTATCTATGTATCTATCAAATCTATCTATCGTATCTATCATCAAATGTATCTATTGCATCTATTGATCTATTTATCTAATCTATGTATCTATCTATCTCGTGGCCGGACTGACCAAACATCTTTTTCCATCTCCCGGTTCCTAAAATCATCTCCGGGTTCCTAAAATCGATGCCATATACACGTCCCCTGATAGGGCACGTAACAGGGATTAAACTGATAAGAATAGTACTAGTTAACACACCACTCCTATCTGGTGGCACATTAGATTGCACGCGCAGTGCCCCAAATTGGAACTTGGAAGTAGGAGGACCGACCAAGCATCTCATCTCTGTGTGATTCCTGTTCTTGTAGGACAGTTAATGGGTCAGTCATGTTGCACAGCTCCTCAATGTGACAAATCTTCCTGGTTAGCTCGTCGTTCTCTTTTTCCCAGCTGCTGGATCAGATCAGAGATTGTGAGTAAAACCTGCTCCTGCTGCCGGGTGATCTCACTCAGGACTCGCTTCTCTAGGTCTTCCAGCTGTTTCCTGATGTCCCTAATCAGGGCAGTGAGTCTCTCTGTTACACCAGCTGCTTTCTCTTGCACCCCTCTCCTGTGCTTCTGCAGACTCTGGACTCTTTTCTCAGTCTCCTCTCTCTTTGTGGTCAGTTTCTGCAGAACATTTCTCAGTTTCTTTTTCTTCTTCTCAGAAGCTTCATTCAGCAGCTCGACCTGGTGTCCCCTGTGCTCTCCGGCCAGGGAGCAGGACACACAAATACAGGCAGCATCCTCAGTGCAGTAATATAATAGGAGCATCTTGTGGGTGAAGCATTTTCTGTTACCCCAGGAAGTGATTGCACGCGCAGTGACATCAGTGAGGACAAGGAACGGGACATGGCTAGCTTGGTATCCAACCTTGTGCAAATGGGGAGTTTGCGGTTGTGCAAATGGACTGTTTGCTGTTGTTTGCGGTGCGTTAAATGGGGAGTTTGGTCTGTCACTGTGAAGCGGGCATAACCCTTACACTACCTAAATGATACAACATCATACCTGATGTTTTAAAGCACGTTATTCCAAACAATTTAGGAATGTTAGGTGATTTATGCCCTTTATGGATTAAACACAGACTCTGCATCAACTATGTAATTTTCCATGGGAGTTTTGCCATGGATCCCCCTCCGGCATGCCACAGTCCAGGTGTTAGTCCCCTTGAAACAACTTTTCCATCACTTTTGTGGCCAGAAAGAGTCCCTGTGGGTTTTAAAATTCACCTGCCTATTGAAGTCAATGGCTGTTCGCCTGGTTCGCCTGTTCACAAACTTTCGTGGAAGTTCGCGTTCGCTGTTCGCGAACACAAAATTTTAGGTTTGCGACATCACTAATCCCAACCTATACTGAAAATTTGATAGTGGAGTCTCAGCTATTGAATAGCCTAAGCAGTGGTGGCTGGTGAATTTTGATGATGGTGGGGCACTAGACTCTGCCCCTTGAAACAAAGACCCACCCCTTAAATGTGAAACTATGTATATATGATAGATACGCATTTTAGACATACACAGACACACTGCATTGACATACACATTACACAAACATAAATACATACACACTATACATACACACTATACACACAGACTACGTACATAAACACTACACACACATACACATAGACTACATACATTTTTTGTAATGCATTTCCCATTAAAAAAAATGTGCATGCTTGTATATGGCGACACACACAATACATGATCATTATTCTGCGGAAGCTCCAATTAATATTCATCACCATGTGTATGCTTGCAAATACGGATTCAACTCCTCCTTACCATTGCTGCTGCATGCAGTTCACCATCACAGCTTAGTGTCCTCCATACTCAGTCACACGGTACACCCTACAGCTCTATGTGTCTTCTTCATGTCTCTCCCACACAGCCACAATCCTGCAGCACTCCTGTAACTTACTTCCTGTACCTGGCTTGTGCAATCGATCATCGCAGCCAGCAAAGAAAAGAAGGAAACTTTAAAAAAAGTGCTCCCCCTGCTGCTCGCCCATAGAAATGGCCCAACTCGGACATTGAAAATTGTGCGATTAAGAAAGGTATAGGCTCTGTTATGGGCAGTGCAGCAGGCACATAGAAAAAATATGCAAAGGGCTATGGCAGGCTATACCTCTCTACCGCACTTGCGGTAGAGAGGTATAGAGGTATATAAAATGATTTTTTTCTAATGAAACTGGACAGTCTAGACTGGAAAAAATTTTGGCTGAATAAATATAATTTTTCCAATAGGGGGCTATTGGAGAAATTATATTTATTCAGCCTAAAAATGTATTTTCTTTCCTTTTTTCTTTTTTCTTTGGGGTTAACGTGCAGATGTGTTTCTATGGAGGAGCCTCCACTGAGCCTAAGTAAACACAGCCAGCAGAAGAAATTAAAAAAATCACAGTGGGGTTGTTAGGTTTTCCTCTAGAGTTCCAGAATAATCATATAAGTTGTGGAATGTAGCTATTTATGTACTTCAACTCACATAGATTAGTGAGTGAATCAGGACTCATATAGCAAGATAATATGATTCCTAGGTTTTATATGGAATAGTAAATTAGTGCTATTCAGATGTGTAGCAATATTAAACACACTTCTATGATGTACTGGTGTAAATGGTTGTTACACTTCATCAGATAAACAATAAGGTAAGTGTGTTATAACATAAGAATTTACATATGGTGAATCTTGCAATACTGAAGTTGTAGAGTCCTATGATATACAGGAGTTAAGTTATATGAAGTTTAAGATTTGGAAATTGAACAGCAGAGACACAGACTATGGAAGTGCTGACAGGTAGGCGGAGACAATGCAAAGTAGCTGTGCAGTCGTGAGCAAAGCTGCAGGGTGAGGTCAGTCTCTGATGTTATGCAAATAAAGGTAACAAATTATGCTAAGTAACAAAGCTTCAATATCTTAGTCTTGAGATACAAATGTATACTTGCGCTTTCCTGTGTTCAGTTCAAATAAGAGGTTGTTGGTGTCAGAGGCAGTTGTGCCAAAAGCACACTTTAAATGAGCGGCTTGAATGCAGCTGAATAGCTGCGTTGTTAAAAGTCAGCGTTTGAGTTTAGAAACAGTCTTTTCCTGAGAAGTGAAGGTTTTAGTAGACAAAGATTAGGTTGTTGTATTCCACAGGACACAAGTAGAGAATCCTGGAGCTCTTAGTAAGAGTAAGGCAATCCTTATGGCTTGTCTCAATAATGCAGCTAGGTAAAGGAACTAACTTCAAAAAACAAGCAAGTTGTGAATGAAATGAACACACCTTTATGTGAAAATATCAGTAGATGGACCTAGGTAGTGAAAGGTACAGAGGTAGCTTACAGGGGTGCAGGATAGTTAAGTAAAAAATTATAATTTTCCATTGTTCTCTCTATGTATTGAGCTTCAGTTTTCCAGACAAATATAAGATAAGGAAGCAAGTGTGTGTACACAAAGTGATAATTATCATAACATAATGAGATCTGATATTACCTCCAAGCTCAACCCATTGTAATAGACTGTGGCTTAAAAGCACAAAAGAAAACCAGCTACTTCATATACACAAATAAAACTGAAAATGCAATTTCTCATACATTTTATACTCAGCAGCTGGTGTAACAAGTCATTGAAAATACATTAATATAAAAAATGTTTTACAGTGTACTGTCCCTTTAATCTCAGACTCTGTTAATCAAGTCACCAAGCAGGTAACAGCTCCCTTTCAATAAGAGTTATATTCAACAAGAGATTACATTACAATTCATTCATTGGATCAAACGTTTCTCCACTGGCTGGCAAAACTAACTGTAGATTTTTTTTTCTTTCAATTAAATTAAGAAAAAAATATTAACCCCTTAATAGCCAAATAGACAGCAAATGTGATACATACACCTTTAGAGCACTCTGACTTTATATTTTCAATGTACAGAGAAAAATAATAAAACATCCAAACAAATTTTTTATTGAGGTTTGAGATCAATCTATAAGTATACATTTAACATACATGAGTAGTCAAGAGTAATATTCAAAACAGTGTTACAACCAGATAATGAGAAATAGTACAGAGTTATTATGAGTCATGATGTTTAACATAAGTTTGGAAACCTATCTTTAAGTTTATATTCTAGAAAGTGAAGGTAGTTATTATAATGGCCACTTCTGGACCAAGTGATACAGGGATGATACAAAGCTTTGTAGCTACAAGCATGACCCTTATAATTCTGCTATCTTGATAAGAACATTTCTAGTATGAGGTATTGTGGAAATGCTGACTATATCATGGTTATTAAAAAAAGAAAAAAAAAGAAAAAAGCATCAAGGTATCAAGATTTACTGCTAGCTAAGTGACGACTTGAGTCAATATGCTGACAAACAATGAGGGAGGTGATTCAGCGGGTAAACACCGCTACAATAATGTGAAGGGGGGTCGGGCTATTTCTTATGTGTTTTGGGGGTTCAAGAGCAATATCATGGGTGCTCTTACACATTAAGTTATATGTGGCCGGACAGGTCACAATAAACAGTCCAAAGGGTTAGCAAAGAATATTTCAAATGTGGAATAGGCTGTGTGAAATATGGAGCTGTAGAGGTGTAGCATCTCACAAACTATAATACTATGTAAAGTATGGGGGGGTTACAGGACGTTAAAGGAAAAAAAATATATAAAAAAAGAAAACAATAAGCCAGTTAGCAAAGTAGCATGTATGCTTAAATTCTATAGGGTAGAATATACCCATTATTATAAGCATAGCAGACATCTGTGGATAACAGTACAATATAGTCATAACAGTATATAGACTATGAAAGCATGTTAACATATTTAGTTATAGTATGGGTGGATTATGGCCTCTTTTAGTATATGTACCTGTGATTAATGTCTCTTACTGTCGCAGGGCCTACTATACCCTCCAACTTACCAGTAATATGATTTAGAATGATATTCCCGTTTTTTAGAGGTTTTAAGCATACATATGGCAAATTCTATAGGGCATTGTGAACAGACAAAGTTAAAAGGGTCATGAAACCCAAAAATATTCTTTCATGATTTAGGTAGAACATACAATTTTAAACAACTTTCCAGTTTACTTCTATGATCAAATTTGCTTCATTGTCTTGGTATCATTTGTTGAAGGAGCAGCAATGCACTACTGGTTTCTAACTGAACACATGGGTGAGCCAATGACAATCAGTATATATATGCAGCCACCAATCAGCAGTTAGAACCAACCTATATTTTTTGCTGCTCCTGAGCTTATACTAGATAAACTTTTCAACAAAGGATTACAAGAAAAGGAAGCAAATTAAATAATAGAAGTACATTGGAAAGTTGTTTAAAATTGTATGTTCTACCTAAATAATAAAAGAAAATGTTTGGGTTTCATGTCCCTTTAAGGGGATTTATGTCTACCTTCTCAGTGTTAGCTATTATAACATCAGGTGAATGAGCTAATTAATGTTGCCAAGGGTTGCTACTTAATGTCCTCGCCCTCCCTCGCCGGCTGAAGGAGAAGGAGGAAATATGTCTGCAAAATAAAACAGTGGCTATTACAACAGCTTAGTTCAGAATCTAAATATCAGTAATAACTGCTTAGAAAAGACATACACCTCAAGTATACAAGGTAGCATTGTTAAGTATGACCTGTAGTGAGCAGAGGAGAGATATGTGTATTGGATCTGACATGTTAGCTATAGAGTATTGCTTGTTATAAGTAGAGGCCAGGGAACTAGTTCATGTATATGAGAAACAATCTAATTATAGATCAAATGATTGCTAGGAGGCAGGATAACAATATAGTTTGTGATCAGCCATAGTATACCTCAGAGAGAAGATGTACATTTCAATTTACCTTTAAGAGCACCAAACAACATGCTCCCAGACCTCTGCAATGTATACAGTGTACTAGAATGTTCAGCCTAAATGCAAGTATGGTATTGTAGGTCACATATATTAACATTTACAGATTACTGACTCGCAAACCAAAAGGGAAAATTAGCTATATAGGAAAAAATATATCAACTTGGCACAAAATAAAATAAGGCACTCAGCCATACATCTTCATTGTCAGTTATTCTAGTCCTTATGAACGGTTACATTTCTGCGGTAAAGTTTTTGCAGGACATTTTCTGAAAATAACCTACTGTCAGGCATTGTCCCATAGTCATGTACTATATAACCTTCTTGCAACATGTCACTGAGATCGAGAACTGCCCGACCGTTAACAGGCATTTTAGCCTATTCCTGTTCTGCATGAGGTTCTAACCAGTCTGAGTAGGTAATAGTTTGGGACCTGCCTTGCGCTCCACAGTGTTCTGAGGGCTGTAGTTGTGTATCCATCTCTGGTAGGCTGAAGGCATCTGTGATGGGAAGTAGCTATTCGGGGCTCCGTATTAATCGAGGTCCCGATATAGGAATCCACCTTCGACCAGTGTTGTGTCGAATCTGGTGACTATATAAATTGGGAATCGGCAATTCCCGGGACTCCGCCCACACATCTCCAGTAAGCAAACACTACGCCTAAGCTCCTCCGCACAGAATAAATCCCACTTCTCTCAAATTCCACCCAGCTACCACCCACTGTTGGTACTGATGAGCCGTCACATTTACTATGTTATTGACAACATAGTATTTGTGACAGCTTGTCATGTACCGAGGCAGGGTATTTATTATCAGTGTTATTGACAACATAGTATTTGTGACAGCTTGTCATGTACCGAGGCAGGGTATTTATTATCAGTGCATTTATTATTTACTCTATATAGTGTAGACATATTACCCATATGCAATTTAAATATTCACTAATAAACGCTGCCATATGCCTACACTTTATAGAGTAAATAATAAATACACTGATAATAAATACCCTGCCTCGGTACATGACTAGCTGTCACAAATGCTATTATAGTAAATGTTATGTGGGCTTGTACCAACAGTGGGAGGTAGCTGGGTGGAGGTTAGGCTAGTGTTTGCTTACAAGAGATGTGTGGGCGGAGTTCCGGGAATTTCCGATTCCCGATTTTGATAGATCACCAGTTTTGACACAACACCCGATCTACTGCTCTATGCTCCGCACTTCCCTGATCTTTGTGTGCGCTCTCCGGGTATTGACTGAGAATGTAGTCACCTCTAGCTTTAGTGTTTCTCTGGTATTCTGCTCCAGAGGATCGTCTGCTTCCTCCTCGACTGGACTAGATACTAAGGGTAGACATTTCTCACATAGATCTCCTGTACCGCACACAGGGACAGTCTTGGTGGAGTGGGCTCTCCGATTCAGCTGAGAACTAGGGTGGTGCATTTGTAGGTCTTTCTCCTCTATTGCAGTAGGTTCATTATTATCTTCCTCCATAAATGGTGCTTTCAATGTTATTAGTAGGCTGTTATATCCATCGTGCATCTTACGTTCCAGCTGATCAATAAGTCTGCGCAGATCTCCATGTCGCAGAAGTATGTAAGCGAACTGGATAAAAAGGTTGAGAGATAGTAACAGCAGCTTGATCCGGTTGACCAGCAGGGTGTTGTGAGCTCAAAAGAAGGCCGCGGCCTAGGTTCACAACAGACTAGTTCAGGTCCCAGGAGTTCAAATAAAGTAATCTCTGTATATCTCAGATCAATAAAATGTAAAGTAGCTAAATATCAAAAGTATGAGATGGGATGAGAGATATTTTTCAAAGTAGCTGGCAGATTGTTAGGATTGCTCAGGAAGCTTCAGAAATTGCGACCGATCATGGCCGATTCCTAACCACGCCCCACAAACAAATATTTTATAAATATTGAATATTTTGAATTAATTATATTTTGAGTTAACAGCCTAGGTAGTTTAAAATTTTGGTTCCTCAGAGTTTTATTTGATTTGAAAGTACCCCCATAAACACCAAAATAATAATAATAATAATAATAATAAAAGTAAAATTAAAAAAAAAGGAAAATAAATTTAAAAAAAAGTAAGAAATATTTTAGGTATTAAAAATGGACAGTACATGATTAACTAAGCTAGCATTATTTTTAATACCTATCGATTTGTAATATATACATTATAATTTTTATTATGCATTCATTGGTTGCATTTCAATTTGAAAATCAAAACCTTTTAATTGGCAATCATTATCTGGCAGGTCAGAGACGTCAGAGCCGGTATTGTAATTTTTATGTACAGACGAGGCCGTGTGCTTTAGTAGGGGAAATGGGAAAAGTTTATAGAGAGAGACTGAGTAGTAGTTCTTCTAATCTTATATATCATCTGATCTGACTCTGCCTTAGCTCGCTCCTCTGCTTAGTGCTTACCAATATATATCAACTGTCTGCAGTCTGCAACAGAAACCGCCCAGGCCCAGGCAGGCAGCCAGCCCCTGACTACTCCTGTCTGCTCCTCGGTCGGTCCCACACACTCCCACTCTCTCTGTCTCTGAATGCTGCTGCAACTCCCACAGTTGCCCAATCTCTCTGTGCACCTCACTGACTGGACTGAGTAACCGTCCTCTCACTGATCCCGCCTCCTGGTGCTCCGCCTCCTCCCCTCTCACCACCAGTCACCACCTTCTTAGCCTTGCAAGAGCTGAATGATTGGAGAACAGAATAATAGTGTATATCCTCCAATTATTCATATTGTATCATGATGTGTAAGTGCTGTGCCTGTCACCTGTGCATCCACTCGGCCACTCCTCACTCCTGAAATTTTCCTGGGGTAAAAGTTACGACAAAATTTAAAATGGCGGCAAAAAAAAATAATGGCAAAAGCAAAAAAAAAAAATGTAATAAAAAAACAATTTTGTTTCAACTGGCGCGACAGGGCCCCCCTAACCGCAGGGCCCAAGGAAGCCGCCTCACTTACCTTGCCCTAAGGCCGGCCCTGCCTGTACTGACTTCCCCTGTACTGAGCACATTACTTTACTCTCAGCAAGCAGCGGCTCTGAAAGCAGGACAGGTGACCGAACAGCACAAACCATAGTTAGAACCTGGGGCGATATTACATATGTGGCATTATTTTCAGTGTAACTGCTGAAACCCACGTCACTGTAAATTCACCTCACACATTGGGTGAATCACATAACATGTGCTGCCATATTATAAACTGCCGTAAGTCAGAGAGACTGGCGAGATTCAGAAATGTACGCAACTACACATTTCTGGCGTCGCCAGTAACTTACGCTGGTATATCATTTTGCATGTGTAACTAAAACATTTATAAAATATAGAATTCACACATAAAAATCTAAACTGGCAAAAAAATCACTAATAAAAGTTATTAACCCTTAAACCACCATGCCCCCAAAATGCAATCACTAATAAAATGTATTAACCTCTAATCCCCCATCCCCCACAATGCAAACTACCTAATAAGCCAATTAACCCCTAATCCACCATCCCCCCACAACGCAAACTACCTAATAAACTAATTAACCCCTAATCTGCATCCCCTCAAAACGCAAACTACCTAATAAACCAATTAACCCCTAAACCACCACCCCCACAATGCAAACTACCTAATAAACTAATTATCCCCTAAACCGCCATCCCCCACAATGCAAAATACCTAATAAACCTATTAACCCCTAAACTGCCATCCCCCACAACACAAAGTATTAAACCAATAACTAAGTCCCCTAACCTAACTTAACCCCAATTACAATACACTTAAATAAAATTAAAAATATACTAACTACCTTAAAAAATTAAAAAATACACAAAAACCCACCCCAAAATAAAATCCCCCTAATCTATAAATGAACTATTAATAGCCCTTAAATGGCCTTTTGTAGAGCATTGCCCTAAGGTTAACAGCTCTTTTGCCAAAAAAATAAACAACTTACCCCCTAACAATACAAACCCCACACCCCAAAATAGAATGAAACTAACTAAAAAAAAAACTAATCTACCCATTGCCCCGAAATGGGCATTTGTATGGACATTGTCCTTAAAATGGAATTCAGCTCTTTTTCAGCCCATTAAAAAAACAAAACTCTAATCTAAAAAAAAACGAAACATCTTCATCCAGGCAGAGAAAAATCCTAATCAATCACGGTCCATCTTCTATCTTCATCCTGGTGGCGGAGGCGTGGAGGTCATCTAAGCGGTCGATCCTTATATTCATCCAGGGGACATAGAGGTCCTCTTCATGTGGTCTCTAGCCGGCTGATTGGCTAATTTGACTTTGATTCTTTGCCGCCCTTCATCAATGGTAAGTACCGATTTTTAAAAAAAAAAATGTATTTATTTTTTTAGATTAGGGCTTTTTTTTATTTTGAATGGGTCCATACAAAATGCCCTTTTTTGTAAGGGTAGATTTTTTTTATTTTCTGTACTGTTAGGGATTTCTATTTTTAGTAATCTTAGTTTTTTTTATTTTATGTAATGTTAGGGTTTTTTGTAATTTAGGTTTTTTTTATTTTTGTAAAAAAATTTTTAAGGTAGTTAGTATATTTTAAATTTTTTAAGTGTATTTTAATTGGGGTTAAGTTAGGGGGTGTTGGGTTAAAGGGCTTAGTTATTAGTTTAATACTTTGCATTGTGGGGGGGATGTTGTTTTAGGGGTTAATAGTTTAATTAGATACTTTGCGTTGTGTGGGGTTTGGTGGTTTAGGTGTTATTAGTTTCATTAGGTGTTTGTGTTGTGAGGTATTGGCGGTTTAGGTGTTAATAGTTTTATTAGCTGTTTGTGTTGTGGGGGTTGGCGGTTTAGGTGTTAATAGTTTTGTTAGGTACTTTGCGTTGTGGGGGATGACGGTTTAGGGGTTAATAACTTTTATTAGTAATTGTAATGTGGGGGGATGGAGGTTTAGGGGTTGATATTGCGCATGCATTAGGTGTTTGTTAAGGCTTTCAGAGAGTTACAGTGCTTTATTACTATGTGCAAGGGTTGCTTCGCCTGCTTATGTGTGGCGAGATGAAAATGGTATAAAATATCTCCATTCTGCATGTGTAAGTCCTTGTGCTGCATATGTGATACCAACTGGCGACGTCAGTTCTATGTTAGTTTGTTGAAGTAAAAAATGTGCACGGCATGAAAAATACATGCGCGTAAGGTGTCAGGTGCGCTCGGTATGTGATCGATCGATTACAGGTGAAACTCGAAAAATTAGAATATCGTGCAAAAGTTCATTTATTTCACTAATGCAACCTAAAAGGTGAAACTAATATATGAGATAGACTCATTTCATGCAAAGCAAGATAGTTCAAGCCGTGATTTGTCATAATTGTAATGATTATGGCTTACAGCATGAAAACCCCAAATCCACAATCTCAGAAAATTAGAATATTACATGCAATCAATAAAACAAGGATTGTACATAGAACAATATCGGACCTCTGAAAAGTATAAGCATGCATACTGTATGTACTCAGTACATGGTTTGGGCCCCTTTTGCAGCAATTACTGCCTCAATGCGGTGTGGCATGGAAGCTATCAGCCTGTGGCACTGCTGAGGTGTTATGGAAGACCAGGATGCTTCAATAGCAGCCTTCAGCTCTTCTGCATTGTTCGGTCTCATGTTTCTCATCTTTCTCTTGGCAATGCCCCATAAATTCTCTATGGGGTTCAGGTCAGGCGAGTTTGCTGGCCAATCAAGCACAGTAATCCCACGGTCATTGAACCAGGTTTTGGTGCTTTTGGCAGTGTGGGCAGGTGCCAAGTCCTGCTGGAAAATGAAGTCAGCATCCCAATAGAGCTCGTCTGCGGAAGGAAGCATGAAGTGCTCCAAAATCTCCTGGTAGACACCTGTGTTGACCCTGGACTTAATGAAGCACAGAGGACCAACACCAGCAGATGACATGGCTCCCCAAATTAACACAGACTGTGGAAACTTCACACTGGACTTCAAGCATCTTGCAGTGTGTGCCTCTCCATTCTTCCTCCATACTCTGGGTCCTTGGTTTCCAAATGAGATGCAAAATTTGCTCTCATCAGAAAAGAGGACTTTGAACCACTGAGCAACAGACAAGGTCTGTTTTTCTTTAGCCCAGGTAAGACGATTATGACGTTGTTTGTTGTTCAGGAGTGGCTTGACAAGAGGAATAGGACATTTGAAGCCCATGTCCAGGATCCATCTGTGTGTGGTGGCTCTTGATGCACTGACTCCAGCTTCAGTCCACTCCTTGTGAAAGTCCCCAACACTTTTGAATGGCCTTTTCCTGAAAATCCTCTCCAGGCTGCGATCATCCCTTCTGCTTGTGCACCTTTTTCTTCCACACGTTTGCCTTCCACATAACTTTCTATTAATGTGCTTTGATACTGCACTTTGGTAACATCTAACTTCTTTTGCAATTAACTTTTGAGGATTTCTCTCCTTATGGAGGGTGTCACTGATGGTTTTCTGCACAACTGTCAGGTCAGCAGTCTTTCCCATGATTGTGATTCCTACTGAACCAGACTGAGAGACCATTTAAAGGCTCAGCAACCCTTTGAAGGTGTTATGGCTTAATTAGCTGATTAGAGTGGGACACTGAGCCTAGAATATTGCACCTTTTCACAATATTCTATTTTTCTGAGATTGTGGATTTGGGGTTTTCATGAGCTGTAAGCCATAATCATCCCAATTATGACAAATCACGGCTTGAACTATCTTGCTTTGCGTGTAATGAGTCTATCTCATATATTAGTTTCACCTTTTAGGTTGCATTAGTGAAATAAATGAACTTTTGAATGATATTCTAATTTTTAGAGTTTCACCTGTAGACTAAAAATTGTCGACAATAGTTTTTGTGCACGTTGCCAAGTATGTGATGGCACCCCTGCTCTTCTTTAATATCTACAGAGACTGGCTACTTGCAAAAGTTCTCTGTCTATGTGTTGCAGTAAATGTGTAATAACAGGTATTGTACAGTTCATTATATGTGTGCTGTGTGAGTCAATCATTTTTAGCGCAGCAGACTACCTTGCCTAAATAAATCATCCTATTCAGTGTATGTTTATCTTCTCGCCAGCAAGGGGGGGTAAAAAAATATTGTGGTAATCATGTAAATTCACTTTATGGAATTTTCAAGCTATAAAACCCCCAATTAAAATATAGAAGATTTTAATTTTAAATAATGCGACTCTCCCGTTCCACAACATCCCAAAGGTGCTCTATTGGATTGAGATCTGGTGACTATGGAGTACAGTGAACTCATTGTCATGTTCAAGAAACCAGTTTGAGATGATTTGAGCTTTGTGACATGGTTCATTGTCCTGCTGGAAGTAGCCATCAGAAGATGGTACACTGTAGTCATAAAGGGATATACACGGTCAGCAACAATATTTAGGTAGGCTGTGGCGTTCAAACAATGCTCAATTGGTACTAAGGGGCCCAAAGTTGCCAAGAAAATATCACCCATACCATTACAACACCACCACCAGCATGAACCATTGATACAAGGCAGAATGGATCCATGCTTTCATGTTGTTTACGCCAAATTCTGACCCTACCATCTGAAAGTCGCAGCTGAAATAGATACTCATCAGACCAGGCAACATTTTTCCAATCTTCTATTGTCCAATTTTGGTGAGCCTGTGTGAATTGTAGCCTCAGTTTCCTGTTCTTAGCTGACAGGAGTGGCACTTGGTGTGGTCTTCTGCTGCTGTAGTCCATCTGCTTCAAGGTTCGACGTGTTGTGCATTCAGAGATGATATTCTGCATACCTTAGTTGTAACGAGTGGTTATTTGAGTTACTGTGGCCTTTCTATAATCTTGAACCAGTCTGCCCATTCTCCTTTGACCTCTGACATCAACAAGGCATTTTGATCCACACAACTGCCACTCACTGGATATTTTCTCTTTTTCGGACCATTCTCTGTAAATCATAGAGATGGTTGTGCATTTAAATCCAAGTAGATCAGCAGTTTTTTAAATACTCAGACCAGCCTGTCTGGCAGCAACAACCATGCCATTTTCATAGTTACTTAAATCCCCATCCTAATGCTCGGTTTGAGATTCAGCAAGTCATCTTCACCACTTCTAGATGCCTAAATGCATTGTGTTGCTGCCATGTGATTTCCTGATTAGCAATTTGTGTTACCAAGCAAACAGGTGTACCTAATAAAGTGGCCAGTGAGTTTATATATATATGTACAGGGGTTGAAAATTTGCCCAAGAGCTAGTGGTCCCATGAAATTTCTTAGTGGTTCCACTTTTTCAACTCCAAATTTTCACTGTGTCATACGAAGACGTCTAATACGCAGTTATACACTTTTATTACACATTTGAAGATATAACAAGATACACAACAGGCAAAACAAAAATGCCTAGCCGGTATCTATAAGAGTCGCCAAGCGTGAACAGTAAATATATTTGATATCTGATAGCCAGATTAAACCGTGCTGTGACACTGAGAAACGCGTTGCTATTGTTTTAACCTTTTAATAAATTTTTATCATTTGCTATCTCGCTGCTGCACCTTCCTTTTGGATTTAACCTCCTTGCCACTGTGTCTGTATGAGTGCTGATCTCTACCACTGACTGTGGCCTAATATTTCCTGTGGTAACCATAAGTATCTCTGGACTCCCTTTGGTGGGACGAGGATACCTTCGGTTCCAGGTGTGCATAGGAGTCTGCCAGGCGACTCATTGGTTCCGGCCTGCCTGCACCGCACAATTGTGCTTTCCAATACGTGAGTAAGATTTCACCTGTTCCTTTACCTTGTGTTCTATTAGTCTGATTTGCACTATGTGGCGCCCTCTATCTTTTGTATTCTAGACTTATTACACATTTGTTTTAAGAATAAAACACTTTCGGCTAGATTACGAGTTGTGCGTTAAGGTAAAAAAGCAGCGTTAACAGGTCCTAACGCTGCTTTTTTACGCCCGCTGCTATTACGAGTCTTGCAGGTATAGGTGTACCGCACACTTTTTTGGCCTTACCGCAAAACTACTTACGTAAATTTTATAAAGTCTTTTTTCTATGGGACTTCCATAGCGCTGATATTACGAGTTTGTCCTGGGGGGCCAAAAAGTGAGCGGTACAGCCTCTACCGACAAGATTCCTAACGCATTTTAAAGTCAGTAGTTATGAGTTTTACACTACAACGCTGTAGCATAAAACTCATAACTAAAGTGCTAAAAAGTACACTAACACCCATAAACTACCTATTAACCCCTAAACCGAGGCCCTCCCGCAACATAAACACTATAATACAATTTTTAACCCCTAATCTGCCACTTCGGACATTGCCGCCACCTACCTATATTTATTAACCCCTAATCTGCCGTCCCCAACGTCGCCGCCACTATTCTAAATTTATTAACCCCTAAACCTAAGTCTAACCCTAACACCCCCTAACTTAAATATAATTTAAATAAATCAAAATACAAAGTACTATCATTACCTAAATTATTCCTATTTAAAACTAAATACTTACATATAAAATAAACCCTAAGCTAGCTACAATATAACTAATAGTTACATTGTAGCTAGCTTAGGGTTTAATTTTATTTTACAGGCAAGTTTGTATTTATTTTAACTTGGTAGAATAGTTACTAAATAGTTATTAACTATTTACTAACTACCTAGCTAAAATAAATACAAATTGACCTGTAAAATAAAACCTAACCTAAGTTACAATAACACCTAACACTGCACTACAATTAAATAAATTACCTAAATTAAATACAATTAAATAAATTAAATAAAATTAGCTAAATTACCACAAAAAAAACAAACACTAAATTACAGAAAAAAAAAATACAAGATCTTTAAACTAATTACACCTAATCTAATAGCCCTATCAAAATAAAAAAGCCCACCCAAAATAAAAAAAAACCCTAGCCTAAACTAATTACCAATAGCCCTTAAAGGGCCTTTTGCGGGGCATTGCCCCAAAGTAATCAGCTCTTTTACCTGTAAAAAAAAATACAAACACCCCCCCAACAGTAAAACCCACCACCCACACAACCAACCCCCCAAATAAAAGCCTAACTAAAAAAAACTAAGCTCCCCATTGCCCTGAAAAGGGCATTTGGATGGGCATTGCCCTTAAAAGGGCATTTAGCTCTATTGCTGCCCAAAGCCTTAACCTAAAAAATAAACCCACCCAATACACTAACACTAACCCCGAAGATTGTGGTCCTCCAGAAGGGCAGAAGTGGTCTTCCAGACGGGCAGAAGTCTTCATCCAGACGGCATCTTCTATCTTCATCCTTCCGACGTGGAGCGGCTCCATCTTCAAGACATCCGCCGGGGAGCATCCTCTTCAATCATCCTCTTCAATCTTCGGAATGAATGTACCTTTAAGTGATGTCATCCAAGATGGCGTACCTTAGATTTCAATTGGCTGATAGAATTCTTTAATTGTAGTGTAGTGTAAGGTGTTATTGTAACTCAAGTTAGGTTTTTTGTTACAGGTAAGTTTGTATTTATTTTAGCTAGGTAGTTATTAAATAGTTAATAACTATTTAGTAACTATTCTACCTAGTTAAAATAAATACAAACTTGCCTGTAAAGTAAAAATAAACCCTAAGCTAGATACAATGTAACTATTAGTTATATTGTAGCTATCTTAGGGTTTATTTTACAGGTAAGTATTTAGTTTAAAATAGGAATAATTTAGGTAATGATAGTAATTTGTATTTAGATCTATTTAAATTATATTAAAGTTAGGGGGTGTTAGTTTTAGGTTTAGGGGTTAATAAATTTAGAATAGTGGAGGCGACGTTGGGGATGGCAGATTAGGGGTTAATAAATGTAGGTAGGTTGCGGAGACATTGGGGGAGGGAGATTAGGGATTAATACCATTATGTTGGTGTCTGCGATGTTGTGGGCAGCAGATTAGGGGTTAATAAATATAATGTAGGTGTCGGCGATGTTGGGGGCAGCAGATTAGGGGTTAATAAGTATAATGTAGGTGGCGGCGATGTCCGGAGCAAGAGATTAGGGGTTAATAAGTATAATGCAGGTATCGGCGATGTTGGGGGCGGCAGATTAGGGGTTAATAAGTGTAAGGTTAGGGGTGTTTAGACTCGGGGTTCATGTTAGGGTGTTGGGTGTAAACATAATTTTAGTTTCCCCATAGGAATCAATGGGGCTGCGTTACTGAGCTTTACGCTGCTTTTTTGCAGGTGTTAGACTTTTTCTCAGCCAGCTCTCCCCATTGATGTCTATGGGGAAATTGTGCACGAGCATGTACAGTGCGGTATAGAGCACAATTTTGCTCTACACTAACTTCTTGCCTATTAACACCGGGTTTGTAAAAACCTGTAATACCAGCGCTGCAGGTAAGTGAGCGGTGAGAAAAAACTGCAAGTTAGCAACGCATAGCCTCTAACGCAAGATTCATAATCTACCCGTTTGTATATAGTTATAAACCTATTAATGATTAAAAAAAAACATTCTCTTACCTAAAGAGCCTCCTGCCTCAGCTTAAAGACATCTGAAGAAATAGGAAAAAAAAGAAGGCACCACCATAGTGCACAATCAGTATAGTCAATACCAGCCTGCACTCCAAAGTAATATACTTACTAACATACGAGCTATTATAGTCGCCCAGTAAACTTTCCCCGTGCTCTCAAGGCCACTCGGTTGCTCTGACCGGCTCCCACGAACTGGAATCGAACAGGCCTCTCTGTAAATCTAACCGGCTCCCACGATCCAGACTCGAACAGGGCAGTATACTGTTATAAGTATTTTCCATCTAGTGCTCACATATAGTGTTCACAGAAACAATCTGCATGAAACCACCATATTAAGAGCTGAGACAGCCGCAGTGTGTTCTGTATAACAACAACTATGACTGCACTGTAGCGAATAGCGATCAAGTCACAAACAGCTACAGGAAGCTGCATCTGAAGAAATAGACAGGCGCACAGACAGTCAGGGACAGACACACAAACCCCTTACCCAACCCTCACACACACACACACCCCTAACTCACACACCCCTTACTCACACACACACACCCCTCATTCACACACACACACCCCTCATTCACACACACACACACACATACCCCTCATTCACACACCCTCACACACACACACACACCCCTAACTCACACACCCCTTACTCACACACACACACCCCTCATTCACACACACACACCCCTCATTCACACACCCTCACACACACCCCTCACTCACACACACACACTCATTCACACACCCTCACACACACCCCTCACTCACACACACACACTCATTCACATACCCTCACACACACCATTATCTATAGCCTTTATGTGGACTCTCAATACCAGAGTTATTTTTATGGTGCGGCCAGAAAAAAGCCGGCATTAGATTTTTGGGTCGTTACCGACAAAACTCTAAATCTAGCCGTTTTATTTTATAGGTAAGTATTTAGTTTTAAATAGGAATAATTTAGTTAATTATAGTAATTTTATTTAGATTTATTTAAATTATATTTAAGTTAGGGGGGTTAGGGTTAGGGTTAGACTTAGGTTTAGGGGTTAATATGTTTATTATAGTGACAGCGACATAGGGGGCGGCAGATTAGGGTTTAATAAATGTAGGTAGGTGGCGTCGATGTTAGGGCAGGCAGATTAGGGGTTAATAATATTTAACTAATGTTTGTGAGGCGAGAGTGCGGCTGTTTAGGGGTTAATATGTTTATTATAGTGGCGGCAACGTTTTGGGCAGCAGATTAGGAGTTAATAAATGTAGGTAGGTGGCGGAGATATTGGGGGCGGCAGATTAGGGGTTAATAAATATCATGTAGGTGTCGGCGATGTTGGGGACAGCAGATTAGGGGTTCATAAGTATAATGTAGGTGGCGGCGGTGTCCGGAGCGGCAGATTAGGGGTTAATAATATAATGTAGGTTGCAGCGATGTCAGGGGCGGCAGATTAGGGGTTAATAAGTGTAAGATTAGGGGTGTTTAAACTCAGGGTTCATGTTAGGGTGTTAGGTGTAGACATAAAATGTATTTCCCCATAGGAATCAATAGGGCTGCGTTAAGGAGCTTTACGCTGCTTTTTGGCAGGTGTTAGACTTTTTTTCAGCCGGCTCTCCCCATTGATTTCTATGGGGAAATCGTGCATGAGCACGTTACACCAGCTCACCGCTAACGTAAGCAGCGCTGGTATTGGAGTGCGGTAAGGAGCAAAATTTTGCTCAATGCTCACTTCTTGTCTGGGTTGTAAAAACCCGTAATACCAGCGCTGTCTGTAAGTGAGCGGTGAGTGAAAACTGCTTGTTAGCACCGCACAGACTCTAACGCAAAACTGGTAATCTCGGTGTTTGCTTGTTATTTTTTGTAATGATAGTTTTTTTTATTTTTGTAAATTTTAGTGTTTATTATTTTTTGCAATTGTAGTTTTAATTTTTTTTGTAATGTTAGGTTTTTTATTTTTGTAATGTTAGGTTTTATTTTTATTTCACAGGTAAGTTTGTATTTATTTTACCTAGGTAGTTAGTAAATAGTTATATTGTAGCAAGCTTAGGTTTTATTTTTATTTCACAGGTAAGTTTGTATTTATTTTTAAATAGGTATTTAGTTAATAATTGTAACTTTAATTTAGGTCTATTTTAATTATGTTAAAGTTAGGGGGTGTTAGGTTTAGGGGTTAATATAGTTTAATTTAGGTTGTTGCAATGTGGGGGCTGGCGTTTTAGTGGTTAATAGGTTTAGTTAGTGTTGGCTATGTGGGTGTACAGCGGTTTCGGGTTAATAGGTTTAGTTAGTGTCAGCGATGTTTGGGAACTGCGGTTTAGGGGTTAATAGGTTTAGTTAGTGTCGGCGATATTTGGGAACTGCGGTTTAGGGGTTAATAGTTTTAGTTAGTGTTTGCGATGTGGATGTAGGGCGGTTTAGGGGTTCATAGGTTTAGTTAGTGTCAGCGATGTTTGGAGACTGCGGTTTAGGGGTTAATAGGTTTAGTTAGTGTCGGAGATGTTTGGGAGCTGCGGTTTAGGGGTTAATAGTGTTAGTTAGTGTTGGCGATGTGGGTGTAGGGCAGTTTAGGGGTTAATAGGTTTAGTTAGCGTCGGCGGTGTTTGGGAACTGCGGTTTAGGGGTAAATAGGTTTAGTTAGTGTCTGCGATGTTTGGGAACTGCGGTTTAGGGGCTAATAGCTTTAGTTAGTGTTGGCGATGTTTGGTAACTGCAGTTTAGGGGTTAATAGGTTTAGTTAGTGTCGGCGATGTTGGGTAACTGCGGTTTCGGGTTAATAAGTTTAGTTAGTGTCAGCAATGTTTGGGAACTGCGGTTTAGGGGTTAATAGGTTTAGTTAGTGTCGGCGATGTTTGGGAACTGCAGTTTCGGGTTAATAAGTTTAGTTAGTGTTAGCAATGTTTGGGAACTGCGATTTAGGGGTAAATAGGTTTAGTTAGTGTTGGCGATGTTTGGGAACTGCGGTTTAGGGGCTAATAGCTTTAGTTAGTGTCGGCGATGTTTGGGAACTGCAGTTTAGGGGTTAATAGGTTTAGTTAGTGTCGGCGATGTTGGGGAACTGTGGTTTCGGGTTAATAGGTTTAGTTAGTGTCAACAATGTTTGGGAACTGCGGTTTAGGGGTTAATAGGTTTAATTAGTGTCAGCGATGTTTGGGAACTGCAGTTTAGGGGTTAATAGGTTTAGTTAGTGTCGGCGATGTTGGGGAACTGCGGGTTAGGGGTTAATAGGTTCAGTTTGTGTCAGCGATGTCGGGGAACTGCGGTTTAGCGGTTAATAGGTTTAGTTCGTGTTGGTGATGTTTGGGAACAGCGGTTTAGGGGTTAATAGGTTTAGTTTGTGTCAGGGATGTTTGGGAACTGCAGTTTATGGGTTAATAGGTTTAGTTAGCTTTGGCGATGTCGGGGAACTGCGGTTTAGGGGTTAATTGCTTTATTTAGTGATTTAGTTAGTTTCGGCAATGTCAGGGAACTGCGGTCTAGATTAGAAGAATGAAAAATTCTGAATATGAATAATGGATCGGAAAATTCGGAAAACTGATTTATTCATTTTCGGATTTTTTTGTGATTTTCCGATTCGGAAATTCGGATGCATTCGAATCTCCGAATCGGCATTTTGGCTGAAAACAAAATTTGCCCGAAACGCACGTCTAATATACATATATATATAGCAAAATGAAGTACCATATATAAAATATATATATTCACAGACTATTCTAGCTGTTAAAGTGTAATTATTTTCTTTTAGCAGGAACTACTTCAAGCAAACTGCAGCAGGCGTCTCTGCCTCTTCTTACCAATGCTGAATGCAAGAGATACTGGGGAAGCCAGATCCTTAGAACCATGATTTGCGCCGGAGCCTCGGGTGCCTCCCCCTGCATTGTAGGATTTTACATTTTTCTGGTGAGAATCACTTTTGTACTGAGGGAAATATATTTTTTGTAAATTGTTTATCAGTACCTCTAAGTTAGGACAGTTCTCTAATTAGCAACCTCTCATTTGGTGCAAAATATATATTTTTAGGGGGTAAACCATTATCTTTCAGGGGTTGAGTCTATAGAACTCTAACAAACCTCTTTTTTCTTGCACCTCCTTTAGGGTGACACTGGTGGACCTCTTGTGTGCCAGAGGAATGGAGCTTGGATCTTGGTTGGTATTGTGTCCTGGGGAAATTCTACCTGCTCTCCCTCATCTCCAGCAGTCTACACTCGTGTCTCAGTTCTAAGATCCTTGTTGGATCAAATTATGAATAATTATTATTAATTTTGTCAATATCAGTACCTATAAGTTATCAATAATAGGAATCATCTACAACTATGTGTAGTCTGCTTCTTCAATGTATTTTAAGCACTGCATATTGTTTTTTATTCACTTGTCTCCTTTCAGGGCTGGGCCTGGAGAAAGATCTTTATCTCTCAGCAAACTATAAAGTAGCAAATGCTGTGTGGAAGGTAGAAAGCCTGCTTTACAACATGGAATATGTAGCACCAGCACAGTGCCTCTACCTACTAGGAAGTCATATTTCTTCCCAGTAAGCTTTGCAACTTTTAAGGGCTTTTATTGTGCTATGTTGGCTGGCCTAGTACTGTGTTTCCCTAATCTTCTTCTTGTCTATGCCCTGAGATCAGTGTTCATGGGTGTGGAGTTAACTAAATTAAGCTAAACACAACTTTGGGAAAAAAATACTTTATTTAATATACTTGTCCGGTAACTTTGCAGCAGACGGACTTGCATTGTCTGTTGCATTATCTAAACTGTGCATAACTTTGCAATAAAGTTTGTTCATAGTATGCTTGTCTGCATAAAAACTGCTATGTAAATGTTTTAGACTGTGCTAGTTTGCATATTAGAATTGCTATCAATTGTTTGATTAAAAACTATACAAACAGTAAGAAATTCTTTCAGAAAGACACTTATAATTTACTATAAATGAAAGATATCTTTTAAATCTTTCATATACAGTTCCTATATATAAAGGATATGTTAAATGCTGTAGATAATGGTAGTGGAGGGCCCTCTAGTGGGCCTGTAACAAAATTAAGGGTTTACCAACTTGAAGTCTGGAGTAATGCTAAATGGTGTTGTTACAATGTTGCAAGTGGGAAGGAGGTGTCTGTTTTCTTACCTTTATAGGGTCCTGCAACAGTGAGATCAGCCTCTTTCGGTTTCCAGACTTCAAGGAGAAGGTTTCTGAAGTTGTCTGAAGGTTCTTGAAGTGAAACATGGAGAGATCCAGGAGAAAATCTGTGCCTCCCAAGCGTTACAGGGAGGTGGTGGAGATGGCTGCAAGAAAGAAAGGACCTGCAAGGCACAGACAGGAGCCGGAGTCAGAAGATGTGGTACCCCCCACCCCCCAAAAATCCCCACCTGCTAGGAGTTTTAATAAGGGAAAGGGCAAGGCAGGGGGTAGCTCACGGTCTACAGGTGCCGGAGGGAAGGCCCAGACCAGTGGGGTAAATAGGGTAGCCCCCAATCAAGGCCCGCAGGCAAGCGGGGTTGTGTCAGCGGTGGGGGGTGTTATGGGGGGAACAGAGTGTGGCCAGGGGAACTTGTCTGGTCCGGTTGCCCCAGCGGATGCTGGGGCCAGCCTGGCCGGGCAGTTTGCGGCCTTGCCGCCGGCGGCCTTAGCGGCGGTTTTGGCCTTGGCCCAGTCCTTTGTCGGGGGGTTGCCCCATGGGGACCAGGGCCTTGGCGTGGCTGTCGCTGGGGCTGGCGGTGGTGCGGGAGCAGGCCCACAGCACAGCCACATGGCAGAGTGCGCAGCGGAGTCTGGCCCTCCGAGTGGCGGTTCCCGCGAGATCTCCTCCGAGAGTTCTGAGGAGGAGGGGGATCGCGGTCGCCATTTGGAGGGAGGACGCGGCAGAGAGAGGAGTGCCTCGCGTGACCGGAGCCCCGAAGGTAACTTGGGGGGACTCCGGGTAGCGAGCGGGGTATCAGGAGGACAGGCAGGGAGCAGCGGGGCCCACTTACCTGGCACGGGTATGGCTGTGGGTCCGGGTGCTGGTAGGAGAGCGTGTGGCGCAGCTGGGTCCCACGTGGTTATGCATGTTGATGGCGCGCATGCGCGCATGGCGGTTGACCGCGGTCCTCAGAGGGGCCCATCTGGTGTGTCAGGCGGAGCGGTGTGTTCAGTTGGGAGGCCTACAGTGCGGCCTAGCACGAGTGAACAGGCCGTGGCTACGGATAGAGGCAGTGACGGGCAGAGGCCCATGGTTGTGGTGAATGAGAGGGGTGCAACGGTACGGAGTACAGGTAGAGGGGCCACATTGGGACAAGCTTGCATGAGGGGTGGTATGAACCTGAGGTATGCAGGTGCGGATGCAGTATCAGAGGCCGAAGGGCCTGAGGGGTCATATGGTAGATTGGAGACTGGACGGAGATATGAACCACACATGGGGTGGGGACATGCGGGGATAACGCATGCCTATGAGGGAGTTTCTCAGTTTAGGGCTGGGGGATTTGTGAGACCGAGTGAGGCGACAAATGATACGCAGTATGAGAGGGCGCAGATGCATAGAGGGGGCCAGTCTCATGGTGGTGTGGATGAGGATATGATCAGGAGAGCTGTTGAGGCAGCGTTGCATGCGAGGGATGCTGCAAGGCCCCTGCCTGGGTTTAGTGGTCACGCCCGGGAGGGGGCGGCGCAGGAGGTGATTATCAGGGATGCTGTGGCTAATGTTCTGGGTATGTCAGCTGGGGGGAGACAGGGGCAGGGGAGAGAGGGTGTTTCAACTGTTGCCCCTCTCACAGACCGGAGTACCCCCCAAGTTGTTTTGTCTCAACAGGTTCCGTCAAGCACAGCAGAGATGGCAGCGAGCTTGAGCAGCGCCCTGGCAGTAGCAGGGACTAGTGGCATCCAGAGTGCTGCGAGTCCAGCGACCCCTTCTGCAGCAGGGATACCAGGCGAGGGTGAGTGCCACGCACCAGACATCATACACACTGACACGGGGTCTTCCACAAGTGGGTCAGGATCAGATAGCGGGGAGGATCTTGGTTTAGTGGGGAAGGGTCAGCGCAGGATGTTTAGGTGGATAAAGAAGATGGCGTCTGCTAGAGCTAAGGACAAGGCGGGCGCTACGTCCCAGACACTTGAGCTGCAGGGAACGCAAGCTTTAGGGGGCGCTGTTACGCCAGTGGGACCAGTGCCACGCAAAGTGGCTGCACAGGGTGACACTTACCCGTGTTTGGTACACTCGCTATATGGCCATTTGAAAGCGAAGGTCGTTAAAAAGATTCAAGAGGGAAAATACGTTAATGTATTCGAGCTCTCTCTGGATGCATTTAGAGCCAAAGAAAGGGCGGTGGATGGCTCGGGCCCAAAGAAAGTGCGTAGGCCGGAGACGTACGAGGAATGGCTTAAATGCTTCCGTGTACTGGCTGCGTGCTATGTCGACAGGTGGCCGTTGCAGGGGCATAACCTGTTTAAGTACCAGGATACCATAGAGGATATCCGTACGAGAGTCAAGGAAGGCGCATGGCGTGAATACGACATGGCCTTTAGGAGAAAGATGGTAGGTAACCCTCTGCTGCATTTTGGAACACAGGATATGCACTTGTGGTCCAAATTAGGATTGGAGGGCAGTTCTCCCTCCCCAGTGGCGTCACGTCAAGCCCCGCCGCGCCTAGGGGCACGGCTGGGCAGGAAAGGGAGGGAGTGCTGGAAATACCAGGATAAGCAGTGTGACAGGGGGAGCAGCTGCTCCTTTCGTCACATCTGCAAGTTCTGTGCAGGGCCTCACCCAGGCGCCGATTGTGGAAAACGAAAGGACCAGGGACAGCCCAGAATTACGCCTAAGTCGGGAGTTGCAGTCAAGGGCACCAACTCCGCTTAGGTTGCGGGCCATGCTGATATGGCTGGCGAACTACCCCGACACAGGGGCAGCTGAGCTGCTGAGGTCGGGGTTGGAATGGGGTTTCCGGATACCGGTCATGGGTCGGGTTGCGGGTTCTTCAGTGCACAGGAACTTGAAAACGGCCTATGAATTCCCGCACGTAGTTAGGGAAAAGTTGGCAAAGGAGGTGGCGCTGGGCAGGGTGTCGGGGCCATTCTCCACCTGCCCGATGGCGGATCTGGTGATCTCCCCATTGGGTGTGGTACCCAAGAAAGAGGAAGGGAAGTTCAGGTTGATACATCACCTTTCTTTCCCAAAAGGGGCGTCAGTCAACGACGCTATTGACCCAGAGTTGAGTTCGGTGCACTATCAATCGTTCGATCGTGCGCTGGACGTGGTCAGGGCATGCGGTCCGGGGGCATTGTTGGCGAAGCTAGACATTTAGTCGGCTTTCCGCCTGCTGCCACTGCACCCTTCGGCATTCAGACTAATGGGCATGAAGTTCGAAGGGGAATATTATGTGGACAGGTGTTTGCCGATGGGCTGCTCATTGTCCTGTTCCCTGTTTGAGTGTTTTAGTTCTTTCCTGCATTGGGTAGTGTACAAGGCGTCAAGTGGGGGAGCGGTGGCCCACTACTTGGACGATTTCTTGTTGGTAGGGAGATCCGGTTCCACGGAGTGTGAACAGCTCATGGAAGTTATGCAGGATATGATGTCGCGTTTTGGAGTGCCGCTCGCGGACGACAAAACGCAGGGGCCGTGTACATGTCTCACATTTCTAGGTATCGAAATAGATACAGTACAGGCGGAATGTAGGCTGCCCATGGACAAGGTTGTCCGGATGCTTGGGGCGGTCCGAAGGATTAGAGGGGCGAGCAAGGTTACGATAAAAGAGGTGCAGTCGCTGCTGGGCCTTCTGAATTTTGCGGGTAGGGTCATCCCGATGGGAAGAGCTTTTAACCGTCGATTGGAGGGACTTTTGAAGGGCCCTACCGGTCTAGCAAAATGGACGAGCATTACGGCGGATGTGAGGGAGGACCTGGAGATATGGGAAAAATTCCTAATGAATTTTAACGGTGTGTGCCTATGGAGGGGTAGGAAAGTACCCAACAAGGCAATAAACTTGTACACGGATGCAGCGGGGGGTTTCGGGTACGGAGCGTACCTGGACGGAGAATGGAGCGCGGCTCCATGGCCGAGGGGCTGGATAGATGCAGGTTTCACCAAAAACTTGACGCTGTTGGAACTATTCCCGATAGTGGTTGCTGTGGAGATTTGGGGGGATAGACTGGCTAATAAATCGGTGGTGTTCTGGATGGACAACATGAGTGTGGTGTACGCCATTAACAGGCTGTCCGCGTCATCGCCAGCGGTTGTGTGTTGCTTGCGTCACCTGGTGTTGCGATGCCTGCAGTTCAATATACATTTTACCGCCAAACACGTCCCGGGAGTGCAGAACATTATTGCAGATGCTCTCTCTCGATTTAAATGGGAGCAGTTTAGGGCAGCGGCACCCATGGCGGCGGAGGAGGGGTTAACATGCCCATCTTCTCTTTGGCAGCTGGTGAAGGTTGGATGAGCATCCTAGCCTTGGTGAAGGCATCCTTGGCGCCAAGGACATGGTCAGCATATAAGAGTCACTGGGACTGCTGGGAGGCGTTCTGTCAACGTGGAGGTGTACAGGTACAAAGGGCTACTAGGGTGCTGGTGTTGGAATGGTTGGCTTTACTGCGGAAAGAAGGGGTCAGTAAGGCCGGCGCGAGTAGTAGGTTATCGGCACTGGCCTTCTTTAACAAGGCGCTTGGCTTTGAGGACCATTCCGGAACCTTCCTAGTAAGGAAGGTGTTGAAGGGGTGGGGCAGGTTGGCCCCCCGTCAGAAAGATCGGAGGGAGCCCATTACACGGGAGAGATTGAAGGCGTTAGCGAAGGGTGTTGCAAAGGTTTGCACATCCAAATACGAGCAGCTTCTTTTCCGAACGGCATTTGCATTGGCGTTTGCGGGAGCCCTCAGGGTGGGGGAGCTTGTGGCGTCTGCAAAGGATAAAGGTCGAGGAGGAGTGCAGTTGGAGCATGTCCGTTTGACGGACGAGGGGCTCCTGTTGTTCGTACCCAGGTCCAAGACGGACCAGGAGGGGGTGGGGGCATGGCTGCCCCTTGAACGTCAAGAGTTTGAGGATTGCTGCCCGGTGGCATGCGTGGAGCAATACCTTAAGGTGAGGCCGGCGGGAGGGCAACTGCTCCTGATACATGAGGACGGTTTGGCCCTCTCGGTTTTTCAATTCCGCCAGGTATTGGCGAAGACGGCAAAGGAGGCCGGGTTGGATCCGTGCAGGATCGCCCCGCACTCGTTTAGAATAGGCCCGGCGACCAGCGCAGCGCAAAAGGGAGTTACGGTGGCGGAGATTAAGCGCTTGGGTAGATGGAAGTCTTCCCAGTACAAGACTTATATTAGACCAGATAAAGGACATTGCTAGAGCACAGACATGTGGGGGTTCCATACTTCCAAAAGGGGGGTTTTTTGTTGGGGGGACCCAGGTTGTGCAAGGGCGGTTTTTTCATGGTGGTGTCCTCTGTTTTATCAGGTGTTGTGAATGTGAAAGCACCTCCGGTTCGTGTATGGATGGTAGGCCATTCATACATCCACTGGGCTCATCTCAGGGCGTTGCGATCGCCGGAAGGACAGCAACTTGGATTCCCAACGTCCAAGGCAAGCTTTCGGTGGTTAGGGCGCAGGGGACTGTCGTGGGCTGATTTGCCTGCACTTTTACAGGAGGCACACAAAAGGTGGGGGCGGCCTAATGTTTTAGTGCTGCACCTTTGGGGAAATGACTTGGGGGCAATGCCCGCGCTGGATTTGATCAGAAGAATGACAGCGGATGTGCAATGGATGCACACTTGGTTGCAGGGTGTGACTTTGGGGTGGTCAAATGTAGTTGCTCGACTGCACTGGCGGCACATTGTCACACAGAGGGCTGCATATAATGTGCGCAAAAAGGTGAATAGGGAGATGGGAAGAGCGGTCACGGGCATTGGGGGTTTCGTGGTCAGGCACGAAAGCATAACGGCCGACAAAAGGGACCTATTTAGGCCTGATGGAGTCCACCTTACGGACGTAGGGTTGGATATGTTCCTAAGGGACATCAGGGGAGCCTTGTTGGGGATTATTCATTAAGGTATGGGTTGAAATTGTTGTATCTGCAATCTGTTGAAATCGTTATGTTGTTATGGTTATGCTAGTTAAATTGTGGTTTATTACTGGGTTCCTGTTGGTTGGTTTGGCGGCAAGAGTTCGCCTGGCTCTTGTGGCGGGTGGTCAATGCCCTGGGGAGCGGGCACAAGGAGAGAAGAGTGACGGTCCTGGGAAAAGGGAGGGGTTATGCCTGCCAGGCGCCGGCCTGGGGGTCCTCTCCCTCGCAATTGGACCGAAGACCTCTGAACATCACAGCTCTCTCTGAGTGCCATGGGGCGTGACAGCCGGGTGTCACGCTGCAGGTATCGAAAGGGGCCTTGACCATCTGCTAGTAGGGGCTAGGTTAGGGTGAGATGCCGCCAACGTTGAGGATTACGAACTTGTTGCCAAGTTTCGTTGATAGGTTGATCAAGTGCCTAAGGGTAATTTGAATGACTCTTAGGCACAAGTTAAAGCGTTTATTTAATAAACGTGAACCGTGACCGGTTCTTTCTCCCAAACAAGTGGTGTCGTGTCTTATTTACTAGATAAGGTATTAGACAGTAAGAAGGACGGAATAGATGGTTTAAACCTTATGGTAGTGGAGGGCCCTCTAGTGGGCCTGTAACAAAATTAAGGGTTTACCAACTTGAAGTCTGGAGTAATGCTAAATGGTGTTGTTACAATGTTGCAAGTGGGAAGGAGGTGTCTGTTTTCTTACCTTTATAGGGTCCTGCAACAGTGAGATCAGCCTCTTTCGGTTTCCAGACTTCAAGGGGAAGGTTTCCCCGCCCACCCGTCCCTGGAAGAGGAGATTGGCGGCTACGATGCGGCTGTTAGGGTGAGTTGGCTCGGCAGGGGTGGGTTTAATTGAGCTAGCCTTCAGTAAGACCGAGCCTTTAATGTAGCTAGCCACCCCTGAAGTTGAGTTGTACGATTCGGCTGGCAGGGGGTGCCTTACTGGGCTGGTTGGATATGCCTCAGCAGGCGGGTGGTCAATGCCCTGGGGAGCGGGCACAAGGAGAGAAGAGTGACGGTCCTGGGAAAAGGGAGGGGTTATGCCTGCCAGGCGCCGGCCTGGGGGTCCTCTCCCTCGCAATTGGACCGAAGACCTCTGAACATCACAGCTCTCTCTGAGTGCCATGGGGCGTGACAGCCGGGTGTCACGCTGCAGGTATCGAAAGGGGCCTTGACCATCTGCTAGTAGGGGCTAGGTTAGGGTGAGATGCCGCCAACGTTGAGGATTACGAACTTGTTGCCAAGTTTCGTTGATAGGTTGATCAAGTGCCTAAGGGTAATTTGAATGACTCTTAGGCACAAGTTAAAGCGTTTATATAATAAACGTGAACCGTGACCGGTTCTTTCTCCCAAACAAGTGGTGTCGTGTCTTATTTACTAGATAAGGTATTAGACAGTAAGAAGGACGGAATAGATGGTTTAAACCTTAAGGATATACATTTTCATATGCTTACCCTGCAATATTCAAATATATGTTTAAATAAAGTTCTTCTGCAATATATAAGATTTATAACTGTTCAGTGGTATTAAAATATTAACAAACAAACTAACTAACAAAAGATGTTATATGATTATAAAATGGAGATTTATTCAACCTTGAATTAGTAGAGTCTAAAATGGATGCTCACTGCAATAATTTAAGTGTGTATGTTAAAACTTGTATAACAAATTTTCAAGGCTAAGTACAAAATGTTTATGCTAGAAAGGGTGACAAGATGGATTTAAATGAATTAACATTTTTATTACTTCTGTAAGCTTATTTTCCTGCATAATAAAAATGTATTTTAAAACAATATTTCTCTCTCAATACCATTTCTTATTATATTGTACTCAGAAACTTTCTTTGTAAGAAATGAGACCTATTTCATTGGTATAATATTAAGGGTCAGTGCTTGAAAATCATATTTCAATATAACTGTGCTTTAAGACCTTATGGGGCCTATCTATCAAGCTCCGAAAGGAGCTTGACGGCCCGTGTTTCTGGCGAGTCTTCAGACTCGCCAGAAACAGCAGTTATGAAGCAGCGGTCACAAAGACCGCTGCTCCATAACCCTGTCTGCCTGCTCTGAGCAGGCGGACAGACATCGCCGTAAATCAACCCCATCGAGTACGATTGGGTTAATTGACACCTCCCTGATTGAGGACCATGATTGGTGCAATGCTGAATATGGAGATCGTATTGCTCTCCGCATTCAGCGAGGTCTTGCGGACCTGATCCGCACTGTCGGATCAGGTTCGCAAGACCTTTCATAAATAGAGGCCTATGAGTGAATTAGGTGTGAACCACTACAATTGGCATCCCTGGGTGTTTTTGAGAGATAATATTTGTTTTACAAGTTTTATTATGATTTTACCTAGGTCCTCTTATACATAAGAGAAGGTACTAAAATATCATGGCTAATCAGGATTTGCAGAATCTTTTAAAACTCAATGATGTGTTTAAAATGCAGAATGGTAGAGACATTAGAAATGGTGAGGCTATTGCTTTGGAGATACAGAATGGTCCTTGGGGTCTAGGGGCCAGGTATGGTTTAATTCATTTAAACTTTATTAATGCTGCTGGAGTAGATTTGCAACAACCTACATATTGCACCATAGATGCAGATTTTGATCCTGCAACACATAGGATTACAAATGCTTCTTATGATGGTATAGTAGAGATTTTAGGCAGACCTCCTGCTACAGGAATACAAATACATGTCCCTTTAGCCAGAATTGAGATGTGGGGTACTCCTAGATCTCACAGTCCAGTGAAAATGAATTACCACTAGTTGTAGCAGACTAGCAAGCTGAGAGGGAAAACCCTTTTTAGTGTGATACAATTTTTAAGTCATATTTAAGCTCAGGTTTTAAATAGTGAAATGTCTCAAGTGTCAGGAATACAGCAGGCTTCTTTAGCTAATGCTGCAGGAATATCTATGTGGTTAAAAGACAGAGTTCATGCATTAGATGGAGTTTTTCCAACTCATTATCCTACACAAAAAAAGAGCATTGGTTAATGCTATATTACCCCCTGGATTATGTGTTTCTATATATGAGGCAAAGGACTGGAATTCAGTGATTTATTTGTGCATTATATGAAAAGGCACATGGTAAGGTTACTTTAGCTTCAGTCGCTGATACTCTAGGAATGGTGAATAAAATAGTGGCATTGTAGCAGCATATTTGTTAGGGCTGAGATTTACAAAGAATAATCATGACATGGTATGGGGTTGTTTAAAACCAAATGTTAAAGGACAAGGCTTAATTTTAGATATAGAGAGAAAAATAAGCTCTGTACCTATAGCAGAGAGACCTAAACAAATGCCTGATATATTAAGACATACTTATACACTTGTAGGTAAGGACCTGACCAGAGATGCACTAGGAGCTTCAAAAAAAACAGAGAAAAGGAAAGGAAAGGAGAAAAGATTTTCCAGCAAAGGAAAAACAGAGCTCAGTTTGTCAAACAGAATGCAAGAGAACAATATCCACAAAAGCAAACTAAATTTAACCCTCCACCACCTTACTCCCAAGCACCTCCATCTTACACCAATGAGAATCGGTTTAAAACAATTCAAAGCAAATCGTCAGATTTGCCTTCTGAGGAATTTCCTTGCAGGACATTGAGACCATTTATAAAATGGTAAATGGTAGTGTAAGATATAGAGGAAAAAGTACAGGGGGGCCAGGATAGATATCAGGAGTGTGAAACTCGATCTGTTGAAAGGGGTGAAATTTCTGTTACCCCAGCAACTACTAAAAAAGTAGGGAAAATAAAGAAATCACTACCAGACATCCCAGAAGAGACTAAAGATGAATGAAGTAAAATTAACAGTAGAATATGGGGGAGAGACTTATGAGGGGTATTTAGATACACAAGCAGAAATATCTTTAGTACAATCAAATATCTTAAAAGAAGATGTATTAGGCAATATAACTATACAGACTTTAGAGGGTGAAGGTATGTATCCCTCATATAATGCACAAGTAAAAATAAATGGTAAAAGAGTGCACTTGGAATTAGTTCAGCATCCTAAACTTGATTCTCTTATAGCGTATAAGGATGTAGCACATTGTATTTCATTACAGCAGGAAGATGAACTTCCTTTAACTTCTAGAGTTGATGTAGAAGCATTCATGAAAGTGCAATTAGATAATACTGCAGTATCTGATGTTAGAAACTTAGATGTTTGCTTAAAGAAAAATGATAAAATATTTCAGAAGTGGGAAAATCAGGTTGGACATCGTAAAGGAATCAGTCATCATATTGCTACAGGCACAATAGTTTCTAAGAAACAGGCACAGTATAAAATCAATGGTGTAGCCATTCCCTATATACAGAAAGTCATTGATGATTTACTTAAACAAGGAGTACTAAAAGAACAGTACAGTCAAATGAACTCAGCAGTCTACCTTGTTCCCAAACCAGATGGTTAGTGATGTCGCAAACCTAAAAATTTGGGTTCCGAACGGCGAACGCGAACTTCCGCAAAAGTTCACGAACGGGCGAACCGGGCGAACCGCCATAGACTTCAATAGGCAGGCGAATTTTAAAACCCACAGGGACCCTTTCTGGCCACAATAGTGATGGAAACGTTGTTTCAAGAGGACTAACACCTGGACTGTGGCATGCCGGAGGAGGATCTATGGCAAAACTCCCATAGAAAATTACATAGTTGATGCATCCATAAAGGGCATAAATCACCTAACATTCCTAAATTGTTTGGAATAACGTGCTTTAAAACATCAGGTATCGATCAGGTAGTGTAAGGGTTACACTCGCTTCACAGTGCGCAGTGTAGGTGATATACCTGCCCTGATCATACTTTGCAGACCAGGTATCAGTGGTCAGATGGACCCTTGCCCCAACACTGTGTGCCAGACATGCCATTATAGCAGACTTGTATGGTTTTGGCATTGCTTTTTGGTAATTAGAAGGCTGCTAAATGACACTGCGCACCACACGTGTTTTATGCCCAGCAGTGAAGGGGTTAATTAGGGAGCATGTAGGCAGCTTGTAGAGTTAATTTTAGCTTAAGTGTAGTGTAGTAGACAACCCAAAGTATTGATCTAGGCCCATTTTGGTATATTTCATGCCACCATTTCACCGCCAAATGCGATCAAATTTTAAAAAACTTAAATTTTTTCACAATTTTAGATTTCTCACTGAAATTATTTACAAACAGCTTGTGCAATTATGGCACAAATGGTTGTAAATGCTTCTCTGGGATCCCCTTTGTTCAGAAATAGCAGACATATATGACTTTGGCGTTGCTCTCTGGTAATTAGAAGGCCGCTAAATGCTGCTGCGCATCACACGTGTATTATGGCTAGCAGTGAAGGGGTTAATTAGGTAGTTTGTAGGGAGCTTGCAGGGTTAATTTTAGCTTTAGTGTAGAGATCAGCCTCCCACCTGACACATCAGACCCCCTGATCCCTAACCACAAACAGCTCCCTTCCCTCCCCCACCCCACAATTGTCCCCGCCATCTTAAGTACTGGCAGAAAGTCTGCCAGTACTAAAATAAAAGGTTTTTAAAAAATATATTTTTTTAGCATATTTACATATGCTGTGGTGTAGCATCCCCCCTTAGCCCCCAACCTCCCTGATCCCTCCCAAAACAGCTCTCTAACCCTCCCCATCTGCCTTATTGTTTTTTTTGTTTGTTTGTTTTATTTGGTTTTGTGGGGATTTAAGAAAAACAGTATATACAAATATAACCGAGGACTTGGTGTGTATTTTATGTTTTTTTTCTTTTTTACTTTTCTATATAATATATACCTCTACTGCAGGACTGTTAATTTTAATTTTAATCATTCTACGCTGGTAGCAAAGAATAATACATGCAAGACCGATGGGGAGACAAACTCTTGATACTGAGAGACTTTTTATAATTTCCAATTGGACATTTTGTAGTAACTTTATACATGAAAGAAAAAGTGCCAATTATGATGTGGAACCTGCGAGTTCAGTCCAGCTTTATTGTCATTCTTTGCTATGTCCTGTAATATTATATGTCTGTTTTTCTTGTTTCTTTGAAAATTCAATAAACAACAATATAAACTAAAAACTCGAATGACAGCAACCAGTAATCTTGACACAAAGTTAAATGCTTGCTTGGATAAAACCAGACCTAATCCACCTGGTTATCCTAAAAAATATATTTATAAATTTAAAGACAAACATTGTATGGTTAAGATTGGAGACTTAGGCCTAGATTTGGAGTTTTGTCGGTAACGACCCGAAAAACTAACGCCGGCTTTTTTCTGGCCGCACCATAAAAATAACTCTGGTATCGAGAGTCCACATAAAGGCTGCGTTAGGCTCCAAAAAAGGAGCGTAGAGCATTTTTAACGCAGCTTCAACTCTCGATACCAGAGTTGCTTATGGACGCGGCCAGCCTCAAAAACGTGCTCATGCACGATTCCCCCATAGGAAACAAGGGGGCTGTTTGAGCTGAAAAAAAACCAAACACCTGCAAAAAAGCCGCGTTCAGCTCCTAACGCAGCCCCATTGTTTGCTATGCGGTAACCCTTCCTACATCTGCACTTAACACTCTAACATGTACCCCGAGTCTAAACACCCCTAACCTTACACTTATTAACCCCTAATCTGCCGCCCCCGCTATCGCTGACCCCTGCATATTATTATTAACCCCTAATCTTCCGCTCCGTAAACCGCCGCTACTTACATTATCCCTATGTACCCCTAATCTGCTGCCCCTAACACCGCCGACCCCTATATTATATTTATTAACCCCTAATCTGCCCCCACAACGTCGCCTCCACCTGCCTACACTTATTAACCCCTAATCTGCCGACCGGACCTGAGCGCTACTATAATAAAGTTATTAACCCCTAATCCGCCTCACTAACCCTATCATAAATAGTATTAACCCCTAATCTGCCCTCCCTAACATCGCCGACACCTAACTTCAATTATTAACCCCTAATCTGCCGACCGAATCTCGCCGCTATTCTAATAAATGTATTAACCCCTAAAGCTAAGTCTAACCCTAATACTAACACCCCCCTAAATTAAATATAATTTAAATCTAACGAAATTAATTAACTCTTATTAAATAAATTATTCCAATTTAAAGCTAAATACTTACCTGTAAAATAAATCCTAATATAGCTACAATATAAATTATAATTATATTATAGCTATTTTAGGATTTATATTTATTTTACAGGTAACTTTGTATTTATTTTAACCAGGTACAATAGCTATTAAATAGTTAAGAACTATTTAATAGCTAAAATAGTTAAAATAATTACAAATTTACCTGTAAAAGAAATCCTAACCTAAGTTACAAATAAACCTAACACTACACTATCAATAAATTAATTAAATAAACTACCTACAATTACCTACAATTAACCTAACACTACACTATCAATAAATTAATTAAATACAATTGCTACAAAGAAATACAATTAAATAAACTAGCTAAAGTACAAAAAATAAAAAAGAACTAAGTTACAAAAAATAAAAAAATATTTACAAACATAAGAAAAATATTACAACAATTTTAAACTAATTACACCTACTCTAAGCCCCCTAATAAAATAACAAAGCCCCCCAAAATAAAAAAATGCCCTACCCTATTCTAAATTACTAAAGTTCAAAGCTCTTTTACCTTACCAGCCCTGAACAGGGCCCTTTGCGGGGCATGCCCCAAGAAATTCAGCTCTTTTGCCTGTAAAAAAAAAACATACAATACCCCCCCAACATTACAACCCACCACCCACATACCCCTAATCTAACCCAAACCCCCCCCTTAAATAAACCTAACACTAAGCCCCTGAAGATCATCCTACATTGTCTTCACCATACCAGGTTCACCGATCGGTCCAGAAGAGCTCCTCCGATGTCCTGATCCAAGCCCAAGCGGGGGGCTGAAGAGGTCCATGATCCGGCTGAAGTCTTCATCCAAGCGGGCCAGAAGAGGTCTTCCATCCGATTGAAGTTTTCATCCAAGCGGCATCCATCCGGAGCGAAGCGGCAGCATCCTGAAGACCTCCACCGCGGAACATCCATCCTGGCCGACGACTGAACGACGAATGACGGTTCCTTTAAATGACGTCATCCAAGATGGCGTCCCTCGAATTCCGATTGGCTGATAGGATTCTATCAGCCAATCGGAATTAAGGTAGGAATATTCTGATTGGCTGATGGAATCAGCCAATCAGAATCAAGTTCAATCCGATTGGCTGATCCAATCAGCCAATCAGATTGAGCTTGCATTCTATTGGCTGATCGGAACAGCCAATAGAATGCGAGCTCAATCTGATTGGCTGATCGGATCAGCCAATCGGATTGAACTTGATTCTGATTGGCTGATTCCATCAGCCAATCAGAATATTCCTACCTTAATTCCGATTGGCTGATAGAATCCTATCAGCCAATCGGAATTCGAGGGACGCCATCTTGGATGACGTCATTTAAAGGAACCGTCATTCGTCGTTCAGTCGTCGGCCAGGATGGATGTTCCGCGGTGGAGGTCTTCAGGATGCTGCCGCTTCGCTCCGGATGGATGCCGCTTGGATGAAGACTTCAATCGGATGGAAGACCTCTTCTGGCCCGCTTGGATGAAGACTTCAGCCGGATCATGGACCTCTTCAGCCCCCCGCTTGGGCTTGGATCAGGACATCGGAGGAGCTCTTCTGGACCGATCGGTGAACCTGGTATGGTGAAGACAAGGTAGGATGATCTTCAGGGGCTTAGTGTTAGGTTTATTTAAGGGGGGTTTGGGTTAGATTAGGGGTATGTGGGTGGTGGGTTGTAATGTTGGGGGGGGGTATTGTATGTTTTTTTTTACAGGCAAAAGAGCTGAATTTCTTGGGGCATGCCCCGCAAAGGGCCCTGTTCAGGGCTGGTAAGGTAAAAGAGCTTTGAACTTTAGTAATTTAGAATAGGGTAGGGCATTTTTTTATTTTGGGGGGCTTTGTTATTTTATTAGGGGGCTTAGAGTAGGTGTAATTAGTTTAAAATTGTTGTAATATTTTTCTTATGTTTGTAAATATTTTTTTATTTTTTGTAACTTAGTTCTTTTTTATTTTTTGTACTTTAGCTAGTTTATTTAATTGTATTTCTTTGTAGCAATTGTATTTAATTAATTTATTGATAGTGTAGTGTTAGGTTAATTGTAGGTAATTGTAGGTAGTTTATTTAATTAATTTATTGATAGTGTAGTGTTAGGTTTATTTGTAACTTAGGTTAGGATTTCTTTTACAGGTAAATTTGTAATTATTTTAACTATTTTAGCTATTAAATAGTTCTTAACTATTTAATAGCTATTGTACCTGGTTAAAATAAATACAAAGTTACCTGTAAAATAAATATAAATCCTAAAATAGCTATAATATAATTATAATTTATATTGTAGCTATATTAGGATTTATTTTACAGGTAAGTATTTAGCTTTAAATTGGAATAATTTATTTAATAAGAGTTAATTAATTTTGTTAGATTTAAATTATATTTAACTTAGGGGGGTGTTAGTATTAGGGTTAGACTTAGCTTTAGGGGTTAATACATTTATTAGAATAGCGGCGAGATTCGGTCGGCAGATTAGGGGTTAATAATTGAAGTTAGGTGTCGGCGATGTTAGGGAGGGCAGATTAGGGGTTAATACTATTTATGATAGGGTTAGTGAGGCGGATTAGGGGTTAATAACTTTATTATAGTAGCGCTCAGGTCCGGTCGGCAGATTAGGGGTTAATAAGTGTAGGCAGGTGGAGGCGACGTTGTGGGGGCAGATTAGGGGTTAATAAATATAATATAGGGGTCGGCGGTGTTAGGGGCAGCAGATTAGGGGTACATAAGGATAACGTAGGTGGCGGCGCTTTGCGGTCGGCAGATTAGGGGTTAATAAGTGGAGGCAGGTGGAGGCGACGTTGAGCGGGGCAGATTAGGGGTTAATAAATATAATACAGGGGTCGGCAGTGTTAGGGGCAGCAGATTAGGGGTACATAAGGATAACGTAGGTGGCGGTCGGCAGATTAGGGGTTAAAAAATTTTTTTAGAGTGTCGGCGATGTGGGGGGACCTCGGTTTAGGGGTACATAGGTAGTTTATGGGTGTTAGTGTACTTTAGAGTACAGTAGTTAAGAGCTTTAGAAACCGGCGTTAGCCCAGAAAGCTCTTAACTACTGACTTTTTTCCTGCGGCTGGAGTTTTGTCGTTAGATGTCTAACGCTCACTTCAGAAACGACTCTAAATACCGGAGTTAGAAAAATCCCATTGAAAAGATAGGATACGCAATTTACGTAAGGGGATCTGCGGTATGGAAAAGTCGCGGCTGGAAAGTGAGCGTTAGACCCTATTTTGAGTGACTCCAAATACCGGCGGTAGCCTAAAACCAGCGTTAGGAGCCTCTAACGCTGGTTTTCACGGCTAACGCCAAACTCTAAATCTAGGCCAAAGGATTGATTATTCCCCCTGTCATAGACAGATGGAACATAACAGAAATGGCACATTATCGTATTGAACATCCTCGTTTTGGGCGAGATAAAGTCTTATTAACCTTAAGGTCAAAATATTGGTGGCCTAATATGAAGAAAACGGTCATAAGAGTTATAGGGAATTGTAAAGCATGTCTCCTTGTTAATAATCCAAATCACCAGAAACAACCATACATTGTTAAAGAAATTCCTAATAAGCCATTTGATCTGATTTATTTAGATCATATAGGGCCTTTACCTCCTTCACCTGGGTAAAAAAATGTTTTAGTATGTGTTGATGCTTGTACAAGGTTCACATGGTTATACCCTGTTAAAAGTGCCACGGCTAGTACCACGCTTGATAGTCTCAATTCCTTAGTAAGTATTGGTAAATCTAAAGCCCTAAACTCAAATGCTGGATCAGCTTTTACATCTACTCAAGCACAAGAGTGGGCTAAATCTTTTGATATAAAATGGGAAATCAGTGTACCTTATCATCCCCAAAGTAGTGGGGTTGTAGAAAGGAAAAATGCTGAGGTAAAACGATTGTTAACCAAGTTACTAACTAACCGCCCCAAAACAGTGGTATCCTTTGTTAACTTATGTACAAGTAGGTTTAAACAATATACCTTCTGTTATTTCTGGGAAAACACCTTATGAATTGTTATATGGTATACCTATGAATACAATGTTTATTACTGAGTACCTTTCTGCACCAGGGAGATTAGAGCAATTATCTATTTTACAAGAAATACTTGATGTTTTGCACGGCCTGCTTTTACACCTAACCTTTTAACAGCTTGGACACCACAGGTTGGTCAGTTTGTACAGGAAAGAGTTCAATCAGCGAAACCTTTACGGCAAGGTGGAAACCTCCTACAAAGGTAAAAAAGTGTCATTAACTCAAGGACTTTGGTTATAGAAGACAAACAAGGCAAATACAGAATTGTCAGCATTGATAACTTAAAACCTGCTTCTAAATTTGAGTTAGAAGATGGCAAACCCTCTGACTTACTCTCAGTTGGTGACTCTGAATGAAGCAAACCAAATTACTAATCAATTTCAAATGATGCCATTTTCTTCAAACCCAGAGACTATAACACCATTTTATTATGATGTTGAAGAAGGTGATTAAATAAATGAAGTAGATTCATTTGATACACCAACAACAGTTACAAGATCTAATCCTGTTTTACCTATCATAAGTACTATCGGGTAGCTTACGAGTTTTGCGTTAGGAGCTGTGGGGTGCTAATGAGCAGTTTTTTCTCACCGCTCACTTACCTGCAGCGCTGGTATTACAGGTTTTTACAAACCCGGCGTTAAAAGGCAAGAAGGGAGCGTAGAGCAAAATTTTGCTCCACAATACACTCCAATACCAGCACTGCTTAAGTCAGCGGTGAGCTGTTCGTACGTGCTCATGCACGATTTCCCCATAGACATCAATGGGGAGAGCTGGCTGAGAAAAAGACTAACACCTGCCAAAAAGCAGCGTAAAACTCAGTAACGCAGCCCCATTGATTCCTATGAGGAAACACATTTTATGTTTACACCTAACGCCCTAACATGAACCCTGAGTCTAAACACCCCTAATCTTAAACTTATTAACCCCTAATCTGCCACCCCGACATCGCCGCCACCTACATTATACTTATGAATCCCTAATCTGCTGCCCCCAACATCGCCAACACCTACATTATATTTCCCTAATCTCCCTCCCCCAATGTCGCCGCAACCTACCTACATTTATTAACCCCTAATCTGCCGCCCCCAACGTCACCACCACTATATTAAATGTATTAACCCCTAAATCTAAGTCTAACCCTAACACCCCCTAACATAAATATAATTTAAATAAATCTAAATAAATATTACTATCATTAACTAAATTATTCCTATTTAAAACTAAATACTTACCTATAAAATAAACCCTAAGGTAGCTACAATGTAACTAATAGTTACATTGTATCTAGCTTAGGGATTATTTTTATTTTAAAGGCAAGTTTGTATTTATTTTAACTAGGTAGAATAGTTACTAAATAGTTATTAACTATTTAATAGCTACCTAGCTAAAATAAATACAAATTGACCTGTAAAATAAAACCTAACCTAAGTTACAATAACACCTAACCTTACAGTACAATTAAATAAATTCCCTAAATTAAATACAATTAAATAAATTAAATTAACTAAATCACAAAAAAACACTAAATTACAGAAAATAAAAAACAAATTACAGATCTTTAAACTAATTACACCTAATCTAATAGCCCTATTAAAATAAAAAAAGCTTGGGGGCGTGGCTAAGCCGTCGCAATGATCAGTCATGGTTTCCAGTAGCTCCGACTGTATTCTGATCTAAATGAAGGCTAAACATAAGCAAACAGTTGATCTAACAGTATAACTGGAGGTATATATTGAATAGCAGTTCCGGAGCCTACAGATCCTAGAAGCTTCAAATCAACTGAAACTGCAGGTGGCAGCCTATATTTTAACATTTCTACCCCCCCCCCCCCCCGGTTAAAAGTCAGACCGATATGAGCTCTACAGTCGACTGAGTATAACACACTAAACAGTTTTGAACACACTCCTTTCTCATAGACAACTCTGACATCTGAGAACCAGCTATTTCGGGCAAATATGACGTCAGAGATAGCGATGCTTCTGAAACAGCTCACTCACAAGATGGAGGAACAGTTTATTCCCCTGTCCGGGACTCTGAGGGCAGCGATGGTTAACCCCTTTGAAAAAGTTAAGACCCATGTTCCAGCGCTAAACATAGCAAGTTCGCTGGATTTCACTGAAGAGGAGTACAGGGAACTGAAGGAGAGAGATTCTGCAGATCGCAAGATGGTGGCTAACGCAGACAGTGTCAACCCACACAGCTACTCACAGCCCTTTTCCCACATGGCTAAGCCGGTTAAAGATGGATCGCTGCTGACTCGGGATACGCAAAAGAAACCTCAGGGACCCGATAAAGACATGCAGATACCAGGGTTCCTTTGCTATACCGCCATTTCAACTGAGACCATAATAGCAACAGAGGAGGGACTGTTTGTGACCCGGGCGGATGCGGCCGGCTGCTTAGGTCATAGATCGGACCGTTCCTGTATTCTAAGAGCCACCCTCACATCCAAACCCGGTTTAGAGACTTCTAGGCTCAGATCAAGTATGATGCCGGGTGCTCATGCCCTTAGTAATGCGGCAGCTTCGTGGTAGACAAAGCCACAACAGCAATACCATGGTCGCAACTACTCTTTTTGCTCTGCTTGCTATGGATTCTTTACCAAACATACTGGGATTGGGTAATATTCCTCTTATTGTTGACCACACAGGCAGGGGTATGTGAAGGGTAGGCATGTACATCTGGAAATCTTTACGGTTTAAAATGTTGGTCTCTGTTCTATATATAGTCAAGTTATATTTTAAACTTTGTGGTAACTCTAGCACCTACAATCTTGTATAAATAGGAGATTTTGCGGTATTATGTAATTTAGGATAAATGCCTACCCACTTAACAGACCATTTGAGATATGTATTGTGTTGCAGATCAGGATGTCTTTGCTCTCTCTTGTATTGCGATAGATCTCTAGTTACCTCAATGTTATTCAAAGTAATGTCTTTTCCTGAAACATAAGACCCTATTGTATATATGTTACTTTACATACATCTTCATTCTTCTGGAGATACTGTTACTATGGAACTCTAAACTTAGGTCATAATCATTATCATTCATATTATCTTCACTGTCTAAATTTGGTCTTACAATATAGTTCCCACTTTTAAGTACAGTCACTGCAGGATGATTCTTTATGCAACACTATGGTTAGCCCCTGACTTAATATATACCGGATCAGACCCTTTCCCAACATAGTTGTTTTATTCTCTTCCCTCCTAAGATCCTAAAACAAAAAAAACAAAAAAAACCTAGACCAGCATTTACATAAGGGTATATAAAGATCCCCAGAATAGAGATAACGGTGAATGCCCCGAAGAGGACATAACTCCTGACACTGATCTCATCCTAGCAATAGTTTCTGTTGTAATGCTGTCATAGGATTCAAGAAATCTATGCTCTTTTTTAAGGCACTCTCCTTTTACCTATGCCATATATTTCAATTCATCTCTCCCTTACCCTCCCTTACACGGCTCACCTAATATTATAGGCCTCATTAGACATCTTTTTACGCCATATAGCCTTCATCTCAGATCCCAAAGGGCCCCTTATAGCAGCCTCTCCTTAGCCCATCTATCTTTACTTGGTACATTTTTATTCAAATATGTTCCTCCAGTACCAACTCCTAGTTGCATCCCCTACTCCCATTTATATACTCTTGGCCGACCGGATTATACTCTTAAAACACCTCCCCACCCTTTTTCGAGCGGCTCTTGCCCGCTGGATCCCCTTATCCCATTTATCTTCTCACTAACTATGCTCACCATATATACACTTGATTTTTTGCAATTATATAATTGATTAGTCTTAAATCAATGCTTTGAGTTACTTTTAATTTACATACGTTGTTTTCCATTTAGTCCATACAACACCTGAGCAGTAGTTACCATAATCCAATTTATAATATAGAAAATTAGGTCCTTATCATACAGACTTAACATTTTCCTTGACTACTTTTCATCATATCTAAAGTTAAATAATTATCTGCACAGTACTTTATGGATATCTGTATTCTTCTTTTTGCATGTATACCAATATGATATATTTGTCATCAATTTAGATGTTAATAGAGTTGTAACTTCTTAGCTTGTACTGAAAGCAATATGTCTAGAATGTTAAAGTCTGATCACTTGATGTATGTTCTGATCACCTCAATAAAAAACTTTATTTAAAAAAAATAAAGCCCCCCCAAAATAAAAAAAAAACCCTAGCCTAAACTAAACTATCAATAGCCCTTAAAAGGGCCTTTTGCAGGGCATTGCCCCAAAGAAATCAGCTCTTTTACCTGAAAAAAATACAAACAACCCCCCCAACAGTAAAACCCACCACCCACACAACCAACCCAAAAATAAAATACTATCTAAAAAAATCTAAGCTCCCAATTGCCCTGAAAAGGGCATTGGGATGGGCATTGCCCTTAAAAGGGCATTTAGCACTATTGCAGGCCCAAAACCCTAACCTAAAAAATAAACCCATCCAAAACACGCTTAAAAAAATCCTAACACTAACCCCCGAAGATTCACTTACTGGGAGAAGTCTTCATCCAAGCGGCAAGATGCCCTCAACGAAGCTGGAAGAAGTGGCCCTCTAGACGGTCAGAAGTGGTCCTCCAGATGGGCAGAAGTCTTCATCCAGACGGCATCTTCTATCTTTAGCGGGTCCATCTTCAAGACATCCGACGCGGAGCATCCTCTTCTTCCGACGGACTAACGACAAATGAAGGTACCTTTAAATGACGTCATCCAAGATGGCATCCCTTAGATTCTGTTTGGCTGATAGCATTCTATCAGCCAATCAGAATTAAGGTAGAAAAAATCCTATTGGTTCACTGGATCAGCCAATAGGATTGAGCTTGCATTCCATTGGCTGATTGGAACAACAAATAGAATGCGAGCTCAATCCTATTAGCTGATTGGATCAGCCAATAGGATTGAAGTTCAATCCTATTGGCTGATCCAATCAGCCGATAGGAATTTTTTTACCTTAATTCTGATTGGCTAATAGAATTCTATCAGCCAATCGGAATCTAAGGGATGCCATTCTGGATGACGTCATTTAAAGGTACCTTCATTCGTCGTTAGTCCGTCGGTAGAAGAGGATGCTCCGCGTCAGATGTCTTGAAGATGGAGCCGATCCGCGCCGGAAGGATGAAGATAGAAGATGCCGTCTGGATGAAGACTTATGCCCGTCTGGAGGACCACTTCTGCCCGTTTGGAGGACCACTTCTGCTGGCTTCATTGAGGACATCTTGCCGCTTGGATGAAGACTTCTCCCGGTAAGTGAATCTTCGGGGGTTAGTGTTAGGATTTTTTTAAGGGTGTATTGGGTGGGTTTATTTTTTAGGTTAGGGCTTTGGGCCTGCAATAGAGCTAAATGCCCTTTTAAGGGCAATGCCCATCCAAATGCCTTTTTCAGGGCAATGGGGAGCTTAGGTATTTTTAGCTAGCATTTTATTTGAGGGGTTGGTTGTGTGGGTGGTGGGTTTTACTGTTGGGGGCGCTGTTTGTATTTTTTGTTACAGGTAAAAGAGCTGATTTCTTTGGGGATATGCCCTGCAAAAAGCCATTTTAAGGGCTATTGATAGTTTAGTTTAGGTTTTTTTTTAGTTTGGGGGGCTTTTTTATTTTAATAGGGCTATTAGATTAGGTGTAATTAGTTTAAAGATCTGAAATTTGTTTTTTATTTTCTGTAATTTAGTGTTTGTTTTTTTTGTGATTTAGCTAATTTAATTTATTTAATTGTATTTACCTAAGGGTAACTTAGGTTAGGTTTTATTTTACAGGTAAATTTGTATTTATTTTAGCTAGGTAGTTATTAAATAGTTAATAAATATTTAGTAACTATTCTAACTAGTTAAAATAAATACAAATTTGCCTGTAAAATAAAAATAAACCCTAAGTTAGATACAATGTAACTATTAGTTATATTGTAGCTAGCTTAGGGTTTATTTTATAGGTAAGTATTTAGTTTTAAATAGGAATAATTTAGTTAATGATAGTGATATTTTTTTAGATTTATTTAAATTATATTTAAGTTAGGGGGTGTTAGGGTTAGGGTTAGACTTAGGTTTAAAGGGTTAATACATTTAGAATAGTAACAGCGACGTTGGGGTGGCAGATTAGGGGTTAATAAATATAATGTAGGTTGCGGCAATGTTAGCGGCGGCAGATTAGGGGTTAATATTATTTAACTAGTGTTTGCGAGGCGGGAGTGCGGCGGTTTAGGGAATAATATTTTTATTATAGCAATGTCCGGAGCGGCAGATTAGGGGTTAAAAATTGTATTATAGTGTTTTCGATGCGGGAGGGCCTCGGTTTGGGGGTTAATAGGTAGTTTATGGGTGTTAGTGTACTTTTGAGCACTTTAGTTATGAGTTTTATGCTACGGCATTGAAGTGTAAAACTCATAACTACTGACTTTAGAATGCATTTGGAATCTTGGAGGTAGAGGGTGTACCGCTCACTTTTTGGCCTCCCAGGACAGACTCATAATACCAGCGCTATGGAAGTCCCATAGAAAAAATGGTTTACAAAGTTTACGTAAGTCGGTTTGCGGTAAGACCAAAAGAGTGTGCGGTGCCCCTAAACCTGCAAGACTCGTAATACCAGCGTTAGTTAAAAAGCAGCTTAAGGACCTGTTAACCCTGCTTTTTCAGCTCACCGCAAAACTCGTAATCTAACCGTATGTTATCAGCATGAACACTGATACAACAACAAGGACTTAAAATGTTAAAGAACGTGTTCAATTATAAAAACCTTAAAATATTGGAATATACAGTACTAATACTTTTTATACTTCTTATTTTGTTTTTAACATGCATGGTAGTTTTTCGTCTACAGTGGAATAATCTTGCAAAGAGACCTGGAGCTGTTTTGGCATGGAATCAAACTAGAGCTCGAGAGGATGCTGTACCAACGATATCAAGACTAAAAAGAGCTGAACATTACAATCTGCAACCAGTGGAAATAAAGATGAATGGGCTACCGCTAGGAATTTATTGAAAACCATTTCCAAAACCTATAATATAAAGACAAAGAGTATTAGGAATATCTCAAGTGGTATTGATAGATTCAACAGTAATATCATAGAAAGCAAAGATCACAACTCATAAGGGAAGGAAATTGGTAAAAGATCACATACATGGGCAAATGGAAATGATACAAGCAAAAACTATGGAATATGATTTGCCTTTACAAGACTACTGGAAGCAAAAGACATATAGAGAAAAAATGTGTTTTTCAACATTTGGACATTACTATTATGTGGACTTTCAAGGAAAAAGGAGATGGCATGCAAAAGAAATAAAAGCAGACCAATGTCCACGTCCTGGGATTACAATTGACAAAGTCAAATATAAAGAATAGCCTCAAAAAGGCTTCTTTCCTGAAAATCACACACATCCTTGCATTGCATTCTGGGAAAATGTGGAAGAAGAGGAATACAGGATTCCTGGAGGAGTAGAATCATATAATGGAGCAGTGTTTTGTACTAACACACTTTATTCAAATTGGTGGACACCAGAGTTACATACAGGTGAAGGATATCTGCAACTATTTGAAAAGCTTCAGCTTAAAGTAGTGGATCAACAGACAGGAAGAATGCGAGAACAAGCATTACCTACAGAATGGAATGATAAAAGAAAAGATGAAATGTTTTTGAATCTAAAAGAATGGGATACATGTACAAGGCCAAGATATGCAGCTTTCTTGAATACAACATATTACAGTTACTCATACAAAGAAAATAACAATCTTTGTAATATAACAGTTGAAGATCTAATTAAAGAAGGCATTTGTAACTTGGAAACGGACTATCGATGTACATCCTATTGTTTCTACCTTAAGAATTCAGGGAAATATTTTCGTTTTCAACCTACAGCCATTGATAAGGGATTCCTACATTATGCAGGCATGCCAGGGTTTTGGTGCATGACAAAACATCACATTATTAACAAAAATTATGTAATATATTCCCTGTTTCAGAAATGTCTCAGATAGTATAAGATATCCAATAAATGTAGTAATTGAAAGTATGAAACTACAAATGGAAGTAAATATATCAGTTGATGACATACCATGTAAATATGCTAAATGTTTTAAACAAAATGTGGCAGATATGACTTATGATGAAGCTGTTTGGGGAACAAATAATACATTTGATAATTTAACATATATTACAATAGAAAATATAATTCCAGATTGTTGTAATACAGAAGTAAAAACAAATCAAAGGCAGTTCATGTTTAATGCTGAAGTTCAGATATCGACAGGGCATTTGTTAAGTGATGAAGTGTTAATTGTCAGTGAAATATCAGATATCAATGATGAAGAATTAAAGAGAGGGTTAATGATTTTAAAATATCATATGATAACTATGCTGACTGCAGCAATGTCAGATTTTACAATGGTAAATGAAGAAATTAAAGCGGTAACAATACTTAATTATTTAACAGCTATGAGGATAACTCTGCAAGAGGGACACTTAGATATAACATTGTTAAATGTTACAGAAATGTCTACACAATTAGATCTAACAGTGAAACAAACAGAAATCATGCTGCATATTTCAATGATTTATAATATAAGATAATTGAAACGTAGAATAACGAAAAACCCTGAAGATTGCCAATGTGAAATATTTATTTACTACAAATTAATAATACCAGGAAATGTATATACAACAAATTGGGAGGTTGTACATTTTGGACATTTAATTGATTCTCCTGATCATATGGCATTGTTACAGATTCAACAACCATATCAATATGTTTCACAGCATTGTGATAGCTAGAAATATATTGAAACAGAAAACTATTGATCTAGGATACTTAGTATGTGAAAATGTCTACAAACAAAAACCATGTGGTGTTGATAAACAAGACTCTGATTGTACTGTTAAAGTTACATCTGTAAAACCACCATACACTTGCAGAGAACCAATTCATAATGGATAATATGTTGTGATTACTAGTCAAAATGATTGTAATATCCCTATGTTGCAAACAACAATGGTAACAGTAAATCAATCTGTGGAGTGTTATAATACAATTTTAACACCACCTGTGATAAAAAATATACATGCTAGGTCCCATTTAACAATGCAGGTACCCCATATTACATTGCAAATACCATACATGTCAGCATTCTGTGATAATTTACATAACATGCAAGTGAGACTAGGCTCCTCCCATGAAGCAATTGAGGACTTGGTTATAAGGGTACATGCAGACCTCTTAAGAATTGACTTGCATGAAGGGAACTTTCCTACCTGGATTAGAACTTTAGGTAAGTCATTGAGTCCAATAATGCCAACATTGGGTAACGTTATTTCAAAGATTGGACAAGGTTTAGCAACATTGGGGAATGGGATCTTTGGAGACATACTGGGAATATTTGGATATATAAAACCAGTACTTATTGTATGAATAGTCATAGTATTGTTTATCATTTTATTTAGAATTCTGTCCTTTCTTCCTAGGAGGAAATCTAAGTAAAGAAAATGAGCAGTTATTTGTCAACCTGTTTTCTTTTGAATGTAATACCAGAAAAGAAACGGCAAGCTTATTATCATGTTATGCTATAATTCATATATGCTATATTATATATCTTGCTAAGCTATAATTTATATGCTAATAACATCTGTAGAAGTAAAGATTTATTATTTTTATTATGAATGTATTTTTTTTTAAATGTAACCAGTATAAACTTATTGGTTAGAAACATTAATAATCCTTTATTTTCATGAAGAGAAACCTGTGGATTACAATTTATTATCAACCTTTTTATTTTTTATTTTTTTACAAGCTTTTTAACTTTAAATAGACCTTGGATTGCAAATTGTTATCAGCGTCTCTGCATTAAAGCAGAATCAGGAATGAGGAATGTGCAAACTTCACATGTTTTTTGTTTTTTTCCTCATTGTTAAGGAAAGTAATAAATGTACTCCTACGACACACATTTTTATGAGGGTATTTCTCCAAGCAAGAATTACCACACTAACTGGACAACTATAACTCATCTAATCATGAATCATACACCAATTAACCAGTTTCTATCAAATGGATAACTTGGAGAATTTATTACGACGTATTCCTAATGGCAAGTCATCTTCCAATGAGGGGGATTTAACCTTTGTTACCTTGGGATTTACAGTTATTTAACGTTACAAACTTGTAACCTACAAAAGGAATACCAATGCACCTCAACAAAGCTTTATGGGGATTTTTATTTGTTTGAATCCTTCATATTTAGACTCTGCAGTTGAATTCTTTCAGTCCGAACTCCTACAAGTTTGGAATTTGCATGCCCCGCTGCGTAAGGTGAGAGTAAAAGGAGCACATATGAATTGGATCACAGCTGACCTCATTCACATGTACCAGTTTCGGGATTCTTTATGGTCAAAGTACAAGCATACTGGCTCTATGAACGATCACTGTATATATAGACAATGGCGAAATATATGCACTAAACAAACATAATTGGCCAAGGCCCAATATTTCTGTGAAAATCTGAACAATAACATATCAAACCCTAGAAAGTTTTGGAAAGTCATAAATAACTTACACACTCTCCCAATCCACTCCCAACCCTATAACCAAACCCTGCAACTTCCTTTAGAAGTAGCAAATGCCTTTAACAATTATTTTGTCAGATGCTCCACCACCCTTATTGACAAACTAATAAATGACACGCATCCTGAAACTACAAATGTGGATCTGGCCCCGCTAAATCTGCAAAGACCCAAAATAGAGAAGTTCAATTTTAGACCTGTACCCATCAATGTCATTAAGAAACACCTTAATAATCTAAAAATGAAAAACCAGTCTGGACCTGATCAAATCCCAGCAATGCTGTTGAAGCTCAGTGCGCCGGCAATTGCTAAACCTGTCACAACCCTAATTAATTAATCCTTGGTGTCTGGTTACATACCCAAACTTTGGAAGACTGCAAGAGTAGTGCCTATCCATAAAAGTGGTGAGTTAACCTTGGTTACTAACTATCGCCCAATATCATTGCTCCCAGTATTGTCAAAAATCTTAGAAAATGCGTCCATACGCAACTATGTGAGTATTGACTAAAAGAAAAATTTGTGGAAAGGGGCTATAAAGAGGAACATCTGGATATCAAAATGGAGGAAGTACAACAGGTGGAGAGAAAAGAGCTAACCAAATATAAAGATTGAAAGAAACCAGAAACAGAAGAAACACTAAATATTCCCATGATTACGGAGTACAGCAGTAATCGGCATATCATTGAAAATTTTTTCAAAAAACATTGGTCCCTGTTGAAAGACGATGACATTATAGGAGATAAACTCCCTAACCAACCTAAATTCGTCTACAGGAAAACAGGAAATCTGAAAAACAGATTGGCACCAAGTTTGCAACGGAAGAAAAAACAAGGAATACATGATGTACATGGGAAACTAATTAAGGGCTTCTATCCATGTCCCACCTTCAAAGCATGCAAAAGAGGTATCAAGACTAAGAAATTTCAATCACACCAGACTGGGGAAGAATTTGTCATTAACGATCTAATAAGATGCCAAGATAAATGAATCATCTACCTTATAGAATGTTCATGTGGTCTTCAATATATTGGCCAAACATCAAGAAGCCTCAAAGATAGGCTAAGAGAACATATACTGTTGATTGAAAAGCTGAATATGGACACAATATTATATAAATATTTCACCACCAAACATAAAGGCAATATACAAGATATGAAATTCATTGGCATACAAAAAGTTACAAAAAACTGGAGAGGTGGTGATTTTGAAAAAAGACTTCTTAAAACAGAGTCCAAATGGATTTTTTTACTAGATTGTTTGCATCCGAAAGGTTTAAATAACAAAGAGGACCTTTCCCACCTCCTAGATTTATGAATTTTTTCCCTAGTTCTGTTGACAGATTCAGGTTACCTCCAAAATTCTCAATCTAACCTCCTGAGATACTCCCACTCTCCCTCTTATGTTTAACCCCCACATTGTCCCCATTGATGACATATAGGGATTTTTTGGCTTATTATATTCTCATATCATCTATATACAAACCAGGTCTTTGTAATCCATTGTGTTACTAAGAGATACATCTTTAACCCCTTGGTCCCCCATCAGACTAAGTTTAGCACCCCTTATTCATCCTGGATGGGTCTACATCTGAGGTCTAGGACAGACTATTAGTCGTGACTTTTATTGTATTGTATTGAATTGCATTTTATTGACTCCCTCTATGATTTTTTGGTTACCTATTGGTCTCTTATAAAGACCAAGATTCTTAGATTAATGTCACTGTGAGCTACACCATTATTACCAGGCACCTTCTATAAAAGCAACTTACTCTAGCAGTTTATCGTATACACGTATAGGTTACATTTATGTCCATGGCTTGGGTTATTATATCCACTCTTAGATATGTACCAGATATACCCAGCTTCATGCTCTCTTCTTTTCTTTTTTGGGCTAATATACCCAGCAATCAGTCAGACACATTGTATAAATAGTTGTGTGTAAACCTCGATCCTACTCTAACCTACCAGGCGTATATCCACATGGCCACTCTAACTAAAGTTAGCCTTAGCCTATTGCAGTAGGACCCCCACAAATCCACTGGCACTCTTGTGCCACTCCATCCTTCTTGTCAGTCATTAAGACTGTAGTTATCCTATTGGAGTAGGATCCTTGTTATCAAACAAAACAATTTTCTATATCGAAATATGCATTTAGTCATCTAAATTAGGTTACGAAGCACAGCAGCCACATCCCATATCTATTTTTAATCAGTATAGCTTAAGTATCATTTCAGAGGTACCTTATCATCTTATCACATTAGATTGCATTACACCATTCTCCTCCTTGTCAATGCCTATTCCTTTTAGGTATTACCAAATCCACTCTTATTTGAAGTCGCCACCATTAATCTAGCTACTTGAAATTGCACTATCATTTTTACCACTGCTCCACCCACATAATATTATACTGCTCCTCTATTGTGTGTATATACATATATATGGGTTTACAAGTATTTTTAACTAACATGTGGGTACTAATTAGAATTCAATATATATACTGAGCATTTGCCTTTCCTTACACCTCCATCTAAACAATATCTCCTCTACAGCAATTCCCTTATATACAAAAGTAATTTATGTATTTAAGAGATTCCTGTCACTCAGGAAAATATGATTCAGTTTTCTATCATTATATATGTTCATTTTTATGATTATATGCATTTTGTATGCACTCGAACATGCACTAATTACTGTCATAAGAAGAAATCCAGCAGAGATAGCCATTCATTGGCAACTACAAGCATATGGAGCAAACAAACCACGATTGGTATAGCAACTCATGTTTGCAAGATATTAGCATAAAAGTAAGCCGTCCATTGGTCGCCTCAGTCACATGGTATAAACAAACCATGAAAGCAGATAATCACTATCCCCTGATTGGCTGATGAGCAAGCCATATGACAAAATCTTACATTAACGAAAATTCTTTATCGAACACTACTATTCGCTAGTCTAAGGTGTTGGAGTGCATAAAAAATAATACCAACTAAGTTACAATATGGATATTAAACGATATTTTCTATTTATGACATCAGTAAGTAAGTTCACAATTGCCACCACCTCTGGTATTATACTTCCAGTTTTGATTAAAATTACAGATACGCCCATTAAAATAAGGTTATTTAAAGGCAGCATTAAGATCAGCTTACCAGTCTTGATAAAGGCCTGTGTCATAGGGCCGAAACGCGTTGACCCACTGGTAAGGATTACTCCAAAGATATTACTTTTCTGTGGACATACTACACTATGTTTAAATTTTCTTTACAGGGACGCTTTAGGACATTGAAATCAGCAGCTGACCGCAGATCAGGGATTCACCTAGGGATCATCACCATCAACATCAAAGGTTTTCATTGTTACAATTGACTTTACTTATCTGGATTACAAAAAATTTTTTTGTTCTTTTTATGATCATCATTAACATTTGCTGAACATCACTATTTTTCACTAACGTTTCAAATAATTTTTATTCTTTTATTTTTTCATCTTGGTTTATTTCAAATTGATTGTGTCACCTCCTATCACCATCATCATTTTTTGTCTTTTAATTTTATTAATTTTTTCATTCTTTAATTTTTTGCACTGTTTGTGCCACCTGCATATCTTAAATACGTTTTTCATTACGTTTTTTTTACGTTTTTTCCATCACATCCATTATATTTCTTCTCACAAAATTTTTTTTTCACTCATCATTTCATTAACTTATTGTGTACACCTCTGGACAAATATTATTTTAATCAGTCCCTGCAAGCATTGACATTACTGCATACCTATCAAGTATTATCAGATATTTTTTTTAATCAATTTTAACTATTTTAGTCTTTGTTACATCATGGATCCATGAATCTAATTTTTATATTGTTTGTTATAACAACCAAATAGAGGGGGCGCTAAAGGTGCAGGGGTAAATCAGTGCAAAAATAAATCACTATGCGTAGATAATACAGAGCAATTCAAATATCACAAGGACCAAACAAAATAAAAATAAAAAATATAGATGTGAAATAAAAAACCTTTGAATCCTTGAAAAAAGGATAACACAAAGATCAAAGTCTTTCTTTGAAATGTATGACCGGATGACCGGAGAAAATGGGATATATAATGTTCATATGTTGGCTGCCTCCTCCTCACCGACTGGTCCGGGTATAGATGAAAAAGTACAAGAAGACAGAGGGGCGCCTCATGTGTGGTATAATCAGATGGTATGATACAAAACAAACAGAATGGAGCCAAATGAGTACTCATATACTATTGAAGGACACCTATGTGCTGGTAGAGACAAGCTGCAATTTCAGATAGGTGTGACAGCTCACCCTCCAGGTAAAACTGTGTAGCTGGTGAGAGATTAAAAACACAAAAAGAAAGCACTACATGTGCAGACCATTAAAGGTATAACCGGCAATATCTCTTAGATGATACAGATGGGTACTCACATACTCCTGTAGCACACTTATGTGCTGGTAGAGGCAGGCTGTAACTTTAAGACAGGTGTAGCAGCTCACCCTAGATGTAGATTCTTGGTTGTGCAGGGGTGTAGGTCCCAGTAAGCAATCAGCAAAGGCAGAAGGTAGGAAAAGAACTCCACTCAAAGTGCATTTAAAATAAAATGTAGCTATTTATTAAAAACAAAGATAAAAAAACAACACAGCAGTTGTTTATGATGAGTGGATAAAAGGGTTTACAGTGGCACCCCTCAAAGGCAACGCGTTTCTCGGTTAGAACTGTTTCATTATATGCCTGATGAAACGGTTCTAACCGAGAAACGCGTTGCATTTGAGGGGTGCCACTGTAAACCCTTTTATCCACTCATCATAAACAACTGCTGTGTTGTTTTTTATCTTTGTTTTTAATAAATAGCTACATTTTATTTTAAATGCACTTTGAGTGGAGTTCTTTTCCTACCTTCTGCCTTTGCTGATTGCTTACTGGGACCTACACCCCTGCACAACCAAGAATCTACATCTAGGGTGAGCTGCTACACCTGTCTTAAAGTTAGAGCCAGCCTCTACCAGCACATAAGTGTGCTACAGGAGTATGTGAGTACCCATCTGTATCATCTAAGAGATATTGTCGGTTATACCTTTAATGGTCTGCACATGTAGTGCTTTCTTTTTGTGTTTTTTAATCTCTCACCAGCTACACAGTTTTGCCTGGAGGGTGAGCTGTCACACCTATCTGAAATTGCAGCTTGTCTCTACCAGCACATAGGTGTGCTTCAATAGTATGTGAGTACTCATTTGGTTCCATTCTGTTTGTTTTGTATCATACTATCTGATTATACCACACATGAGGCGCCCCTCTGTCTTCTTGTACTTTTTATATTGTTTGTTAATTGTATTTTTAGTATATTTCTGTAATAAATTTACTGTTGATAATTTTAAACACTTGTATCTACTGCTGACAATGTCCATCTACTCAGCTTATAGTACTCTAAACCCCCGAGTGTTTTTGTACTTTAACCTCTTATCCCTTAGCCTTTGGCACTGTACACATCACTCTTACTGTTAATAAATATAATGTAGGTGTCGGCGATGTTAGGGGCAGCAGATTAGGGGTTCATAGGTATAATGTAGGTGGCGGAGATGTCTGGTCGGCAGATTAGGGGTTAAAATATATATTTTTTTATATATATATTTTATTTCTTTATTGCATTTTTAAGAAGTACATACAATTGATTCCAACTGATTGTTCTGTTATTAACAATTTAGACTTGTTCCTTTAACATTAGCTAAAATGCATTCACAATCAACATGAAATTGTAACTCCAGATCTAGTCCATCTCTTTTTGGCTTCATATTACAATGGTTTGTAGTTCTTTTCCTATGGATACTTCATACAATGCAATTTTTGATATAACATAAACATTCGCTTTTGATAACACATAACATATAAAACTAACTAAACATTAACAAAAATTACATCTTGCAGAGATTGATTTCCCAAGCCTTATAATATTTATGATATGAGATTGCGCTTATGTATTCAGATCATACAGTCTACTGCGATTTCAGATACCTTTATGGCTTTCCACTCCTCTAATATATACTTGAATTAAATTAAATTAAGTTAAGTTATAATCTAGCATATGATTCCCAATAGAATAACATGTCATTATACATTGTCAGCCTATTTGTCTTAAAATAGGTATATCTCTCTAGCATCAATGCCTCTTTTACTTTCTCCTTCCATTTCCCTATTGTGGGGATTTTGTCTGATCTCCATGCGGAGGCTAAGAGTTGTTTGGCTACATTCAGCATGATATGCCCCATATTTCTTTTAATGATGCATTTGACATCTTTTAACATATTGAATAAGCATACTAAAGGGTTTTGTAGGATGTTGCAGGATAGAACTATATTTATTTCTTTAATTATTTTCATCCAATAGGGTTTGATTATCTCACAAGACCACCAGATGTGGCCCATGTTGCCTACTGCCTGTCTACATCTCCAACACCTCTTGTTCGCCGAGGGGAATAAATATTTCAGTCTATTTGGTGTGAGGTACCAACGAAACAATATTTTATAATTGGTTTCTAATGCATATGTTGTGTGAGCAGAGTGTGCTAGGCTACGAAAAATCTCACTCCAGGTTTTAGGTTCTTGTGGCCCCAGGAGTTCTCCCTCCCATCCTTTTAGATATCTATGGGGTTTAGGGGCTGTGGCCTCAAGTAATAGTTTGTACGTGATGGATATAGTCTTTTTTTGTAATATATTGGAAATGCACATCTGTTCAAAAGTTGAAATTTTCCTCAGCAAGCTGGTCCTTTCTCTGTGCGTGCATATGTAATCGCTCACTTGATGGTACCATAACCAGTTATTAAAATACCCATTTCCTATTTCCAGTAATTCAACTCTTGGGATTATTTTCCCCAGTTTGGTCATTGATGTGACCGGAACGTAACCTTTTAAGCTGATATCATGGCCTGGGCTATGTCCCTGTCCCTCCTTAAATTTGGGATTTTCCAATATTGGAGTCAGCGGGGAGTAGGTACTGGAGATGATTCTATACCTATCTCGAATGACCTTCCAGTCCCCGATGGTGTTTATAATTGTGGTACTGAAGTTAGTTTGTGGTTTGGTCAATAATTTAGGTAACCAACATAACCCCCCTAGCTGCGGAATTTCTGAATGTATATTTGAGTGTTTGGGAGTGGTAGTGTCTGTAAGATGTATAAGATCTTTGGTAATAGTACCATCTTAACTGTATTTATTCTCCCTATCCAGGATATATTCTTAGCCAACCATGATGAGGCCTGATTGGTTATTGCGCTCAACAATTTATTGTGCTCCACAATTTTTATGGATTTCTGTTGTATCGCAAAGGGGCAATGATTCTGGATTTGATTCATAACATTGATAGGTAAATGTAAGGGTAATAGTTCTGATTTATTGGCGTTTACTGAGAAGTTTGATACCCCTCCATATTCTAGTAATTCTGTTTGTACCGCGGAGAGAGACTCCAGAGGACTTGCTAGAGACAATAGGACATCGTCCGCGAACATGGATAATTTGTATTCTTTGTGTTTGATATTTATACCCTTTATGTTATTGTGTGATCTTATTTTACACGCCAACACTTCCAGGGATAGAATAAACAAGAGTGGGGAGAGCAGCAACCCTGGCGTGTGCTGTTACGTATTTCAAATTGTTCTGAAAGTGTACCATTTATTCTACTTTGAGCAGTGGGAAATGAATATAGGGCCATAATTCTGTTTATAAATGGGAGAGGGAATTTAAATTTGTTGAGTGTAGTCTCGAGAAAGGTCCAATCTAGCCTATCGAACGCTTTCTCAGTGTCTGTTGAAAGCATTATTGAGGGGATTTTGTTGTTGTTTATATACTCTAAAATATTTAATAATTTAACCGTATTGTCCTTCGCCTCTCTCCGCGGTACAAAACCCACTTGGTCCGGGGAAATCAAGTTCGGTAGTAGTCTGTTAAGTCTGGATGCTAGTACTTTGGCAAATGCCTTCAAATCTATATTCAATAATGATATGGGACGGAAATTTGCTGGAGTGTCAGGTTTCTTACCCGGTTTAGGGAGAACTGTAATGAATACTTGCAACATAGTGTCCAGCAGTGTACCTACACTATCTATCTGGTTGAAAGTTTCTAGCATATGGGGAGTCAATAGATGTGAGAATAATTTGTAGTATGAGCCAGAAAATCCGTCCAGTCCCGGAGCCTTTTCAGGCTTTAATGACCGAATAGCCTCTATGATCTCTTTGTGGGTTATCTGGGCTTGAAGCATTTCACTGTCTGTCTCCGAGATTTCTGGGGCCCGAAATTTGTCTAGATATTTCATACACTTGGTTTTATGATCCAAAACCGATCTGTTAGGGAAAAGATTGTATAATGTGTGATAATAATTTTTAAGGTCTCTGCTATGTGTTTAGTGTCTTCCACTCTCTCCCCTTTGTGGGTGTTAATTGAATGAATATATGTTTTTGCTTGTCTAGATTTAAGCGATCGGGCTAGTTGGCGTCCCGGTTTGTTAACTTCATAATAAAATCTCTGCTTGAGTTTATATGCTGTTGACTGTGCTTTTATATGTAGATGGGATTTCATTTTGGATCTATAGAATTTTAATTGTTGTAAAACTTTTACATCTTGTGGGTGTAGTTTATGTAGGTAGTCCAAGTACTCTATCTCTTATGTTATGTGTTTGTACTCTTCTCTCTGCTGTTTAATCTTGTTGGCCCGAAGTTTGATCAATGTGCCCCTTATGTAGCTCTTGTGTGCCTCCCCCCCCGGCGTTTTGCGTGAAGTAATCCCCAATTTACCTTTCTAAGGTTTTACACACTATCAGATCTAATAGTAACATTTCATCCAGTCTCCAGGTAAACTCCCTTAATGGGGCTGAGGGCCAATCTATGGAACATCTCACCATGGAGTGATCTGACCAAGCTGTGTGAGTAATGTTTGATGATGTTGCATTTGCTAAAGTTAAGTGGTCTAATAAATAAAGTCTATTCTTGAGTATGTTTTATTCGGATTAGAAAAGAATGTATAGTCTCTCTGTTCTGGGTTTGCAATTCTCCATGGGTCGTGTAGGCCAAAAATTCTTAAAAAATTCCCTACTGATTTAAGTGTAGGCTTTGCAATTTGTATGTTTGGATTTGAGCTATCCAGTTTAGGGATAAGCGGTAAATTGAAGTCTCCCAAAACTATTAATTGACCTTTTTGGATATCCTGAAGTAGAGGTACTATAGACTTGAAAAATAATGCTTGTTTATGGTTTGGGGCATATATATTCACTATGGTTACCAATTTATTGTATAACATGCCGCTGATAGCTAAAAATCTGCCCTCTGTGTCTTTATTCTGAGCAATTAATTTAAATGGGGTTGAATTACGTATTAAAATGCTAACACCATTTATCTTTTTTTTGCTATGTGCACTATGAAAGTGTTGAGAGAAACAATTATGGATATATATGGGAATGGACCCTCTTTTGAAGTGGGTTTCTTGCAGGCCAACTATCTCCACCCCCCCCCCCCCCTTTCTGCACTATGTCTCTAAGAGCCAATGATCTTTTGGTTGGAGCATTAAAACCTTTCACATTTTGTGTTGCAAAAGGAATACTGGTATCTGTCATTTTATTACCTTTATCGCTCATCTTCTGTATCAACGAACAGCACTATCCAACTGCTTGAAGAAACATCTCCGCAAGTTAAGTCCTAAGCAAAATCTAAAAACATTAACAACAAACATTTTAAAAACTTTTTCCTTATACCTACAGAGGGAAATGACTAAACGATCCCTTCTTGAAATCATTCAGCCCACACAGTGCAAAACATTTCCATAACTTCTTTTGACTTACAAATGTAGTTACAATGACTTTGCCACTTTTTGATTTATATTATACATTTTTGGTAACCTAGAACAAGTAAAGGATACAGAATAATGTTCATACTCAGCCCACTTGGGCCCTGGCATCTGATGATGATGAAGGGGTTTTCAATCTTTTATTACAGACTGCTTGCCACTCTTTACGCTGTGGTAAGGGAGAAGCTTGAGAGTCCCCTACAGAGGCATTACCTTGTCTTGTGTCGGAGTCCATTGTCGGTGGAGGGATCTCCAATTTTCTGCAGCAGTCCTCAATCTCCTCAATTGAAGAGCAGCTCACCTTTCTATTCTTCCAGATAATTATCAGCTGGAATGGGTGTCCCCATCTGTAATTGATGTTTCTAGCCTGTAGATGTTTTGTCAATGGAGAGTTCTGGCTAGAGTTCTGGCCGATAAATCTGCAAAAAACTGAAGGGTATTACCATCCTTCTGAAGAGGACGTTGTTCTCTCTCCGCTTTCATGATCTGTTCTTTCAGCTGGCAGTTGGTTATTCTTGTGATCACATCTCTGGGGGGTGCAGGTTCTGGAGGCCTGAGGGCCCGGTGTGCTCTGTCTATACCTATTATTGAGTTGTCGGTCGGGTCTCTGAGCTGTGAAAATAAAGCTTGTAGATATTCAATTAATACTGAGGCATCTATTTCTTCTGGGATACCGCGTATCCTAATGTTCTGTCTTCTAGACCTGTTCTCTAGGTCCTCAATTTTGTCCTCTAGCTGCTTGATAGTTTGGTCTTGATGTTCCATCTGGCTATGTACTTTTGTTAAACATGCGTCATGTTCTTGAAAATTAACCTCTAAAGTGTTAACTCTGTTGCCGATCTCCTTAATATCTCTTTTCAAGTCAGAAATTTCGTCTTTTATACATTGTTTCACTTGAGAGATCAATGAAGAAAAATCTTGCTTTGAGGGTATAGAGGACAGCACAGACTGTGGCACAGATAGCATATTTTCTTCTTCTTCAGATCCTGAATCTGAGGGGTCAGATGAAATATGTGACCTATGTGGAGACGTGAGAGTTTCTTTTGGTGTCTGTGGCGCGGATGCTTTAAAGTGAATGTCAAGTCACGTTCACCACTCTTCCTCATCTTGTTAATTACCTAAAATAAACGTTAGTTTAAGTCATAATTTTTTTATAATTTAAGACTAAAACCATAATCGAAGGATTTATAACCCTACTTCGCTTACTTTCTTCCTCCGCCCGCCATCTTGTCCCTCGTATCTAATTTGATTGACATTGCCTTTAACGAATTATAGCTCATACCCCGTGGCGTCCAGCCCCTTTTTGCACACATAACGCGAACAAACTGCGCATGCGTTCCCTAACAAATCGTCATTGACAATCCATGCTCGTTCAGATGTAGCGCATGCGCAAACAATTCCTAACACCTAACGCATGCGCAATGTCTATCTACCTGTCAACCGCGGTCCGCAATCCCCGCCGCAATCCCTAATAAAGTGTTTAACCCCTAAACCGCCGCTCCCGGACCCCGCCGCCACCTACAATAAAAGTATAACCCCCTAATGTGATCCCCCTACACCGTCGCCAGCTATATTACATACCCCCTAATGTGAGCTCCTAACCCGCCGCCATCTACATTAAACTACCCACTATTGTGAGCCCCTACCCCGCCGCCATCTACCTTAGCTACCCTTCTGCCATCTACCCCATCTACCCCGCCGCCATCTACCCCATCTACCCCGCCGCCATCTACCTTACCTACTCCGCCGCCATCTACCCCATCTACCCCGCCGCCATCTACCCCGCCGCCATCTACCTTAGCTACCCCGCCGCAATCTACCTTAGCTACCTCGCCGCCATCTACCTTAGCTACCCCGCCGCCATCTACCCCATCTACCCCACAGCCATCTACCCTATCTACCCCGCTGCCATCTACCTTAGCTACCCCGCCGCCATCTACCCCATCTACCCCGCCGCCATCTACCTTAGCTACCCCGCCGCCATCTACCCCATCTACCCCGCCGCCATCTACCTTAGCTACCCCGTCGCCATCTACCTTAGCTACCCCGCCGCCATCTACCTTAGCTACCCCGCCATCTACCCCATCTACCCCGCCGCCATCTACCTTAGCTACCCCGCCGCCATCTACCTTACCTACCCCGCCGCCATCTACCTTACCTACCCCGCCATCTACCCCATCTACCCCGCCGCCATCTACCTTAGCTACCCCGCTGCCATCTACCTTAGATACCCCGCCGCCATCTACCTTACCTACCCCGCCGCCATCTACCCCATCTACCCCGCCGCCATCTACCTTAGCTACCCCGCCGCCATCTACCTTAGCTACCCCGCCGCCATCTATTTTAAAAATATTAACCCCTAATTTAATCCCCCTACACCGCCGCCCCCTATATTAAACACATTAACCCCTAATCTAATCCCCCTACACTGCCGCCAGCTATATTAACTATATTAACCCTAATTATATTAGGGTTAATATAGTTAATATAGTTATTATATTATATATATATTAAGTATAATAACCCTATCTAACTCTAACATCCCTAACTAAATTCTTATTAAAATAAATCTAATTAATATTATTATTAATTATAATATTCCTATTTAAATCTAAATACTTACCTATAAAATAAACCCTAAGATAGCTACAATGTAATTAATAATTACATTGTAGCGATTTTAGGGTTTATATTTATTTTACAGGCAACTTTGTATTTATTTTAACTAGGTACAATAGCTATTAAATAGTTATTTACTATTTAATATCTACCTAGTTAAAATAATTACCAATTTACCTGTAAAATAAATCCTAACCTAAGTTACAAATACACCTACACTATCAATAAATTAAATAAACTACAAATATCTAAACTAAAATACAATAAAAAAAACTAAACTAAATTACAAAAACAAACACTAAATTACAAAAAATAAAAAAAATATTACAAGATTTTTAAGCTAATTACACCTATTTTAAGCCCCCTAATAAAATAATAAAGCCCCCGAAAATAAAAAAATTTCCCTGCCCTATTCTAAATTAAAAAAGTTCAAAGCTCTTTTACCTTACCAGCCCTTAAAAGGGCCTTTTGCGGGGCATGCCCCAAAGAAAACTGCTCTTTTGCCTGTAAAGATAAACACAATACAACCCCCCAACATTACAACCCACCACCCACATACCCCTATTCTAAACCCACCCAAACCCACCTTAAAAAAACCTAACACTACCCCCCTGAAGATCTCCCTACCTTGTATTCACCCAGCCGGGCAGAACTCTTCATCCGATCCAGGCGATGTCCAATCAAAACTTTTTAAATTTAGAATAGGGCAGGGAAATTTTTTTATTTTGGGGGGCTTTATTATTTTATTAGGGGGCTTAGAATAGGTGTAATTAGCTTAAAAATTTTGTAATTTTTTTTTATTTTTTGTAATTAAGTGGGTTTTTTTTTTGTAATTTAGTTTAGATTATTTTATTGTATTTTAGTTTAGAAATTTGTAGTTTATTTAATTTATTGATAGTGTAGGTGTATTTGTAACTTAGGTTAGGATTTATTTTACAGGTAAATTGGTAATTATTTTAACTAGGTAGCTATTAAATAGTTATTAACTATTTAATAGCTATTGTACCTAGTTAAAATAAATACAAAGTTGGCTGTAAAATAAATATAAACCCTAAAATCGCTACAATGTAATTATTAATTACATTGTAGCTATCTTAGGGTTTATTTTATAGGTAAGTATTTAGATTTAAATAGGAATATTTTAATTAATAATATTAATATTAATTAGATTTATTTTAATAAGAATTTAGTTAGGGATGTTAGAGTTAGATAGGGTTATTATACTAAATATATATATAATATAATAACGATATTAACTATATTAACCCTAATATAATTAGGGTTAATATAGTTAATATAGCTGGCGGCGGTGTAGGGGGATTAGATTAGGGGTTAATATTTTTAAAATAGATGGCGGCGGGGTAGGAGCTCACTTTAGGGGGTAGGTAAGGTAGATGGCGGCGTGGTAGCTAAGGTAGATGGCGGCGGGGTAGGTAAGGTAGATGGCGGCAGGGTAGATGGGGTAGATGGCGGCAGGGTAGCTAAGGTAGATGGCGGCGGGGTAGCTAAGGTAGATGGCGGCGGGGTAGCTAAGGTAGATGGCAGCGGGGTAGCTAAGGTAGATGGCGGCAGGGTAGATGGGGTAGATGGTGGCGGGGTAGATGGGGTAGATGGTGGTGGGGTAGCTAAGGTAGATTGCGATGGGGTAGCTAAGGTAGATGGCGGCGGGGTAGATGGGGTAGATGGCGGCGGGTAGATAGGGTAGATGGCGGCGGGGTAAATGGGGTAGATGGCGGCGGGGTAGCTAAGGTAGATGGCGGCGGGGTAGCTAAGGTAGATGGCGGCGGGGTAGCTAAGGTAGATGGCGGCGGGGTAGATGGGGTAGATGGCAGCAGGGTAGATGGGGTAGATGGCAGCGGGGTAGATGGGGTAGATGGCGGTGGGGTAGCTAAGGTAGATGGCGGCGGGGTAGATGGGGTAGATGGCGACGGGGTAGATGGGGTAGATTGCGGCGGGGTAGCTAAGGTAGATGGCGGCGGGGTAGATGGGGTAGATGGCGGCGGGGTAGCTAAGGTAGATGGCGGCGGGGTAGATGGGGTAGATGGCGGCGGGGTAGCTAAGGTAGATGGCTGCGGGGTAGATGGGGTAGATGGCAGCGGGGTAGCTAAGGTAGATGGCGGCGGGGTAGCTGGGGTAGATGGCGGCAGGGTAGATGGGGTAGATGACGGCGGGGTAGGTAAGGTAGATGGCGGCGGGGTAGCTAAGGTAGATGGCAGCGGGGTAGATGGGGTAGATGGCGGCGGGGTAGCTAAGGTAGATGGCGGCAGGGTAGATGGCGGCGGGGTAGATGGGGTACATGGCGGCGGGGTAGATGGGGTAGATGGCGGCGGGGTAGCTAAGGTAGATGGCGGCGGGGTAGATGGGGTTTATTTTATAGGTAAGTATTTAGATTTAAATAGGAATATTTTAATTAATAATATTAATATTAATTAGATTTATTTTAATAAGAATTTAGTTAGGGATGTTAGAGTTAGATAGGGTTATTATACTAAATATATATATAATATAATAACGATATTAACTATATTAACCCTAATATAATTAGGGTTAATATAGTTAATATAGCTGGCGGCGGTGTAGGGGGATTAGATTAGGGGTTAATATTTTTAAAATAGATGGCGGCGGGGTAGGAGCTCACTTTAGGGGGTAGGTAAGGTAGATGGCGGCGTGGTAGATGGGGTAGATGGCGGCTGGGTAGATGGGGTAGATGGCGGCAGGGTAGCTAAGGTAGATGGCGGCGGGGTAGCTAAGGTAGATGGCGGCGGGGTAGCTAAGGTAGATGGCAGCGGGGTAGCTAAGGTAGATGGCGGCAGGGTAGATGGGGTAGATGGTGGCGGGGTAGATGGGGTAGATGGTGGTGGGGTAGCTAAGGTAGATTGCGATGGGGTAGCTAAGGTAGATGGCGGCGGGGTAGATGGGGTAGATGGCGGCGGGTAGATAGGGTAGATGGCGGCGGGGTAAATGGGGTAGATGGCGGCGGGGTAGCTAAGGTAGATGGCTGCGGGGTAGATGGGGTAGATGGCGGCGGGGTAGCTAAGGTAGATGGCGGCGGGGTAGATGGGGTAGATGGCGGCGGGGTAGCTAAGGTAGATGGCGGCGGGGTAGCTAAGGTAGATGGCGGCGGGGTAGCTAAGGTAGATGGCAGCGGGGTAGCTAAGGTAGATGGCGGCAGGGTAGATGGGGTAGATGGCGGCGGGGTAGATGGGGTAGATGGTGGTGGGGTAGCTAAGGTAGATGGCGGCGGGGTAGCTAAGGTAGATGGCGGCGGGGTAGCTAAGGTAGATGGCAGCGGGGTAGCTAAGGTAGATGGCGGCAGGGTAGATGGGGTAGATGGCGGCGGGGTAGATGGGGTAGATGGTGGTGGGGTAGCTAAGGTAGATTGCGATGGGGTAGCTAAGGTAGATGGCGGCGGGGTAGATGGGGTAGATGGCGGCGGGTAGATAGGGTAGATGGCGGCGGGGTAAATGGGGTAGATGGCGGCGGGGTAGCTAAGGTAGATGGCTGCGGGGTAGATGGGGTAGATGGCAGCGGGGTAGCTAAGGTAGATGGCAGCGGGGTAGCTGGGGTAGATGGCGGCAGGGTAGATGGGGTAGATGACGGCGGGGTAGGTAAGGTAGATGGCGGCGGGGTAGCTAAGGTAGATGGCGGCGGGGTAGATGGGGTAGATGGCGGCGGGGTAGCTAAGGTAGATGGCGGCAGGGTAGATGGCGGCGGGGTAGATGGGGTACATGGCGGCGGGGTAGATGGGGTAGATGGCGGCGGGGTAGCTAAGGTAGATGGCGGCGGGGTAGCTAAGGTAGATGGCGGCGGGGTAGCTAAGGTAGATGGCGGCAGGGTAGCTAAGGTAGATGGCGGCGGGGTAGATGGGGTAGATGGCAGCGGGTTAGCTAAGGTAGATGGCGGCGGGGTAGATGGGGTAGATGGCGGCGGGGTAGCTAAGGTAGATAGCGGTGGGGTAGCTAAGGTAGATAGCGGCGGGGTAGCTAAGGTAGATGGCGGCGGGGTAGCTAAGGTAGATGGCGGCGGGGTAGATGGGGTAGATGGCGGCAGGGTAGATGGGGTAGATGGCGGCAGGGTAGATGGGGTAGATGGCAGCGGGGTAGATGGGGTAGATGGCGGTGGGGTAGCTAAGGTAGATGGCGGCGGGGTAGCTAAAGTAGATGGCGGCGGGGTAGCTAAGGTAGATGGCGGCGGGGTAGATGGGGTAGATGGCGGCAGGGTAGATGGGGTAGATGGCGGCAGGGTAGATGGGGTAGATGGCGGCGGGGTAGCTAAGGTAGATGGCGGCGGGGTAGATGGCGGCGGGGTAGCTAAGGTAGATGGCAGCGGGGTAGATGGGGTAGATGGCGGCGGGGTAGCTAAAGTAGATGGCGGCGGGGTAGCTATGGTAGATGGCGGCGGGGTAGCTAAGGTAGATGGCAGCGGGGTAGATGGGGTAGATGGCGGCGGGGTAGCTAAAGTAGATGGCGGCGGGGTAGCTATGGTAGATGGCGGCGGGGTAGCTAAGGTAGATGGTGGCGGGGTAGATGGGGTAGATGGCGGCGGGGTAGATGGGGTAGATGGCGGCGGGGTAGCTAAGGTAGATAGCGGTGGGGTAGCTAAGGTAGATGGCGGCGGGGTAGCTAAGGTAGATGGCGGCGGGGTAGCTAAGGTAGATGGCGGCGGGGTAGATGGGGTAGATGGCGGCAGGGTAGATGGGGTAGATGGCGGCAGGGTAGATGGGGTAGATGGCAGCGGGGTAGATGGGGTAGATGGCGGTGGGGTAGCTAAGGTAGATGGCGGCGGGGTAGATGGGGTAGATGGCGGCAGGGTAGATGGGGTAGATGGCGGCAGGGTAGATGGGGTAGATGGCGGCGGGGTAGCTAAGGTAGATGGCGGCGGGGTAGATGGCGGCGGGGTAGCTAAGGTAGATGGCAGCGGGGTAGATGGGGTAGATGGCGGCGGGGTAGCTAAAGTAGATGGCGGCGGGGTAGCTATGGTAGATGGCGGCGGGGTAGCTAAGGTAGATGGTGGCGGGGTAGATGGGGTAGATGGCGGCGGGGTAGATGGGGTAGATGGCGGCGGGGTAGATGGCGGCGGGGTAGCTAAGGTAGATGGCGGCGGGGTAGCTAAGATAGATGGCGGCGGGGTAGATGGGGTAGATGGCGGCGGGGTAGATGGCGGCGGGGTAGCTAAGGTAGATTGCAGCGGGGTAGCTAAGGTAGATGGCGGCGGGGCCCGGGAGCGGCGGTTTAGGGGTTAATAACTTTATTAGGTGGTGGCGGGGTCAGCTGTTTCAAAACGCATGCGCAAATTGTTGTCTCCTCGGGAGCGCGCTTCAAGCCTACGTAAGAGAGCAGGAGGGACTGCTCTATAAGCAATACCGGAAGTCAAGGATGGGAGGAGTTGGCGTTCAAGATTTAGATAAGTTATAAATTAAATTATAATATCACAAGATGCTTATTTTCCAAAGTAAATATTGCGGTTTACATTGCAAGTATATTGAGAATTAATAATGTTCATTAGAAAGCATATAATTTACATTCACTTTAAAGTAGTTATCCATAGAAGGATTTGCCTGCCCACTTCCTTTACTCTGTTTCCCTTTTAGTGTATTTTTTCTAGGGGACATTTTGCCTGTAATTTCTCAGATGCAGCAGGCGATTCTGAGCTGTGATATTCTGTGTGTACAAATTCTGCTCACTTCTGGCTGCCTTGCCTTTATTTCAAAGAAAAAGGAAAAAGAAAAAAAGAAAAAGAAGGAAATGGTGTTCCAGGTTTTATATGAGGAACTGTGCCTATACTGATATCTGGATATTTATACCTTAAAGTGTCAGTGATTATCGCTTGCCCACTTAAAACCAGGGCTAGATTATCCTCTCTTTAGGCTTAATATTGCGTTATAGGCCTAATTAGTGTGGTTTAACAATAGTCACTTATGGCTAGATTTAGAGTTTTGTCGGTAATGACCCGCGTAGCTAACGCTGGCTTTTTTTCCCCCGCACCTTTTAAATACCGCTGGTATTGAGAGTTCACAGAAGGGCTGCATTAGGCTCCAAAAAGGGAGCGTAGAGCATAATTTACCGCCACTGCAACTCTCAATACCAGCTGTGCTTACGGACGCGGCCAGCTTCAAAAATGTGCTCGTGCACGGTTTCCCCATAGGAAACAATGGGGCCGTTTGAGCTGGAAAAAAACTAACACCTGCAAAAAAACAGTGTTCAGCTCCTAACGCAGCCCCATTGTTTCCTATGGGGAAACACTTCCTAAGTCTCCACCTAACACCCTAACATGTACCCAGAGTCTAAACACCCCTAACCTTACACTTATTAACCCCTAATCTGCTGCCCCCGCTATCAATGACCCCTGCATATTATTTTTAACCCCTAATCTGCCGCTCCGTACACCGCCGCCACCTACGTTATCCCTATGTACCCCTAATCTGCTGCCCCTAACACCGCCAACCCCTATATTATATTTATTAACCCCTAATCTGCCGCCCCTGATGTCGCCGCCACCTACCTACAATTATTAACCCCTAATCTGCCGACCGGACCTCACAGCTACTCTAATAAATGTATTAACCCCTAAAGCTAAGTCTAACCCTAACCCTAACACCTCCCTAAATTAAATATAATTTTTATCTAACGAAATAAATTATTTCTTATTAAATAAATTATTCCTATTTAAAGCTAAATACTTAATTAATTTATTGATAGTGTAGTGTTAGGTTTAATTGTAACTTAGGTTAGGATTTATTTTACAGGTAATTTGGTAATTATTTTAACTAGGTAGCTATTAAATAGTTCTTAACTATTTAATAGCTATTGTACCTGGTTAAAATAAATACAAAGTTGCCTGTAAAATAAATATTAATCCTAAAATAGCTACAATATAATTATAATTTATATTGTAGCTATATTAGGGTTTATTTTACAGGTAAGTATTTAGCTTTAAATAGGAATAATTTATTTAATAAGATTTATTTTATTTCGTTAGATTTAAATTATATTTAATTTAAGGGGGTGTTAGTGTTAGGGTTAGACTTAGCTTTAGGGGTTAATAAATTTATTAGAGTAGCGGTGAGGTCCGGTTGGCAGATTAGGGGTTAATACTTGAAGTTAGGTGTTGGTGATGTTAGGGAGGGCAGATTAGGGGTTAATACTATTTATTATAGGGTTATTGAGGCGGGAGTGAGGCGGATTAGGGGTTAATAACTTTATTATAGTAGCGGTGAGGTCCAGTCGGCAGATTAGGGGTTAATAATTGTAGGTAGGGAGCGGCGACGGTGGGGGGGGCAGATTAGGGGTTAATAAATATAATTTAGGGGTCGGCGGTGTTAGGGGCAGCAGATTAGGGGTACATAGGGATAATGTAGGTTGCGGCGGTGTGCGGTCGGCAGATTAGGGGTTAAAATTTTTTATTAGAGTGGCGGCGGTGTGGGGGGACCTCGGTTTAGGGGTACATAGGTAGTTTATGGGTGTTAGTGTACTTTAGAGCACAGTAGTTAAGAGCTTTATGAACCGGCTTAAGCCCAGAAAGCTCTTAACTCCTGGCTTTTTGCTGCGGCTGGAGTTTTGTCGTTAGATTTCTAACGCTCACTTCAGCCAAGACTCTAAATACCGGCGTTAGGAAGATCCTATTGAAAGATAGGATACGCAATTGGCGTAGGGGGATCTGCGGTATGGAAAAGTCGCGGCTGCAAAGTGAGCGTTAGACCCTTTCGTGACTGACTCTAAATACCAGCGGTAGACCAAAACCAGCGTTAGGAGCCCCTAACGCTGGTTTTGACGGCTAACACCAAACTCTAAATCTAGGCGTTAGTTTGCATAGGTATAGTAAAGTTAGATAGGCCTCAGAGCATCCACCAGCTTTGTAAATGTCCATCTATAGATGTATGTCAACCTTCAGCATGCCTGCTTTCCCATGTTTTGTTATTTGTTTCCACTTTATATTTGTGCTTGATGGTACTGAAAATTCTACTGACAGATTGACACGCCACATTGAAAATCCGCTAAATAACTGAGTGTGGCCATGAGCAGTTTTCTTGTACTCATGTAAGATTGCCCCTTTATGTTTTATTATGTACTTAGCTTGTTCCTTTCATGTTCCGGTCTCATTTCTAGTCGCATCTGTGAGAATTCTCCTTCATTGAGGCCCCTTAAAACAAGTGCGTGTGTCTTCTCAAAATGGCGACCGCAACTAATCTGTATGCGACTCGATCAGTGTCATGGCCTGTATTCCCTATACAGCGATCTGCTTCCCCTCCAGACTAGCACTTACTCAGAGTCCTTATGTATTCTGGATCATTTGAATCTTTGTGTAGATCGACCATTTGCCTGTGTCTGGATGTGCCGTTTAGACTGCACTAAGTAGGCTAGCTTGTCCAGTGAGATGTGTAGCACGCCACTAGAGTTTCCTTACTCGGTCCCTTAGTTATCACATCCGGACTGAGTTTTCATGGCATGATATAAAGTCTGTGGTGGCTTTAAAGCACTTTTGTGGGCTAATGCACCGGAGCTCACCTAATGTGCGGCCATCCTCATTCAGTGCTGGCTCCGCCCCCCAGGGGTTAAAATAATTTATTATGGTGTTTGCGATGTGGGGGGGGGGCCTCGGTTTAGGGGTTAATAGGTAGTTTATGGGTGTTAGTGCACTTTGTAGAACTTTAGTTAAGAGCTTTACTGACTTTTAAATGCGGTAGGAGTCTTGGAGGTAGAGGCTGTACCACTCACTTCTTCCAAGACTCGTAATACCAGTGTTAGGCAAATCCCATTAAAAAGATAGGATACGCAATTGACATAAGGGGATTTGCGGTATCCTCGAGTCGTGGAATAAAAGTGAGCGGTACACCTGTACCTGCAGAACTCATAATACCAGCAGCGTTAAAAAGAAGCGTTGGGACTTCTCAACGCTGCTTTTTAAGGCTAACGCCAAACTCGTGATCTAGCCGTATATCTAGAAGACTTTGGAAAAGGAAAGAAAAATTAGCTGCATTAGAGTTTTCATCCATTCCAGTTGAATTATATGCTTGGAAGGTATAGAGTACATTTTGCAGTTCAGGTCATTAAATAAGCTGTAGTCTCTATGGCCTAGATTTGGAGTTCGGCGGTAAAAGGGCTGTTAACGCTCCGCGGGCTTTTTTCTGGCCGCACCATAAATTTAACTCTGGTATCGAGAGTTCAAACAAATGCTGCGTTAGGCTCCAAAAAAGGAGCGTAGAGCATTTTTACCGCAAATGCAACTCTCGATACCAGAGTTGCTTACGGACGCGGCCGGCCTCAAAAACGTGCTCGTGCACGATTCCCCCATAGGAAACAATGGGGCTGTTTGAGCTGAAAAAAAACCTAACACCTGCAAAAAAGCAGCGTTCAGCTCCTAACGCAGCCCCATTGTTTCCTATGGGGAAACACTTCCTACGTCTGCACCTAACACTCTAACATGTACCCCGAGTCTAAACACCCCTAACCTTACACTTATTAACCCCTAATCTGCCGCCCCCGCTATCGCTGACCCCTGCATATTTTTTTAACCCCTAATCTGCCGCTCCGTAAACCGCCGCTACCTACATTATCCCTATGTACCCCTAATCTGCTACCCCTAACACCGCCGACCCCTATATTATATTTATTAACCCCTAATCTGCCCCCCACAACGTCGCCAACACCTGCCTACACTTATTAACTCCTAATCTGCCAAGCGGACCTGAGCGCTACTATAATAAAGTTATTAACCCCTAATCCGCCTCACTAACCCTATCATAAATAGTATTAACCCCTAATCTGCCCTCCCTAACATCGCCGACACCTACCTTCAATTATTAACCCCTAATCTTCTGATCGGAGCTCACCGCTATTCTAATAAATGTATTAACCCCTAAAGCTAAGTCTAACCCTAACACTAACACCCCCCTAAGTTAAATATAATTTACATCTAACGAAATTAATTAACTCTTATTAAATAACTTATTCCTATTTAAAGCTAAATACTTACCTGTAAAATAAACCCTAATATAGCTACAATATAAATTATAATTATATTATAGCTATTTTAGGATTAATATTTATTTTACAGGCAACTTTGTAATTATTTTAACCAGGTACAATAGCTATTAAATAGTTAAGAACTATTTAATAGTTACCTAGTTAAAATAATAACAAATTTACCTGTAAAATAAATCCTAACCTAAGATATAATTAAACCTAACACTACCCTATCAATAAAATAATTAAATAAACTACCTACAATTACCTACAATTAACCTAACACTACACTATCAATAAATTAATTAAACACAATTCCTACAAATAAATACAATTAAATAAACTAGCTAAAGTACAAAAAATAAAAAAGAACTAAGTTACAGAAAATAAAAAAATATTTACAAACATAAGAAAAATATTACAACAATTTTAAACTAATTACACCTACTCTAAGCCCCCTAATAAAATAACAAAGCCCCCCAAAATAAAAAATTCCCTACCCTATTCTAAATTAAAAAAGTTACAAGCTCTTTTACCTTACCAGCCCTGAACAGGGCCCTTTGCGGGGCATGCCCCAAGAATTTCAGCTCTTTTGCCTGTAAAAAAAAACATACAATACCCCCCCCCCCAACATTACAACCCACCACCCACATACCCCTAATCTAACCCAAACCCCCCTTAAATAAACCTAACACTAATCCCCTGAAGATCTTCCTACCTTGTCTTCACCATCCAGGTATCACCGATCCGTCCTGGCTCCAAGATCTTCATCCAACCCAAGCGGGGGTTGGCGATCCATAATCCGGTGCTGAAGAGGTCCAGAAGAGGCTCCAAAGTCTTCCTCCTATCCGGCAAGAAGAGGACATCCGGACCGGCAAACATCTTCTCCAAGCGGCATCTTCGATCTTCTTCCATCCGGAGCGAAGTGGCAGGATCCTGAAGACCTCCAGCGCGGAACATCCATCCGGACCGACGACTGAACGACGAATGACGGTTCCTTTAAATGACGTCATCCAAGATGGCGTCCCTCGAATTCCGATTGGCTGATAGGATTCTATCAGCCAATCGGAATTAAGGTAGGAATTTTCTGATTGGCTGATGGAATCAGCCAATCAGAATCTAGTTCAATCCGATTGGCCGATCCAATCAGCCAATCAGATTGAGCTCGCATTCTATTGGCTGATCGGAACAGCCAATAGAATGCAAGCTCAATCTGATTGGCTGATTGGATCAGCCAATAGGATTGAACTTGATTCTGATTGGCTGATTCCATCAGCCAATCAGAAAATTCCTACCTTAATTCCGATTGGCTGATAGAATCCTATCAGCCAATCGGAATTCGAGGGACGCCATCTTGGATGACGTCATTTAAAGGAACCGTCATTCGTCGTTCAGTCGTCGGTCCGGATGGATGGTCCGCGCTGGAGGTCTTCAGGATCCTGCCACTTCGCTCCGGATGGAAGAAGATCGAAGATGCCGCTTGGAGAAGATGTTTGCCGGTCCGGATGTCCTCTTCTTGCCGGATAGGAGGAAGACTTTGGAGCCTCTTCTGGACCTCTTCAGCACCGGATTATGGATCGCCAACCCCCGCTTGGGTTGGATGAAGATCTTGGAGCCAGGACGGATCGGTGATACCTGGATGGTGAAGACAAGGTAGGAAGATCTTCAGGGGATTAGTGTTAGGTTTATTTAAGGGGGGTTTGGGTTAGATTAGGGGTATGTGGGTGGTGGGTTGTAATGTTGGGGGGGGGGTATTGTATGTTTTTTTTTACAGGCAAAAGAGCTGAAATTCTTGGGGCATGCCCCGCAAAGGGCCCTGTTCAGGGCTGGTAAGGTAAAAGAGCTTGTAACTTTTTTAATTTAGAATAGGGTAGGGAATTTTTTATTTTGGGGGGCTTTGTTATTTTATTAGGGGGCTTAGAGTAGGTGTAATTAGTTTAAAATTGTTGTAATATTTTTCTTATGTTTGTAAATATTTTTTTATTTTCTGTAACTTAGTTCTTTTTTATTTTTTGTACTTTAGCTAGTTTATTTAATTGTATTTATTTGTAGGAATTGTGTTTAATTAATTTATTGATAGTGTAGTGTTAGGTTAATTGTAGGTAATTGTAGGTAGTTTATTTAATTATTTTATTGATAGGGTAGTGTTAGGTTTAATTATATCTTAGGTTAGGATTTATTTTACAGGTAAATTTGTTATTATTTTAACTAGGTAACTATTAAATAGTTCTTAACTATTTAATAGCTATTGTACCTGGTTAAAATAATTACAAAGTTGCCTGTAAAATAAATATTAATCCTAAAATAGCTATAATATAATTATAATTTATATTGTAGCTATATTAGGGTTTATTTTACAGGTAAGTATTTAGCTTTAAATAGGAATAAGTTATTTAATAAGAGTTAATTAATTTCGTTAGATGTAAATTATATTTAACTTAGGGGGGTGTTAGTGTTAGGGTTAGACTTAGCTTTAGGGGTTAATACATTTATTAGAATAGCGGTGAGCTCCGATCGGAAGATTAGGGGTTAATAATTGAAGGTAGGTGTCGGCGATGTTAGGGAGGGCAGATTAGGGGTTAATACTATTTATGATAGGGTTAGTGAGGCGGATTAGGGGTTAATAACTTTATTATAGTAGCGCTCAGGTCCGCTCGGCAGATTAGGAGTTAATAAGTGTAGGCAGGTGTCGGCGACGTTGTGGGGGGCAGATTAGGGGTTAATAAATATAATATAGGGGTCGGCGGTGTTAGGGGTAGCAGATTAGGGGTACATAGGGATAACGTAGGTGGCGGCGCTTTGCGGTCGGAAGATTAGGGGTTAATTATTTTAAGTAGCTGGCGGCGATGTTGTGGGGGCAGGTTAGGGGTTAATAAATATAATACAGGGGTCGGCGGTGTTAGGGGTAGCAGATTAGGGGTACATAAGTATAACGTAGGTGGCGGTCGGCAGATTAGGGGTTAAAAATTTTAATCGAGTGGCGGCGATGTGGGGGGAGCTCGGTTTAGGGGTACATAGGTAGTTTATGGGTGTTAGTGTACTTTAGGGTACAGTAGTTAAGAGCTTTATGAACCGGCGTTAGCCAGAAAGCTCTTAACTCCTGCTATTTTCAGGCGGCTGGAATCTTGTCGTTAGAGCTCTAACGCTCACTTCAGAAACGACTCTAAATACCAGCGTTAGAAAGATCCCATTGAAAAGATAGGCTACGCAAATGGCGTAGGGGGATCTGCGGTATGGAAAAGTCGCGGCTGAAAAGTGAGCGTTAGACCCTTTAATCACTGACTCCAAATACCAGCGGGCGCCCAAAACCAGCGTTAGGAGCCTCTAACGCTGGTTTTGACGGCTACCGCCGAACTCCAAATCTAGGCCTAAGGCTTTTTGAAAGGAACCAATTATCAATGTATTATCAATTCAGCAGCTCGTCACGATTTCAAACTTTGAAAATATTATTTTAAAGACATTTTATTCCATTTTCACAAATTTAAGAGAATGCTTGTTACTCTATATTCAGGGCCAGATTACAAGTGGAGCGCTAGATATCTCTTTCATGAATGCAATATTAGCACTTCACTGTGTAATACCAGCGCACGCTAATGCGCGCTGGTATTACTAGTTTTTGCGTTCGCATTCCTGGGAAGCATTGATGCTGTCCGAGACTGCATGAGAACATCACGCAGCGAAGGAGGTATGTATATAAGCTTATACCGGGAACACACAGTTCCCATTGACTGCAATGTAAAGGCACTTTTCAGTGCCTTTTTTTTCTAACACCCCACTCCCATCAAGTTTAGCCCCAAAATACTGCCTAGTGTAGTAATTTTATTAAAACATAAAGATGCTGCTATCTTTCGGCTAGATTACGAGTTTTGCGTTATGAGGGGTGCGGTACTAACTTGCACGTTATTGTCACCTCTCACTTCCCTACAGCGCTGGTATTACAGGTTTTCCTAAACCTGGCGTTAACAGGCAAGAAGTGAGCATAGAGCAAAATTGAGATCCATACCACACTCTAATACTAGCGCTGCTTAAAGCAGCGGTGAGCTGGTTTTACGTGCTCGTGCACGATTTCCCCATAGACATCAATGGGGAGAGATGGCTGAAAAAAGCCTAACACCTGCAAAAAAACAACGTAAATCTCTGTAACGCAGCCCCATTGATTCCTATGGGGGAACAAAATTTATGTTTACACCTATCACCCTAACATGAACCCCGAGTCTAAACACCCCTAATCTCCCGACATCGCCGACACCTACATTACAGTTATTAACCCCTAATCTGCCATCCCCGACACCGACATAATGTTATTAACCCCTATTCTACAGCCCCCAACATCGCCGACACCTACATAATGTTATTAACCCCTAATCTGCCGCTCCGGACATCGCCACCACTATAATAAACATATTAACCCCTAAACCACCGCACTCCCGAATCACAAACTTTAGTTAAATATTATTAACCCCTAATATGCCGCCCCTAACATCGCCACCACCTACCTACATTTATTAACCCCTAATTTGCCGCAGCCAACGTCGCCGCCACTATACTAAAGTTATCAACTCCTAAACCTAAGTTTAACCCTAACCCTAACACCCCCTAACTTAAATATAATTAAAATAAATCTAAATAAAACCTACTATTAATAACTAAATAATTCCTATTTAAAACTAAATACTTACCTATAAAATAAACCCTAAGATAGCTACAATATAACTAATAGTTATATTGTAGCTAGCTTAGGTTTTATTTTTATTTCACAGGCAAGTTTGTATTTATTTTAACTAGGTAGAATAGTTACTAAATAGTTATAAACTATTTACTAACTACCTAGCTAAAATAAATACAAATTTACCTGTAAACTAAAACCTAACCTGTCTTACACTAACACCTAACCTTACACTACAATTAAATAAATTACATAAATTAAATACAAATACCTAAATTACAAAAAAAACAACACTAAATTACACAAAAAATAAAATTTATCAGATATTCAAACTAATTACACCTAATCTAATAGCCCTATCAAAATAAAAAAAAGCCCCCCCAAAATAGAAAAACCCTAGCTAACTAAACTACCAATAGCCATTAAAAGGACCTTTTGTGGGGCATTGCCCCAAAGAAATCAGCTCTTTTACCTTGAAAAAAAAATACAAACACCCTCCCAACAGTAAAACCCACCACCCACACAACCAACCCCCCAAATAAAATCCTAACTAAAAAAACCTAAGCTCCCTATTGCCCTGAAAAGGGTATTGATAGGATTGAGCTTGCATTCTGTTGGCTGATTGGAACAGCCAATAGAATGCAATCTCAATCCTATTGGCTGATTGCATCAGCCAATAGGATTTTTTCACCTTTAATTCCGATTGGCTGCTAGAATTCTATCAGCCAATCGGAATTCAAGGGATGCCATCTTGGATGACGTCATTTAAAGGAACCTTCATTCTGCAAGAAGACTTCAACAGAAGAGGATGCTCCATGCCGGATGTCTTGAAGATGGAGCCGCTCTGCGCCGAATGGATGAAGATAGAAGATGCCGTCTGGATGAAGACTTCTGCCCGTCTGGAGGACCACTTCTGCCGGCTTGGAGGAAGACTTCTCCCGGCTTCGTTGAGAATGGATGTCCGGTCTTCAAAACTGTAAGTGGATCTTCGGGGGTTAGTGTTAGGTTTTTTTAAGGGTTTATTGGGTAGATTTTATTTTTAGATTAGGGTTTGGGCACTTGAAAAAGAGCTAAATCCCCTTTTAAGGGCAATGCCCATCCAAATGCCCTTTCAGGGCAATGGGGAGCTTAGCTTTTTTTAGTTAGGATTTTATTTGGGGGGTTGTTGTGTGGGTGGTAGGTTTTACTGTTCGGGGGGTGTTTGTATTTTTCTTTACAGGTAAAAGAGCTGATTTCTTTGGGGCAATGCCCCGCAAAGGCCCTTTTAAGGGCTATTGGTAGTTTAGTTTAGGTTAGGGTTTTTTTTTATTTTGGGGGCTTTTTTTATTTTGATAGGGCTATTGGGTTAGGTGTAATTAGTTTAAATATCTGATTTTTTTATGTGTGTAATTTAGTGTTTGTTTGTTTTTGTAATTTAGGTAATTGTATTTAATTTATGTAATTTATTTTATTTTTTTTTTAAATATTTTTTTTATTTGAGAAATTTCACAAATAACAGAAACATCAAACACATGCAACATCTTCGGCAATACAGGGCTAATAGATGTGATAACCAGTACAAAATCAATGGTCTCAAAACAAATGAATCTAAATGGTTGCAAGACAATTCAAACTTTTCTCAAGTTTTATAATAGGCTGTCATAAGTATAGCATAAATTAAATGGTCCCCTTTGTGCCATATACATAGTAAATTGGGAAGTCTATACCGATAAAATTAGGGCCGGGGGGGAGTTAGCCTTAAAGTTTTATGGGGGGGGGGGTGCAGCGGGCAAGAGCCGCTCAAAGTATAATAGGGGGGGGGGGGAATGGAGGGCGGAGCCAGTTTAAAATGTCAAATTGATGAATACAATGGAATTTCTGAGCCGTCTAGTACACTACCAATGGAGTCAGCCTCCATTTGTGCTATGTTTATGTTGAATTCTGGGCCAGGATACAAATGTAAAAATCAGAGAAGATTCATGATGCTCTATACTACGTGCAGGGCTAAATTATGTTACTGTCAAAAGCAGCTATTGGCCAATAGCATATAACTATTATTCTTGGGCATAGAAACAGTGAATAAGCGTTATACCAAATGAGGCCCCACGTATCTGGAGCTGACTGTTTTGAGAGAAGAGGTGCAGAATCGCTATGGGTGTATTCAGGGAGGACAATCATACCAACCTGCTTCACAAGTAACATCAATACCCCCTATGGACCAGCACAGGGAGAGATATCTTGACTGTAAATATAATGTGGTCATTCCTTGGTGAAAGAGCTCGGGAAGTGTTAGGGTTAGTATCGTTATAGTTAGTATGGAAGTAGGAGTCATTTGGAGAATAAGCCTTCTGCTACTACTATGGTTGCTGCGTGTGGGAGGTAATACCACAATACACTAAGGTATACTGTGAGGTACATAGCATATTAAGGTCTCACTATTCTAGGGCAGCTATTTATATTCTGGCTCATATACACTGGTTATTAGGGAGAGTAAGACAACTATAATAATAAAAGTATAAGGCTCTGTCATCTAACCAATTAACATTTAGAAACTGCTTCTCGAATATTGATACCCCCAATAGACCCACCTCACAATAAAGTTATATACTTCTCATAGGTATAACATGACCCTATAAACCGTTATGTGAACCAAGAATATCAAGTACATAAATTGTATATAATAATGAGCTAGCTAAAACACATCATTATGGTCTAACTAATAGTAGCACATATATAGGTATGAGGAAGAAGTTGACTGTACACAGTATTCTAGTAGCGATGCAGTGCTCTGATACATAAAATTACCATAAAACAGGATAGCATTACACCAAGTAGTAGGTCTAAATAGAGATAACCTACAAAAGTAACCACAGTGAATGAGATGACATGCCTGATAAAGAAATTAACTTTGTGATGTTCCTCCCTCATCTGGTAGCAGGTTGCATGAACTAAAAACTACAGTATCTGCTAGTTTATAGATGTCAGTTCTGCGCTCTAACAGTCTAATTATAATAGGGATCTATGAACCAACCAACTCCCTCTCCCATAAAAAGCAGCTTCAGAAATTCCTACATGAATGCTAGTATTATATCCTGTCAGGGCCTAAATATGTGGTAGACTGAAAAGGAGCTGTCATAAACACAATAACATTTCAACCAAAACATCAAAGTCTAATATATATCACGCTATATTACAACAGTAATCGTGACTACAATTTGTTATGTATAGAGAGAGCTGTTCCATGCAAATATCTGTCCCTGGAGCTGTAAACCAGTTAATAGACTGTATATACATATGATCTTGCATCAAACCCAGGGGTCTTCATCAGTATATGTCTGCCAGAAGGGATCCATATACATGCAGACTTCATATGTATGCGTGCATGTGCAGTCAACAACAGTAGAAACATTACCCAATTCCAGATCGGATGGCAATAAACCTCCAGCCAGCAAAACAGGGGCCACGGAAAGGATAATGGCGCTGATAGCGCGGCTTCACCCGGATCGGAACTACCGCAACATTAGAGGAGAGATGAGCCAGGGTTTTGAAGGAGACGCTCAGTCTAGGTTTCCCTGCAAAGGTATTAGAAGTGGAAGTCCCCGTTAGCTTGCAGGATCGGTCCGCATCTCTCAGCAGTGTCTGGTGTCTACTCACTCCAAGGTAGAATGATGCTGAGCTAATGTCCGTAGCAGTGGACTCCATTGTTAGCACATGGCGATCTGTTAGGAGCATTCCTTCCTCGTGGAGTAGGGATTCCTCAATAATCTCCCATGTAGTAGCCGCAAAGTTGGCTGTGTCTGTAGCCGCTGTAGATTCCGTGTTAGCAGACTCTAACCCTTTCAAAATGGTATCTCCTTTAACTTCAGTTCTGCAGGTCAGCATTAGATCCTCAAAGTTACGCTGCATTGATTCTCCCATTCGATCCAGTGACACCTGTAGTTGAAGGTAAAAATCCTCCATATTTTATGGTGTGGCAGGAGGTCCTGTGTATAGCAACTCAATTATATAGGGCCCAAGATCACAGCAACTATGTGTAGGGTCTCACCGTCAATATCTCAGACAACTGTCATCTCTTGCGAGAGCTAACTGTTACACTCCGCCATATGTGCAACCTAATGAGTAAGTTGTAACTCCGGCTAAGTAGGAGAAAGGCGGCCATGTGGAGTTGTTGCTTTCTAGCATCTTTGTTGTGGATATCTTGGTCAGATGATGGTTTTCTTAGGACCCACGTCCATCAGTGTAAAGCTTAGGCTTTCTGGTGTCGGTTAGTATTATCCAAGGGCTGGAATCATGCTAGAATCACTCATGGTTATAATCATTAAGCTTTGCAACCACGGAGCACTAAGTTTCAGCGGCCATGTTGGTCAACGGCCGGCTCCGCCCCCTTATGTAATTTATTTAATTGTAGTGTAAGGTTAGGTGTTAGTCTAAGACAGGTTAGGTTTTATTTTACAGGTAAATTTGAATTTATTTTAGCTAGGTAGTTAGTAAATAGTTAATAACTATTTAGTAACTTTTCTACCTAATTAAAATAAATACAAACTTGCCTGTGAAATAAAAATAAAACCTAAGCTAGATACAATGTAACTATTAGTTATATTGTAGCTAGCTTAGGGTTTATTTTATAGGTAAGTATTTAGTTTTAAATAGGAATTATTTAGTTATTAATAGTAGGTTTTATTTAGATTTATTTTAATTATATTTGTTAGGGGCTGTTAGGGTTAGGGTTAGACTTAGGTTTAGGGGATAATTAATACATTTAGTATAGTGGTGGAGACGTTGGGGGCGGCAGATTAGGCGTTAACAAGTGTAGGTAGGTGGTGGCGATGTTAGGGACAGCAGATTAGGGATTAATAATATGTAACTAGTGTTTGGGAGGCGGGAGTGCAGTGGTTTAGGGGTTAATATGTTTATTATAGTGGCGGCGATGTTCGAATGGCAGATTAGGGGTTAATAATTTCATTTTAGTGTTTGTGATGCAGGAGGGCCTCAGTTTAGGGGTTAATGGGTAGATTATGGGTGTTAGTGTACTTTTAGCACTTTAGTTATGAGTTTTATGTTAAAGATTTGTAGCGTAAAACCCATAACTACTGATTTTCAGTTTACGGTATGGATCTTGGCGGTATAGGCTGTACCGCTCACTCTTTGGCCTCCCAGGCAGACTTGTAATACTGGCGCTATGGAAGTCCCATTGAAAAAGGACTTTACGCAAATTGCGTAAGTTAATTTGCATTACAGCCAAAAAGTGTGCGGTGCAGCTAAACCTTCAAGACTCGTAATACCAGCGGTAGTGAAAAAGAGCCTTTTTATAAGCACTAATTGCTACTGCAAGCTCAAACCTTGTAAGTTTGAGGACGGGCAGTTTATTGCCCGAAAACGTTCACTAATTAAAGGTGACTCATATGAAAGACCTCTGGAGTGCTTCATGTTTTGTGCTATATATATATATATATATATATATATATATATATATATATAGAAAAGCAAAAAAAGAAGCACTCACTGGATTTTCATCAAAAAGTGACCAGAAATTTAATGTAGTTTGTGACGTTTCGGGACAACAACAGTCCCTTCCTCTGACAAGTGAACACTGAACAAAAGCTGCCTTAAATAGGCACCCAAATACACTCCCCTCAGGATCAGCCAATCAGGCTGAATAATTACACACACCCATTAAGTGACCAATTAAAAAACATAATCCAATTTGTGCATGTGACTGTTATAGCGTTATTGAAAAAAAAGGATTAAAAACACATTCCCCTTGGACCCTAATGCTAGTAGTCATGCCCTCTAGTGACAATAAACATCCTTTGTAATTATCAATAGTGTAAATAAATGCAAAAGATCATAACATCGTCTATTATTCAACATCCAATCAAACATTGGATTACAGAAACTCAACTTGTACTAAATTCCAATTCGTCATTCCTCTTGCTACTGATCCGCCCCTTGTTACCAGGGACGCGATCAGCTGCAAGTCTATAGCCATCAACCTAAGTTTCAGATCAGCCCCTGATTACTAGGGACCCAGACCTCAGTCTAATTCTAGCTCTTAAACCAAATGCGCTTCTATGAGAGTCCATGATATCCCACTGTTACATATATGAGAGTCCATGAGTCCATTATCAGCAATGCAATTTTTCTGTTTTAATTTTTGCACTATATTTTATAGTTATAAGTTTTGGCCTGTTTTTTTGATTCTAAGCATATATTTTCTATTTGTAATTTTTTATTAATTTTTTATTAATTTTGAATTTCATTTTTGATTTACACTTTTTGGCTTGTTTATACTTTATACTTTTCATTTTTATTTTTGATTACTTAGGAATCCCTATGTGACTCCCTGCTTTGGTGAGAGTCCATGATAATCCGTTGTAATATATTTAATTTTTCTTGGAGCTTGATAAATATGCCCCAAAATGTACAGATTTAAAGGAATGCTAAAGTTATTTGTATAGCTAGCAAAATAAATCACATTGTTCCAAAAGTTCTAATTATAAAATAAATATTTGAGAAGCATTTCATATTGTCTTTTTGTTAACATATTATAGTTATAAGCCCAGAAACACATAATTGAAAAGCTTTATCAGTGTTGTTTATTTTAAATTATTTGCTGTAGCCAATTGTGGACATATATAAATGAGCTTCTGCACTGACCAAACAATCACTGTGTAGAACGAGTAATATCAGAATTCTGAATCCCATGCAATGCACTGCAGTGTCTCTGCAGTAAAAGAAAACTACAAACTAAAATAATATGAAAATCAGACAAAATTGCTAATGAAGGTGCACCATTAAGTTGCTTCACTATACATACTTTATCATTTTATGAAGAATTAAAGGAACATTTTAACAAAGAAATTGCAAGCTATGATCTGTTAAAAAAACATTTATTGCCTCACTGACCCTAGCTAACTATGGCCTAATTTCCATGTTGCTGTTGTAAACTTGTGGTAACATAAAACCTCTCCATAGTCATTAATGGAGATATTTACAACCAGTTTACACAGTTTGCAGCAGCAATGCAAACTAGACCCCTGAAGAAGAGAATCTGTAACATTCATTACCTGCAGGTGCAACACCACCAAATAGACTGAAATCTAACAAATAGAGATATTGTCCTAGTGGAGCACAAAAATGTTAGTGCTATTTAGTGCTAACACTGCTCAAGTAGGTATATGTCAAGGTGTTTGACAGGGAAGTTATTATTATTATCAGTTATTTGTAGAGCGCCAACAGATTCCGCAGCACTATAAACATAGGTGGAATACAAGGTAACATTTATAGGGATCAAATGGATAGAGGGCCCTGCCGAGAGTTGCACTGTTGTAGTCAGGTCTTATGAAGGTGATCTGCAAACAATTGGGCTCTTAGGCTTACATGCTAAGGGGGTTCAAGGGGATAGCAATGGAGAAGAGGAATTGGGATTAGGAAAAGATATTGTAGGTTGTATGCATCACTGAACAAAAGAGTATTTAGGGAGCGCTTGAAGCTTACAAAACTAGGAGAGAGTCATGTGGAGCGGGGCAGAGAGTTCTACAAGATGGGAGCTCGTCTGGAGAAGTCCTGTAAATGGGAATGTGAGGAGGTAACAAGAGAGGAGGAGAGTAGGAGGTCGTGAACAGAGCGAAGGGGACGGGAGGGAGAGTATCTGGAGACAAAGGGGCAGAATTACCAAGATCCGAATGGAGCTTGATGCCCCTGTTTCCGCGTGAGCCTTCAGGCTTGCTGGAAACAGTAGTTATGAAGCAGCAGTCTAAAGACTAATTGACACCCCCTGCTAGTGTGGCCGCGAATCTGCAAGGGGCGGCATTGCACAAGCAGTTCACCAGAACTGCTTGTGCAATGATAAATGCCGACAGCGTATGCTGTCAGCATTTATCGATGTGCGGCGGACATGATACGCTACATCGTATCATGTCCGCTCGTACTTTGGTAAATTGGCCCCAAGGTCTGAGATATAGGGGGGAGCAGTAAAGTTGAAGGCCTTGTATGTCAGAGTCAGAATTTTGTGTTTAATCCTGGAGGCAAGAGGAAACCAGTGAAGGGATTGGCAGAGAGGTGCAGCAGATGACGAGAGACGTGTAAGAAAGATGAGCCTGGCAGAGGCATTATTTATGGAATGTAAAGGAGCTAGGCAGCAGCTAGGGAGACCAGAGATGATGGAGTTGCAATAGTTGAGGCGGGAAAGGGTGGGAGAGTGGATTAAAACCTTAGTTGTGTCTTGTGTAAGGAAATGTTTAATTTTAGAGATGTTTTTAAGGTGGAAGCAGCAGGATTTATCCAAGGACTGAATGTGACAAATGAAAGAAAGATCTGAGTCAAATGTGACCCCAAGACATTGGACATGCGGGGTAGTGGTAATGATGGAGTTGTCGACAGTTGTAGAGAGATTAGGGGTGGAGATTTTGGAAGAAGGGGGGAAAATAAGGAGCTCAGTTTTGGAGAGATTTAGCTTAAGGTAGTGAGAGGACATCCAGGATGAGAGTGCTCAGAGGTGCATATATATATGTGTATAATTGTATGTGTGTATATATGTGTATATACATATGCACACATACATACACATTTCTGCAAACATACAAATATACACACACACACACACACAAATATATATACATATATACAGGGAGTGCAGAATTATTAGGCAAATGAGTATTTTGACCACATCATCCTCTTTATGCATGTTGTCTTACTCCAAGCTGTATAGGCTTGAAAGCCTACTACCAATTAAGCATATTAGGTGATGTGCATCTCTGTAATGAGAAGGGGTGTGGTCTAATGACATCAACACCCTATATCAGGTGTGCATAATTATTAGGCAACTTCCTTTCCTTTGGCAAAATGGGTCAAAAGAAGGACTTGACAGGCTCAGAAAAGTCAAAAATAGTGAGATATCTTGCAGAGGGATGCAGCACTCTTAAAATTGCAAAGCTTCTGAAGCGTGATCATCAAACAATCAAGCGTTTCATTCAAAATAGTCAACAGGGTCGCAAGAAGCGTGTGGAAAAACCAAGGCGCAAAATAACTGCCCATGAACTGAGAAAAGTCAAGCGTGCAGCTGCAACATCACTGGAGTGCCCAAAAGCAAAAGGTGTGCAATACTCAGAGACATGGCCAAGGTAAGAAAGGCTGAAAGATGACCACCACTAAACAAGACACACAAGCTGAAACGTCAAGACTGGACCAAGAAATATCTCAAGACTGATTTTTCTAAGGTTTTATGGACTGATGAAATAAGAGTGAGTCTTGATGGGCCAGATGGATGGGCCCGTGGCTGGATTGGTAAAGGGCAGAGACCTCCAGTCCGACTCAGACGCCAGCAAAGTGGAGGTAGAGTACTGGTTTGGGCTTGTATCATCAAAGATGAGCTTGTGGGGCCTTTTCAGGTTGAGGATGGAGTCAAGCTCAACTCCCAGTCCTACTGCCAGTTTCTGGAAGACACCTCCTTCAAGCAGTGGTACAGGAAGAAGTCTGCATCCTTCAAGAAAAACATGATTTTCATGCAGGACAATGCTCCATCACACGCGTCCAAGTACTCCACAGCGTGGCTGGCAAGAAAGGGTATAAAAGAAGAAAATCTAATGACATGGCCTCCTTGTTCACCTGATCTGAACCCCATTGAGAACCTGTGGTCCATCATCAAATGTGAGATTTACAAGGAGGGAAAACAGTACACCTCTCTGAACAGTGTCTGGGAGGCTGTGGTTGCTGCTGCACGCAATGTTGATGGTGAACAGATCAAAACACTGACAGAATCCATGGATGGCAGGCTTTTGAGTGTCCTTGCAAAGAAAGGTGGCTATATTGGTCACTGATTTGTTTTTGTTTTGTTTTTGAATGTCAGAAATGTATATTTGTGAATGTTGAGATGTTATATTGATTTCACTGGTAAAAATAAATAATTGAAATGGGTATATATTTGTTTTTTGTTAAGTTGCCTAATAATTATGCACAGTAATAGTCACCTGCACACACAGATATCCCCCTAAAATAGCTATAACTAAAAACAAACTAAAAACTACTTCCAAAACTATTCAGCTTTGATATTAATGAGTTTTTCGGGTTCATTGAGAACATGGTTGTTGTTCAATAATAAAATTAATCCTCAAAAATACAACTTGCCTAATAATTCTGCACTCCCTGTAGTAGTATACAGTATATATATATATATATATATATATATATATATATATATATATATATATATATATATATATATATATATATATATATATATATATATATATATATATATAAAAATCCTTATATCTATCCTATTATTAAAGTGAGGGTAAAAAAAAATAAAACTTAACCTACCTTAAATAATGGCAAATTATTGAGATACCTTAGAGTGTACTGATATAAAAGAAGTCCCCTATGAGCCTATGTATCTAATCCCTTCTATGAAACTCTAAAGAATAACTGACATGCGCCCTTATCTGCACATTACAGTTAGTGAGGAAATGCGTCAATAACAAGCAACTGTTCTTAAAATCTGTGAGGAGTTTTGTAGTTGCCTCGTTAAACAAACTGGCAGCATCTAAGTAATGGAGAATGAAAAAAAGCCATTAGGTTAACACACAAGTATTGATGAAAATATTGCAGATGAACAAACAATTTGATCATTTCAAAATACACAAATAAATGTTATACAAGTCACGGAACATAGTGGTACCCTTCATATTGTACATTTCAAAGGCAAATATGTACATTTGGTGACTAAATTGGAGCTCATTGCTATGGTACCATAATGTACCCTGGCCTTTCAAGGGTCAGTACCCGGGACAAGCCCTTTGAATCTTTTGAAGGCAAATTTTTATTCAACTCAGCATATTAAAAATGCCAACAAGCTGCTCCTTTATAAGTATTAATTGACATTGAATCAAATTCACCTACCGTGCTCTTGCACAGAAAGATACGTATATGTCTAGATTTAAATAATGATCATTTTAAAAATACTTGCCTTAGCTACACTGAGGTTTAGTGGTTTTAGAAACTGTAGCCAGATGCAGATCCTAAAACTCTGCCACTGTAATTTCTGAAAAAACTTGGCAAGATCACCTTCAAAATGAACTACTCATATTGCCTTCATTCATTTAGGACTAGACTCTAACAACAAACCATTTAACTTATGGTGATATACTCCACATACACATAAACATGGATAAATCTTATAGACAACAAATTCATAATAAAATATAACTAACAAAAGGAAGGGGGGTTCAGGGAAGGCATAAACAATACAACTCACAACAATACATTTAAATTGTCACTCTATGCAAAATATATGCAAATGAGTCTTTTTGACCAGTACTCATTTTGGTGATGAACCTTCTACCAATAGATGGCGCTTTTACGCAATCTCCAGGAACCTTCTACAAACAGATGGCGTGATACACAATGTCCATGTATGTGACTGAGGAACGATCACAATTTTAAGGGAGGAATAGAGAGGAGGCTGTCTAGCTAGTCTACCCAATTTGGACTGGGGCAGAGCTACTAACTACTTGGTCATTGGTTTCCACAAAGTGTTGTATGTGTCCTTCCAATTGGCCCAAGCCAATTCAAATAAGTCTACTCTATCTAGACTGTAGTAAATATCTTTTTCCATTGTGTACAAATAGGCCATATTATCTAGGATCTCAGTCAAGCGAGGGGGGGACTCCTTCTTCCAAGACCTCGCAATGTTAGTTTTAACCGAGGACAGGAGGTATAAGCATAGTATTTTCTGTTGCATGGGGAGGGAATGTATGTTTAAGTGAAGGAGCGCCATAGCTGGACTTTTAGGTAGTGTAATCTTGAATGCAGAGAGAGTATGGAAGCATAGATTCCATAGGGGCCTGATTTTTGGACACTCCCACCACGTGTGAAGCATATCGCCGGGAAGTCCGGACTGCCTCCAACAGAGAGGAGATGTCTGTGGGAACATTTTGGATAGTCGCGTAGGAACCAAATACCAATGGGATATAACTTTATAATAGGTTTCAAAGGTTGTTACGCAATGCAGCGTTTTTTTGGTAAGCATAATGGACTTCTGCCAGGCATTTACTGACTTTCAGTTTACGGTATGGATCTTGGCGGTATAGGCTGTACCGCTCACTCTTTGGCCTCCCAGGCAGACTTGTAATACTGGCGCTATGGAAGTCCCATTGAAAAAGGACTTTACGCAAATTGCGTAAGTTAATTTGCATTACAGCCAAAAAGTGTGCGGTGCAGCTAAACCTTCAAGACTCGTAATACCAGCGGTAGTGAAAAAGAGCCTTTTTATAAGCACTAATTGCTACTGCGAGCTCAACCCTTGTAAGTTTGAGGACGGGCAGTTTATTGCCCGAAAACGTTCACTAATTAAAGGTGACTCATATGAAAGACCTCTGGAGTGCTTCATGTTTTGTGCTATATATATATATATATATATATATATATATATATATATATATATCATTTGTTTCCATTTTTTAATGTGCCCCCCTGATTAAACACTGGCCCCACCTTGCCCCTCCCCCCAGTAAAATGTGTCTAAAACTGCCACTGCTTGTAATTGTTTGTTTAAGGGACACTGAACCCAATTTTTTTTCTATTGTGATTCAGATAGAGCATGCAATCTTAAGCAACTTTCTAATTTACTCATATTATCAAATTCTTTTCATTTTCTTGGTGTCTTTATTTGAAATGCAAGATTGTAAGTTTAGTGCTTTCTATGGTCTGAACCAAAAAAATAATGAAAGTTGTTTAAAATTGCTTGCTCTATCTGAATCACGAAAGAAAAAATTTGGGTTCAGTGTCCCTTTAATTATTGCGCCCCGCAAACAGGAAATTTAGCGCTCCACTTGTAATCTAGCCCTTAGTGAGCAAATAGTGCTAGTTTTGCTCACGGTAACTGGCACATTTTAGCAAATGTTATTTCACATTGAGATATAATGTTTCTAGTAAATTATTTATGAAATTATAAAACTTTGGTATGCTATATTCATATTTGAATTGCTATTTTTTCACCAACAGCAACACAAGCCTTCTGAAAGTGGAAATAAAAGGTGAGGGAGAATCAGGAAGTCCATCAATAAAAACTGCTGTTGCTTCAAAAAATAAGATCTATTGAGGGAACTTCTGGTAGGAAGCATCACCATGACGACTATTTTGACGGTTCTTGTAATTTATCAATATCACTGCAATCACCAACTACTCTAAATAGTGTATGAGGATGGAGTTGTCTTGATCCTGTTGAAGTTGGAACTCAGCTGTAATATCAAACAGGATCCATGATGGAAACCTGCATTGTCTACAGCATGCTGGGTGTGAGCAGAGAAAGCATTTACCACCATGGAGGCAAGATGGAATAAAGCTTTATGTGGAGAAGTTTTTAGCAAAGAGGCCCCATTTGACCCTCAGGGTCATGTCTAACCTTTTCTATAGACCACTTCTCTCAGCCACACAATGGCCTCTATTTATCAAGGTCTGTCGGACCTCGCTGGCTGCAGGCTCGCCAGAAACACGGGGCTTGATAAATATGCCCCAAAATGTACAGATTTAAAGGAATGCTAAAGTTATTTGTATAGCTAGCAAAATAAATCACATTGTTCCAAAAGTTCTAATTATAAAATAAATATTTGAGAAGCATTTCATATTGTCTTTTTGTTAACATATTATAGTTATAAGCCCAGAAACACATAATTGAAAAGCTTTATCAGTGTTGTTTATTGTAAATTATTTGCTGTAGCCAATTGTGGACATATATAAATGAGCTTCTGCACTGACCAAACAATCACTGTGTAGAACGAGCAATATCAGAATTCTGAATCCCATGCAATGCACTGCAGTGTCTCTGCAGTAAAAGAAAACTACAAACTAAAATAATATGAAAATCAGACAAAATTGCTAATGAAGGTGCACCATTAAGTTGCTTCACTATACATACTTTATCATTTTATGAAGAATTAAAGGAACATTTTAACAAAGAAATTGCAAGCTATGATCTGTTAAAAAAACATTTATTGCCTCACTGACCCTAGCTAACTATGGCCTAATTTCCATGTTGCTGTTGTAAACTTGTGGTAACATAAAACCTCTCCATAGTCATTAATGGAGATATTTACAACCAGTTTACACAGTTTGCAGCAGCAATGCAAACTAGACCCCTGAAGAAGAGAATCTGTAACATTCATTACCTGCAGGTGCAACACCACCAAATAGACTGAAATCTAACAAATAGAGATATTGTCCTAGTGGAGCACAAAAATGTTAGTGCTATTTAGCGCTAACACTGCTCAAGTAGGTATATGTCAAGGTGTTTGACAGGGAAGTTATTATTATTATCAGTTATTTGTAGAGCGCCAACAGATTCCGCAGCACTATAAACATAGGTGGAATACAAGGTAACATTTATAGGGATCAAATGGATAGAGGACCCTGCCGAGAGTTGCACTGTTGTAGTCAGGTCTTATGAAGGTGATCTGCAAACAATTGGGCTCTTAGGCTTACATGCTAAGGGGGTTCAAGGGGATAGCAATGGAGAAGAGGAATTGGGATTAGGAAAAGATATTGTAGGTTGTATGCATCACTGAACAAAAGAGTATTTAGGGAGCGCTTGAAGCTTACAAAACTAGGGGAGAGTCATGTGGAGCGGGGCAGAGAGTTCTACAAGATGGGAGCTAGTCTGGAGAAGTCCTGTAAATGGGAATGTGAGGAGGTAACAAGAGAGGAGGAGAGTAGGAGGTCGTGAACAGAGCGAAGGGGACGGGAGGGAGAGTATCTGGAGACAAAGGGGCAGAATTACCAAGCTCTGAATGGAGCTTGATGCCCCTGTTTCCGCGTGAGCCTTCAGGCTTGCTGGAAACAGTAGTTATGAAGCAGCAGTCTAAAGACTAATTGACACCCCCTGCTAGTGTGGCCGCGAATCTGCAAGGGGCGGCATTGCACAAGCAGTTCACCAGAACTGCTTGTGCAATGATAAATGCCGACAGCGTATGCTGTCAGCATTTATCGATGTGCGGCGGACATGATACGCTACATCGTATCATGTCCGCTCGTACTTTGGTAAATTGGCCCCAAGGTCTGAGATATAGGGGGGAGCAGTAAAGTTGAAGGCCTTGTATGTCAGAGTCAGAATTTTGTGTTTAATCCTGGAGGCAAGAGGAAACCAGTGAAGGGATTGGCAGAGAGGTGCAGCAGATGACGAGAGACGTGTAAGAAAGATGAGCCTGGCAGAGGCATTATTTATGGAATGTAAAGGAGCTAGGCAGCAGCTAGGGAGACCAGAGATGATGGAGTTGCAATAGTTGAGGCGGGAAAGGGTGGGAGAGTGGATTAAAACCTTAGTTGTGTCTTGTGTAAGGAAATGTCTAATTTTAGAGATGTTTTTAAGGTGGAAGCAGCAGGATTTATCCAAGGACTGAATGTGACAAATGAAAGAAAGATCTGAGTCAAATGTGACCCCAAGACATCGGACATGCGGGGTAGTGGTAATGATGGAGTTGTCGACAGTTGTAGAGAGATTAGGGGTGGAGATTTTGGAAGAAGGGGGGAAAATAAGGAGCTCAGTTTTGGAGAGATTTAGCTTAAGGTAGTGAGAGGACATCCAGGATGAGAGTGCTCAGAGGTGCATATATATATGTGTATAATTGTATGTGTGTATATATGTGTATATACATATGCACACATACATACACATTTCTGCAAACATACAAATATACACACACACACACACACACAAATATATATACATATATACAGGGAGTGCAGAATTATTAGGCAAATTAGTATTTTGACCACATCATCCTCTTTATGCATGTTGTCTTACTCCAAGCTGTATAGGCTTGAAAGCCTACTACCAATTAAGCATATTAGGTGATGTGCATCTCTGTAATGAGAAGGGGTGTGGTCTAATGACATCAACACCCTATATCAGGTATGCATAATTATTAGGCAACTTCCTTTCCTTTGGCAAAATGGGTCAAAAGAAGGACTTGACAGGCTCAGAAAAGTCAAAAATAGTGAGATATCTTGCAGAGGGATGCAGCACTCTTAAAATTGCAAAGCTTCTGAAGCGTGATCATCAAACAATCAAGCGTTTCATTCAAAATAGTCAACAGGGTCGCAAGAAGCGTGTGGAAAAACCAAGGCGCAAAATAACTGCCCATGAACTGAGAAAAGTCAAGCGTGCAGCTGCCAAGATGCCACTTGCCATCAGTTTGGCCATATTTCAGAGCTGCAACATCACTGGAGTGCCCAAAAGCAAAAGGTGTGCAATACTCAGAGACATGGCCAAGGTAAGAAAGGCTGAAAGATGACCACCACTAAACAAGACACACAAGCTGAAACGTCAAGACTGGACCAAGAAATATCTCAAGACTGATTTTTCTAAGGATTTATGGACTGATGAAATGAGAGTGAGTCTTGATGGGCCAGATGGATGGGCCCGTGGCTGGATTGGTAAAGGGCAGAGAGCTCCAGTCCGACTCAGACGCCAGCAAAGTGGAGGTGGAGTACTGGTTTGGGCTTGTATCATCAAAGATGAGCTTGTGGGGCCTTTTCGGGATGAGGATGGAGTCAAGCTCAACTCCCAGTCCTACTGCCAGTTTCTGGAAGACACCTCCTTCAAGCAGTGGTACAGGAAGAAGTCTGCATCCTTCAAGAAAAACATGATTTTCATGCAGGACAATGCTCCATCACACGCGTCCAAGTACTCCACAGCGTGGCTGGCAAGAAAGGGTATAAAAGAAGAAAATCTAATGACATGGCCTCCTTGTTCACCTGATCTGAACCCCATTGAGAACCTGTGGTCCATCATCAAATGTGAGATTTACAAGGAGGGAAAACAGTACACCTCTCTGAACAGTGTCTGGGAGGCTGTGGTTGCTGCTGCACGCAATGTTGATGGTGAACAGATCAAAACACTGACAGAATCCATGGATGGCAGGCTTTTGAGTGTCCTTGCAAAGAAAGGTGGCTATATTGGTCACTGATTTGTTTTTGTTTTGTTTTTGAATGTCAGAAATGTATATTTGTGAATGTTGAGATGTTATATTGGTTTCACTGGTAAAAATAAATAATTGAAATGGGTATATATTTGTTTTTTGTTAAGTTGCCTAATAATTATGCACAGTAATAGTCACCTGCACACACAGATATCCCCCTAAAATAGCTATAACTAAAAACAAACTAAAAACTACTTCCAAAACTATTCAGCTTTGATATTAATGAGTTTTTCGGGTTCATTGAGAACATGGTTGTTGTTCAATAATAAAATTAATCCTCAAAAATACAACTTGCCTAATAATTCTGCACTCCCTGTAGTAGTATACAGTATATATATATATATATATATATATATATATATATATATATATATATATATATATATATATATATATATATATATATATATATATATATATAAATCCTTATATCTATCCTATTATTAAAGTGAGGGTAAAAAAAAATAAAACTTAACCTACCTTAAATAATGGCAAATTATTGAGATACCTTAGAGTGTACTGATATAAAAGAAGTCCCCTATGAGCCTATGTATCTAATCCCTTCTATGAAACTCTAAAGAATAACTGACATGCGCCCTTATCTGCACATTACAGTTAGTGAGGAAATGCGTCAATAACAAGCAACTGTTCTTAAAATCTGTGAGGAGTTTTGTAGTTGCCTCGTTAAACAAACTGGCAGCATCTAAGTAATGGAGAATGAAAAAAAGCCATTAGGTTAACACACAAGTATTGATGAAAATATTGCAGATGAACAAACAATTTGATCATTTCAAAATACACAAATAAATGTTATACAAGTCACGGAACATAGTGGTACCCTTCATATTGTACATTTCAAAGGCAAATATGTACATTTGGTGACTAAATTGGAGCTCATTGCTATGGTACCATAATGTACCCTGGCCTTTCAAGGGTCAGTACCCGGGACAAGCCCTTTGAATCTTTTGAAGGCAAATTTTTATTCAACTCAGCATATTAAAAATGCCAAAAAGCTGCTCCTTTATAAGTATTAATTGACATTGAATCAAATTCACCTACCGTGCTCTTGCACAGAAAGATACGTATATGTCTAGATTTAAATAATGATCATTTTAAAAATACTTGCCTTAGCTACACTGAGGTTTAGTGGTTTTAGAAACTGTAGCCAGATGCAGATCCTAAAACTCTGCCACTGTAATTTCTGAAAAAACTTGGCAAGATCACCTTCAAAATGAACTACTCATATTGCCTTCATTCATTTAGGACTAGACTCTAACAACAAACCATTTAACTTATGGTGATATACTCCACATACACATAAACATGGATAAATCTTATAGACAACAAATTCATAATAAAATATAACTAACAAAAGGAAGGGGGGTTCAGGGAAGGCATAAACAATACAACTCACAACAATACATTTAAATTGTCACTCTATGCAAAATATATGCAAATGAGTCTTTTTGACCAGTACTCATTTTGGTGATGAACCTTCTACCAATAGATGGCGCTTTTACGCAATCTCCAGGAACCTTCTACAAACAGATGGCGTGATACACAATGTCCATGTATGTGACTGAGGAACGATCACAATTTTAAGGGAGGAATAGAGAGGAGGCTGTCTAGCTAGTCTACCCAATTTGGACTGGGGCAGAGCTACTAACTACTTGGTCATTGGTTTCCACAAAGTGTTGTATGTGTCCTTCCAATTGGCCCAAGCCAATTCAAATAAGTCTACTCTATCTAGACTGTAGTAAATATCTTTTTCCATTGTGTACAAATAGGCCATATTATCTAGGATCTCAGTCAAGCGAGGGGGGGACTCCTTCTTCCAAGACCTCGCAATGTTAGTTTTAACCGAGGACAGGAGGTATAAGCATAGTATTTTCTGTTGCATGGGGAGGGAATGTATGTTTAAGTGAAGGAGCGCCATAGCTGGACTTTTAGGTAGTGTAATCTTGAATGCAGAGAGAGTATGGAAGCATAGATTCCATAGGGGCCTGATTTTTGGACACTCCCACCACGTGTGAAGCATATCGCCGGGAAGTCCGGACTGCCTCCAACAGAGAGGAGATGTCTGTGGGAACATTTTGGATAGTCGCGTAGGAACCAAATACCAATGGGATATAACTTTATAATAGGTTTCAAAGGTTGTTACGCAATGCAGCGTTTTTTTGGTAAGCATAATGGACTTCTGCCAGGCATTTATGGGAATGTGGGTGCGAAGTAAAGTGTTCCCCCTAAGTAGGTGTGGTGCCAGGTCAGGTGGTATGCTACCGTCAAGTAAGTCATAGTGTTTCGATAAAGGCTTAAGCAGTCTGCGTCCCCCATGCCAGATGGACTCCCATGGGGTTAACAGGCGAGAGGCACTGTGGAGGAATCCCCAGCTAGAGAGGAAACTCTTAATTCTAATAAGTTAAAAATGAAGAAAAGGCGGAATATTTTCACAAGAGATGTCCTGAGTTAGCGAGATAAACCCGTCTTGGTTTGACCCTGACCAAAAGTCTGATACTTGTTTAACACCAACCCATGCCCACGTGTTTGGGTGTGTTTCTGCTAGGCCTGAGAGGAGGCCCGGGACAGACGTAATCGGGGAGGGATGAGGTGCAATCAACCCACAATGACAAATCTTATCCTAGACAGCCAGACACTCGAGTATTACGAGGTTGGTTATGCCCAAGGTTCTGCGGCTATGGGCTGGGGTCCAGATTAAGTTTCTGAGAAAGATGTTGGATGGTAGAGAGGCTTGTTCAATATCCCTCCATCTGTCTCGCGCCTGAAGCACCCCCCATTGGGATATATGGGTAAGCATAGCCCCTTCATAATATTTGACTATGGATGGGGAGGCCAACCTGCCTAGTTGAGTAGGGAATTGTAAGGATCTGTGGGCAACTCTAGGTACCTTCCCCTGCCAAATGTACTTTGTGCATTAGCTTTGAAATTGCAGTAGAATGTGGGTAGGTATTCTGATTGGGAGACACCTAAAGAAGTAGGTGAGCCTAGGGAGGAAGGACATTTTAAGAGAGGCTATACGGCCCAAAAGGGGGAGATAGTTATCCTTGACCATCTGCCCTAAACTATTCGAGATCCTCACACCAAGGTGAGTGACCTGCTTATTTGACCATTTAAAGCAAAACTTAGCTTGCAGGTCAGAAATATACTTTTGGGGATATCCCCACCAATATATCTCCGTTTTAGGGACATTAAGTTTGTAAAAGGATAAGTTTCCGAAGGCTTCTAAAATCTCCATGAGTCTAGGAATTGTACGGAGTGGATCTGCAGAAAACACGGTGACATCGTCTGCAAACAATGGGACTTTGTGTTTAGAACCAGAACCAGATAACGTAACTCCCTCCAGGCCCTCATCAGAACGCATTTTTTCTGCTAATGGTTCGATGGCAAGGGCAAACAATAATGGGGAGAGTGGACAGTTCCGTTAGTTATTGGGAACGGGTCAGATTGGAAGCCCAGTCCTCTGACTACTGCCATCGGTTTAGAGTACAGAGCTTGCACCGCTAAACATATATCAGAAGGAAACTTGAAGGCTCTCAAAGTCTCCCAGAGATAGGTCCATCTAACCCAATCATAAGCCTTCTCGGCATCTAAAGAGATGCCCGAGAAGGGCTTATTCATTCTTGTCGATACGCAAACAATATTGATAAGGCGCCTTGTGTTGTCTGGGCCCTCACGTTTATATATGAAACCGACCTGATCCGGATTAATTAAGCTAGGTAAGAGTTTACAAATGCGGTTGGCCAACAATTTTGAGTATATTTTGATGTCTGCGTTGATCAATGAAATGGGCCTGTAATTAGAGCACAGCAAGGGATCTTTATGTGGCTTGGGAATCATGACAATGCTAGCTTCCATAAATTCTTGTTTGAAATTGCCGTCCCGTAGCGCTAGGCTTAAAAACCTAAGGAGCAGTGGAGCCAATTCTTGGCAGTAGGTCTTGTAAAATTGTGCGGGGAATCCATCTGGCCCAGGGGCCTTAAAAGGTTTCAGATGTCTGATAACCTGCTTGAGCTCAGTCAGGGTAAATGGGCTGGTCAGTGACTCTTGTTGTTCCGAAGTCAGAGTCGGGAGATTTAAAGAGCTAAGAAATTGTCTAATGTGTTGTGTTGGGGCGGGGAATTTGTTGTCATTTTTCTCTATATTGTACAATTTGGAATAATAATCCGCAAAGCAATCCCCTATCAAGGAGGGCAATCTTATCACTTTGTTGTTGTATTGAATTTGGTGGATACGGGACATATTGTTCCGATGGCGTAATTTATGGGCTAACATGGTGTCAGCTCTATTGCCTTTATGATAGAATAGCTGCCTAAGTTTTGTAAGATTTTCTTGTGTGTGGCGTAGTTCTAGTTGGTTGATATGTGCCCTGACGGCCGAAATCTGTGTTAGTGTTTCATTTGTAATGTTTGCCCGATTAGTGGTTTTTAAGGCTAAGGTGAGGCCTGCCAGCTTTCTAAGACGGGCTTACTTATGAATAATGTAACCCCTAATTACAGCTTTAATGGTTCCCCAAAGTGTGTCCTCTGCAGTTTGTCCGTTGTCGTTATGTTGGATGAGTTCTTTTAAGTCTTTACGCAACTCTTCCATAAAGGGGGTGTCCGCCATAATGTTTCGAGGCAAAGACCATCTGCCTTTATTCGGGCTGTGGTCACTAGAACATAAGTCAGCAAGGACTGGGTTGTGATCTGACCATGAGCATAGGGGAATACTAGAGTTAGAGATTGAATCTAAGGTTGCCGCGGAGCAGAACAATGATCTAATCTGTAGTAGGTTTTGTGCATGGGGGAGTAATGGGTATAATCTCTGTCTGTCGTATGCAGTGACCTCCACATATCGAAATAACCAAATTCTGACATGATGGTTTTGAACCGTGTGGGAAGAAGACTCAGTTGGAGATGGGCTTTAGTCTGGATCAGGGTTTTACGGTCCATTTTAGTATCCCAAATCATGTTAAAATCCCCTGCTAGTAGAACCCTGCCTTGTCTGTGTTGGTCTATTAACCGTAAAATTTTCCTAAGACACGCGGGTTGGTGAGAGTTGGGTAGGTATATTGAGACTAGGGTGTGTAGGACATGATCTAACTTGCAGACTAATATGGTGTATCTAGCTTGGGGTCTTTAAGAACCTGTATTTGTTCAAAAGCAATCCTCTTATGAATCAGTATAGCTGTACCTCTGGCTTTCTTAATGAATGGGGAGTGCTCCATGGTCGTATAAGAACTTGAGTGAAAACTATGGGGTGTGTCCAGCTTACAATGGGTTTCTTGTAAGAAAACCAGATCAGGATTATGATGCCTGAGCATACGGGTAAGTAAACTACGTTTGAAGTGGGAGTTAAGGCCTCTGGAGTTGTGTGTGAGGATTCTAAGACGGGTCATTTTCTAGGACTTTTCTTAGAGTAAAAGTAAGGTAAGGGGGGGAGGAGAGATGTGAGAAATCGGCATTCTATTGGATATTGGACTCCACCTGGAGAGGAAAGGGAAGAGGTGAGGGGAAGGAAGTCAATCAATGCTGACTTTCTGGATGTATCGACAGTATGAGGTGGAAATAGTCCACAGTATGAGGTGGAACCCTGACGTGGGCTACCCTATATGGGGGGAGCTAAGAGTAGGACTGTGTGTGAGGGCTGGAAATCCAGCCCCACTCCATGAAAAAAGTGAATTAAACAACTCGTGAACAACTAGCACTTGTCAACCAGTGGAACCAATTTTTTAACACTATATAATTAGTCTAAACTTATAGTAAATGTCAGTTGGAGAGATGACACATATTGCGGCATACCAACACTGCTCCTTAACAAATAAGACATTGCATCATACCTTTAAGAGAGAGGGTAAGTCCCGACAGAATAGTTGATCCTGTATATTGAGATGTTACTCCAATAACTAATTCTCCAAGTGACTTTGACACTTCAAAATCAACCTCCGTGAGATAATTTGTCAGAGGTCAGTAGTATCTCAGGAAGATGATTAAGGTATCCAAGCTTCTCTCAGTTAGTGTGAGGTATCTAAAGAAAAGCAAATTTGCCAGCGGTGGCCTCAAATTCAGGAAGATAAGGTGGATGACTGAGGGGGGTCCCGAGACTGCTGGGTTTTCAACTTCTTGGGTCTTTGGTCTTTGGCGGACCACTCGGGGGCAGTGGCTCTTAATGATGAATGAGCAGAGGAGGGCTCCCTGGAGCCGTCAGCCATAAGGCCCCAATGTGTGAGAAGGGTGGTCCCCTGAGGTAGAGAAGACACTGTGTATGACTTATTATCTTTCATTATGATCAGTTTGGTTGGATAAGCCCACCTGTACTTGATATTTGCCCTGCGGAGGGATAACGTAACTGGTTGGAAATGTCTTCTGTGCTGCAGGGTATGTGCTGAGAAGTCGGGCAACAATTGGATATCCTTAATCCTTTCAGACACTTGCAGTTTGCGGAAGGCCACCTGCATGAGTTTGTCTTTGAATAAAAAGTTATGGAAGCAGACAATAACGTCTCTAGGTTTCTCTTGTGAAACCATTCTTGGACGTAGGGCTCTGTGTGCCCTTTCCATGGTGGCGTTCGTCCCTTCCGTTGGTCCGAGGAGATCTTCAAAGAGGTCTTTTAGATAGTTTTGTAGATCAGCAGGTAGGACGTCTTCCAGAATTCCCCTAAACCTTAAATTGTTTCTGCAAGCTCTATCCTCAACATCAGCAAGCTTGAACTCCAGCTGGTTTATCTGTTCGGCTAGGGATTCCGAGTATGCCAGAAGGTTTGTCTGATCCGTAGCTAGATCATCTTGTTTTCTTTCCAAGGAGTCCACCCTTTCTCCAATTTCTGAGATATCCTTTCGGAGTTCGGCGTGGCTTCGCTGAATCTCCTTGGCTATGGAGTGAGTTTGGTTAGCGAGTAACTTTTTGAGGGTGGCTTCCATGATATATTGTTGGGGCTTAGCAGGTAGCACATGGTCAGGCTGGGATCCCTCACCCATTGACTCGGAGTCGCTCTGACCCTCATTAGAATCTACTGAGCGCTCCTTGGAAGATTGTGTAAAGTGATCGAGGACTGTTTTTTTTACAGATCCAGGGGTTTTCGGGTGTCTTCTAGAAGTATGAGGCATTTTCAAGAGGAGAGCAAATAGCTTGGTCTAATCAACTAATCGAAAATTAGAGGCTGTGAGTAAGAATCTTAAACCCCTCTGGTTGATAAAAAATAAAGGAAGAAGAAAAGTTCACATGTATGTGTACAATAGTATTTGGAGCAGGGCTGGGTGGCCTCCCCTGACCCCTATCCCCTCATGTCGGCACTTATGGAGCAATAAAGCACCCTTCAGACCTTAACGTCCGTCTGAAAGTACCGAATCAAGTGGAGAGAGGGGCCAAGTAGACACCACAGGTAGGTTAACCATACAGTAGTAGCAAGGAAATTTTACACATACCATACAGAAGTACAATTAGCAGTTAGTTGTGCAAATACTCTGGAACTCTGAGAGTAGATCTTGGTGAGTGAGTTAATACCACGCAGAGAATATGGTACTGACCAAAGCTTCAGGTCTCCAAAGTATCTCCAGGCGTAGTAAGAAAATCACTCAGTAAGCAGCAATTTTTAATACTCAATGCGCAATATGCCCCCTTCAGACTCAGGGAAGAGGGGATACGACCTGAATGAAGGGGAAAAGGTAAATGGAAGTGACCAGCTCATGAGAGTGGGCCGGAAAGGGAGAGTCTCAAGGGAGCTTTTACTAAATTAGCACACAAATTAAAGCGCCTGTTGGAGGCCAACTGAGTTTGAAAATAAATATAGGCAATAGGAGAGAGCTATGGTTAGAAAGCTGACCTCCCTCAGTTGCTAATCTCACAGCAGCTGGTAACTTACAGAGAACAATTAACTATGCAAGTAATTTAAATACACTCTACTCCATAAATGATAGCAGAGGCACATATGCTGGCGCAGCAGCTTAATTACAACATAGTGTAAGATAAAAAGATACACACATGCTAAAAGTAGGCGCTCATTTCTCTCTCTTTAAGCTCCTTGACGGACAGTAGGATCTTGTAAGACTTGTATGGGTGGAAGGACTGATCTGTAGGCCTAGTGTAGCACAAGATATGTAGAAAGGGCGGGGTTATCCGCTCATCTGCCCCTCACCCCAGGGAAGTAGGGGATACGACCTGAAGGAAGGGGAAAAGGAAGTGGGAAGTGACCTACCCAGACAAGCTGGGCAGAAGCGGAGAGGGGAGATTTCACAGAGTACAGCTAGATGGGGTGTAGAGCCCCGTGAGTACAGTAAAGGTATATTAAGCAATAGGAGACTCTGCAGTGTGGTGTTACAGAAAGGATGTCGTGAAGAGAGTACCAGTACCTTCCTGAGGTGTGCACCTAGTTTAAAAGTATAATAAGTGGGTGTTACTGAGTGGTAAGTGATGGCCCCCTAGTGGGTCATGCGAGTTGATAAACTTGTGAGAGATACCAAATTGTATGGGGGGAGTGTGTGGGTATTGCCTGGAACTAGGGAGATGAAACAAAATGTGAGGTGAAAGTTAGGCTGTAAATAAATCTTGTTTGGATGCACCTAAAGGGCCCAAGAAAATAAGGTATACATAGTAATAACAACCACACTCCACTCTTGGCCAACGCAACAGAGGTACATATGCTGACGCAGCAGTTAAATCCCCACCACCTCACAGACAGAGCAGGCACAGGTCAAACCTAGCTGTGCAGTGAAGTCCCCTAAATAAAATTAGAACAGGAGTGTTGAGAGTCCACTAGAGTTCTAGGCTGTTGCTGACCAGAAACCCTCCAGTATATGACAGGTCCCCAGTACTGATCTTCCACCCTGATTTAGCAGCCCAGGAAAGTTGCAGGACAAACCCAAAAAGTAAGAGCTTATTCTTGTTGGCTCCTATTAGCAATTTAAGGTAATTTGAGGTCCTCACCACCTCTCAAAAGTTGCCCCAATAGGTCTAGGAAGAGCAAATAGGGTCATGAATGCAGGAGGAAAAGTTGTGCTGTGGCAGGTCTAGGACCAAGAACTCTCAGACCCGATAAACTGGGCCTCAGGCAATGTGCTGTATCTCTTGTGGCAACTAACAGAGAAAGGAAGCCGTCAGTAATCCCCCCTGCTGGGCATTAATGTAGGTGTGTCCGCTGTATAATAGCCCCTATGCAGCCCTGATCCCCTGTAAGTGAGCCGTAGATAGCGAGGGGTAAAGCAGGCCTACCCGGTTCTCTGGAGAGTCTGGAGTCAACTCTAGGTGAGGAAACTATGAGGGCTCAGGGATAAGGGACAAGTAGCCTCACCTCACTGCTGCACTGACAAATCCTCAAGTTTGACTCCTTCAGCGGCTTGATGACAGGTGACAGGAACCCAGCCAGAACAACGCAGTTTGCGGGACAGATGGTCTCAGCTCCAGAGCGGAGCCCCGACCCTCCGGAGCTAGCACAGGATCCTGCCGAACGAACAGGAAGAGGAGCACCTCTACTAATGTCCACACAGTCGTGAACAGAAAGGGACCGCTGCTCCGGCTATTGTATGACTCCAAAAGGAACTCGGATTGGTTGGTAGAGGATGCCGGGACTTGATATCTCCACCAGACAGGAGACTGCAGTGCCAGGGAAGCCGGTGTGGACGGGAGGCAGGTAGGCCCAAGATGGAGTCCTTTCACGCCTTTTTCGTCTAGGCTGCCCCCACGGGGCATAGGCAGAAAACCAGTCTTGTGTTGATCTTAGGCTCCCACAGAGCTCGACCAGCTCCAAATCAGTAGGTAAGTGCTCTGGAGCGGATCCCCGACCCTCCAGAGCAAATTGCACAAAGCAGGTGCTAGCAGGACACGGTCGACAGGAGCTGGGGGTGGATGGCACAAAAAGGCTGGCGGAATCTGGCAACTGTTGTAGGTAGAGCTATGCCCGATTAGGGATTTTTTTAATGGGCAGCAAAAGAGCTGATTAATTTGGGGGGTTGGGTGGGTGGGGGGTTTTACTGTTAGGGGTTAACTTGTAGTTTTTTTTAGGTAAAAGAGAGTATTGCTTCGGGGCAATGCCCTACAAAAGGTCCATTTAAGGGCTATTGGTAGTTTAGCCTTAGATTAGGGGGTGTTATTATTTGGGGGTGGCTTATTTGTTTTTATAGGGCTATTAGATTAAGTTTAATCTTTTTTATTTTGGATAATTTCATTGATTTGTTTTTGTAATCTTAGATTTTTTTATTTTTTGTAATCTTAGATTTTTTTATTTTATGTAATCTTAGATTTTGTATTTAAATGCAATCTTAGGTTTTATTTTTTATGTAATGTTAGGATTTTTTATTTTAATTTTAAATTATGATTTTTGATTTAGATATTTTTAATTTATTAGTAAAATATTATTTTTTAGGGTTAATTTAGGGGGTGTTCGGTTAGGGGGCTTAGTGATTAGGTTAATACTTTGTGTTGTGGGGGGATGGCGGTTTAGTGGTTAATAGGTTACATAGGGACTTTGCTTTGTGGGGGGATGGTGGATTAGGGGTTAATAGTATAATTAGATACTTTGCGTTTTGGGTGGGTGGTGGATTATGGGTTAATAACTTTAATAGATACTTTGTGATATGGGGGTTGGTGGATTAGGGATTAATACATTTATTAGGTGCTTTGCAATGTAGGGGTTGGTGGATAAGGGGTTAATAGTTTAAATAGGTAGATTGTGTTGTGGGGAGATGTTGGTTTATAGGTTAATACATTTTATTATTAGTTGCAATGTGGGGGGATGGCAGTTTAATGGTAAATACACTTTATTATTAGTTGCGATGTGGGTGGATGGCGGATATAGGGGTTTTGATGTGTCAGGTTTATTTTTGGGAGGCGTGTTAGATTTCAATGGGAACTAGGCATCAAAAAGCTCTTTTGTCCTCTTTTATACCTAGTTGAGCTAGGTGTAATTTTTCTCAATGTTTCGACAGCCTCCGAAGTCTATTAATTGTTTGCAATGTCATTGGAAACCTGGTATTATTTATAGATTAGCGGCTTCTGATACTTTCTATGGGACACGAAAATGTTTTCAGCAGCCAGAGTCCGATTACCGAAATTGAGGTATAATGGGCCATTGGAAGCAGTCGATGAAAGAAATTGCGTCCAACAGCATATTTATCGTTTTGCGAGCACATGCAAACCTAATTACGGATCAATGGAAACGAGCCCATAGAAGGTAACTTTTATAAACAGATGACAGTCAACCTATAACATGTACATCTAAAGAAAATCTTCTGTTTAGAAAATCTCAAACAACATCAATTAATGTAATAGATGTAATGTATAGGTAAACTGTCAATCCATACATATCTCTATACTCGACATATATATATTTAAAATTCAAAATCAAATCATTAAAGATCAACGTTTCAGGAAATGATGAATCTCAAAGTCCTTATTAGGACCTTGTGGTGCTAATGTCTCTAATTCATAAATGTATTACATTTGTATTTTTCCCAATTGTATCTGTATATCACCTCCTCTCCAATGTGGAGCTAATTTCTTAATCCCCATAAATCCCAATGGTTTGGGTTTCTGTTATGATGTTTATCCAAATGTAATGATAGGTTATGTTTTGTAAATCCTATTTTGATGTTATTGATATGTTCAGTTATTCTAGTTTTTAGTACGTGGGAAGTACGTCCTACATATTCTAGTTTGCATGAACATTCTAAAAGATAAACAACCTTATGGCTATTACAAGTAGTAAACTCTTGGGTTTTGTATTCCTTATTTCTTTTTACACTATTAATGACCGTTAGATGTTTATTATTGTTTCTGAATATAGTGCACACATGCCACATCTATGACAACCTTTCTGTCTATTTTCATATTTCCTTTCATCCCTAATAAAACTTTAGGTCAGATATAACCTCAAATTAGGAGCCATTTTAAATACTATATATGGGTTTTCCATTAAAAACTCAGACAAAGCAATATCTTTCCTCAAAATCAGCTAACATTTTTCTATAGTTTCTTTAATTTTTTTGGTTTGTGTATTCCAGTAAATTCTATTGGTTCTATCTTCTGTTTTAAAGTCTTTCTCCTCTTTTTTTCTCATACTATATAATAATGATTCCTTTCTATCCAGACTTGATACTTCTTGGATTATATCTGTTAAATTAGATTCATCATATTGCTTTTCTAGGAATCTATTTTTTGACACATTTGCTTGTTCAAAACAGACATCTCTATCTGTACAGTTCCTTCTTATTCTTTGATACTGTCCTTTGGGGATATATTCGTAATTCATGTTTTATGATGACAACTTTTAGTGTTAATATAACTATTAGTATCCACTTCCTTAAAAAAAAATTTTTGTTTTCAGTTGTTCATTTTCTACATGGACCATCAGGTCAAGAAAATGTATATATTCAATACTATATTCCCATGTACATTTCACACCCCAGTTGTTATCATTCAAATGATCAAGATATTTCAATAGGTCTGGTTCATTACTGTTCCAAATGAAAAAAAAAATGTAATCTATGTAACGCTGATGTAGCACCAGGTACTACTCCCAGTCATGTACACCAAACACATACTGCTCCTCCCATGTTAACATAAAAAGATTGGCATAACTGGGAGCAAACCTGGTGCCCATCTCCATACCACTGATCTGTAGATAGAAGTCAGATTCAAATAAAAAAAAAATCCTTAAAGGATTAAATCAATCCCATCTAAAATATATTTAAGTTGTTCTTCTTTGATATTTGTAAAAAACTATTGCATTTATTTATTTTCTATAATAGTCTATAGACTAGTTACATCACCTATTACTAGTATATATCCTTTTTTCCATACAAATCCCTCAAGTGTTTGTAATAGACTCATAGTGTCCTTCAGATGAGCTTTTGTGTTCTTTACAAATGGTTGTAACATTCTGTCTAGATAATTTGATAAATAACTTACCAGGGAGTCAATCCAGGACACTATTGGTCTCCTGAGTGGGTTGATTTTATCTTTATGAATTTTCGGGAGAACGTAAAATGTAGGGGTTCTTGGATTCTCATTATTCAAATAATCATATTAATTTTTTTTTTTTTAAATCCATGTTTTAACCCTCTATTAAGATATACTTTTAGATCAATTTTATACTAAAAAATGGGCTTACCTTTTCATTTTTTATACATTTTTTTTCTTCCAATTGTCTTCTGCACTTTTTTAAATAGTTGTCTTTAGTTATAATCACCACACCTCCCCCCTTGTTAGCTGGCTTGATGACAATTGTTTCATTTTGTTTTAATTCCTTAATGGCTTGTTGTTCATCTTGTTTTAGATTATTACCAAAATCTCTTTTTTAGATTCCTGATCTCTTTCTGAGTCATTTCTAGAAAAAATTCCATCAGAGTTGATCTATACTGGCAATGTCCAAGAACTCTCTGGTACAGCAGTATATGCAGCACGCCCATGCTTAACCCTTAAAAACTAGCACAGTATAAGATAACCAAATCCTGTATCAATGGACTACAGGAGTGTGTTATCAAACAGACAAACAATTCAAAAGTAGGCGTTTACATGCATAAGATTAACGGTTGGCGTGAAGAACCTGCACATGCATTGGGCTAATTGTTTTCTATGAAGAAGACTGTTCACATGGAGAAACCAGCAATAACTATTACACAATCACAGCGTAATAAGTGGTGATAGTTGACATTATTTATAATCAAATGCATGTGCAGGTTCTTCACGCCGACCGTTAATCTTATGCCTGTAAACACCTTCTTTTGAATTGTTTGTTGATCTATACTGGGTGGAATTAAACATTGATTCCTTTTTTTAAATTAGTATGTAGATAAGGGTTATTTGTTTCTTTTGTTTGGATAGGATTAGTCAAAAAATACTTTATTAATGAGAAGTTCCTTATGAATCTCTGAATACCTACATATGTGTGAAATGTATTTAATGTATTACTAGGTTCAAAATTTTCAAACCTTTTCTAAGGACGTTTTGTTGGCTATTACTTAATTTTATGCCTCAAAGATTAAATATGCCCCCCTCTTCTTTTCTATTTTCTAAATATGTTTGTTTTCTCTCATTTCTCCATGTTCTTTTCTTATTTTGCTGAAAATAATTCTGTTTCCCTGATTCTTTTTTCTCTTTCTTGAATCTAAAAAAGAAGACTCATCATTATCCTCCTCTTCTGATCTTAGGGAAGAATATCTATTAGATAGCTGTATAGAGTCTCTCCTTTTAATTTCTTTAATTTTTCCTCCTCATATTTTACATTGTTCTTCACATAAAAAAATAGATTTTTTTACATTATATATATATATATATATATATATATATATATATATATATATATATATATATATATATATATATATAGTGCTCCACACAGTATCTGGCCCTAAGATAGCAAAAAGCGGGATAAGTAACCAGCCATTACAAGTGGCTGGTTATTGCTACCATGAGCTTGCGGCAGCAAATAGCAGATCTCTGGTTAATTTTCCAAAAGTATCCCAAATGCCCCCAAAATAGAGGGTCTTTTATTTTTTTATGAATAAAAATGCTACACTAGGCAGTTTTAAGGGGTTAAAAGTTGGTGGGTGTGAGGTGTTAGAAAAAAACGTCAAAAAGTACCTTTACATTGTGGTCTATGGGAACTGTGTCTTCCCTGTAAATATATATGACTATGCTTATATACATGAATATATATTTGTGTTAATATGTGTATATACACATATTAACATGTAAATATATATGTATATAGTCATAAACATATATCTTTAAAATTGCTGGCCATCGCTGTACTACTTACCCCCTTTGCTGCGCTTATGTTCTGTGGCGTGTATGAAGTCATCAGAATGAGGCTCCCATTAGATCCTATGAACCTGCGCTCTAGTGAGCGCAATGCTTCTGTGGACCTCACTTTCGCATTGGACCTCAACTTGTAATCTGGCCCTTCATAATTGATGACTAAGTCAAATTTTGTATTTAATTTATATAATTTATATTCCACCCTTTTATGTCACAAACTTAGGAGAAATATAGTTAATTTATATTAATGTAATAATTTCCATTTCCTTTCTTCTCTTACCCCACAATACATCACTATATTAATGTAACTCCTTAAAGGGACATGAAACCCAAATTTTTTCTTTCATGATTTAGGTAGAACATATAATTTTAAACAACTTTCCAGTTTACTTATATTATCAAATTTGCTTCATTCTCATGGTATCATTTGTTGAAGGAGAAACAATGCACTACTGGTTTCTAAGTAAACACATGGGTGAGCCAATGAAAATCGGTGTTTAAATATGCAGCCACCAATCAGCAGGTAGAACCTAGGTTATTTGCTGTTCCTGAGCATTCCTAGATAAACCTTTCAGAAAAGGATAACAAGAGAAGGAAACAAATTAAATAATAGCAGTACATTGGAAAGTTGTTTAAAATCATGAATGTAGAATTATGACTATACTGTCCCTTTAAGAAGTCCTGTGTGAAGTGGTGGGTGCAAGACAGAATGCTATGTAGTCCCATCTTACACTAGAGTCGAGGTGTGAGGACAGAAAGCAAGTTAATGCTTACTCTTGTTTACCCTGCTACACTGTTTGTCATGTTCCCGTCCCACAAAGCAAGGTCACAATACAAAAAGGTTAAAGAATGGAGGAAAGAGCAGAATAATTCCAGAGGCGGAAGAGCAGGCATATTGCTTGAAGTGCTCTATTTACTCTTAAGCACTCGCAAGGATACACTTCAGCTAGCAAAACATTGCAAAAGTCCTAAGATGTAGCTAATTAGCGGCTAGATTATGAGTCTTGCGTTAGGCTTGAAAAGCAGCATTGGCCATTCCCAACGCTACTTTTTAACACCCACTGGTATTACGAGTCTTGAAGGTACAGGTGTACCGTTCACTTTTTTGGCCAGACTTGGAAATACCGCAAATCCACTTACGTCAATTGCGTATCCTATTTTTTCAATGGGACTTCAATGTGGCATAGCGCCAGTATTACGAGTCTGACAAAAAAGGACCCTCTCCTGTCAAGACTGGTACCACATTTTAAAGACAGTAGTTAAGAGTTTTACACTACAGCGCCGTAGCATAAAACTCTTAACTAAAGTGCTAAAAAGTACACTAACACCCATAATCTACCTGTTAACCCCTAAACCGAGGCCCCCCCCCAACATCGCAAACACTAAAATACATTTTTTAATCCCTAATCTGCCGAACCGGACATCGCTGCCACTATAATAAATATATTAACCCATAAACCGCTGCACTCCCACCTCGCAAACATTAGTTAAATATTATTAACCCCTAATCTACCGTCCCTAACATCGACACCACCTACCTACATTTATTAACCCCTAATCTGCCGCCCCCAATGTCGCCGCCACTATATTAAAGTTATTAACCCCTAAATCTAAGTCTAACCCTAACCCTAACACCCCCTAACTTAAATAAAATTAAAATAAATCTAAATAAAATTACTATCATTAACTAAATAATTCCTATTTAAAACTAAATACTTACCTGTAAAATAAACCCTAAGCTAGCTACAATATAACTAATAGTTACATTGTAGCTATCTTAGGTTTTATTTTTATTTCACAGGCAAGTTTGTATTTATTTTAACTAGGTAGAATAGTTACTAAATAGTTATTAACTATTTAATAAACCTACTACCTAGCTAAAATAAATACAAATTTACCTGTAAAATAAAACCTAACCTAAGTTACAATTACACCTAACACTACACTATAAATAAATGAATTCCCTAAATTAAATACAATTAAATACAATTAAATAAAATTATCTAAAGTACAAAAAAAACACACTAAATTGCAGAAAATAATAAACAAATTACAATATTTTTAAACTAATTACACTTAATCTAATCCCCCTAACAAAATAAAAAAGCCCCCCAAAATAAAAAAGCCATACCCTACACTAATTTACAAATAGCCCTTAAAAGGGCCTTTTGCAGGGCATTGCCCCAAAGTAATCAGCTCTCTTACCTGTAAAAAAAATTAAAAATCCCCCCTCAACATTAAAACCCACCACCCACACAACCAACCCTACTCTAAAACCAACCCAATACCCCCCTTAAAAAAGCCTAACACTAACCCCTTGAAGATCACCTTACCAGGAGAAGTCTTCACCCAACCGGGCCGAAGTCCTCAACGAAGCCGGGAGAAGTCTTCATCCAACCCGGGCGAAGTGGTCCTCCAGATGAGCAGAAGTCTTCATCCAGACGGCATCTTCTATCTTCATCCATCCGGCGCGGAGCGGGTCCATCTTCAAGACATCCGACGCGGAGCATCATCTTCAATCGACGGCTAACACATAATGAAGGTACCTTTAAGTGACATCATCCAAGATGGCGTCCCTTCAATTCCGATTGGCTGATAGAATTCTATCAGCCAAACGGAATTAAGGTAGAAAAAATCTTATTGGCTGATGCAATCAGTCAATAGGATTGAAGTTCAATCCTATTGACTGATCCAATCAACCAATAGAATGCAAGCTCAATCCTAAATTGAACTTCAATCCTATTGGCTGACTGCATCAGCCAATAGGATTTTTTCTACCTTAATTCCGATTGGCTGATAAAATTCTATCAGCCAATCAGAATTGAAGGGACGCCATCTTGGATGACGTCACTTAAAAGTACCTTCATTCTGTGTTAGCCATCGATTGAAGAGGATGCTCCACATCAGATGTCTTGAAGATGAAACCGCTCCCCGCCGGATGGATGGAGATAGAAGATGCCATCTGGATGAAGCCTTCTGCCCATCTGGAGGACCACTTTGCCCGGCTTGGATGAAGACTTCTCCTGGCTTCGTTGAGGACTTCGACCCGGTTGGGTGAAGACTTCTCCCGGTAAGGTGATCTTCAAGGGGTTAGTGTTAGGTTTTTTAAGGGGATATTGGGTGGGTTTTAGAGTAGGGTTGGTTGCGTGGGTGGTGGGTTTTAATGTTGGGGGGGATTTGTATTTTTTTTTACAGATAAGAGAGCTGATTACTTTGGGGCAATGCCCTGCAAAAGGCCCTTTTAAGGGCTATTTGTAATTTAGTGTAGGGTAGGGCTTTTTTTTATTTTGGGGGGGGCTTTTTTATTTTGTTAGGGGGATTAGAATAGGTGTAATTAGTTTAAAAATCTTGTAATTTGTTTATTATTTTATGTAATTTAGTGTTTGTTTGTTTTTTGTATTTTAGATAATTTTATTTAATTGTATTTAATTTAGTTAATTTATTTAATTATAATGTAGTGTTAGGTGTAATTGTAACTTAGGTTAGGTTTTATTTTAAAGGTCAATTTGTATTTATTTTAGCTAGGTAGTTATTAAATAGTGAATAACTATTTAGTAACTATTCTACCTTGTTAACATAAATAGAAACTTGCCTGTAAAATAAAAATAAACCCTAAGCTAGCTACAATGTAACTATTAGTTATATTGTAGCTAGCTTAGGGTTTATTTTACAGGTAAGTATTTAGTTTTAAATAGGAATAATTTAGTTAGGGGGTGTTAGGTTTAGGGTTAGACTTAGGTTTAGGGGTTAATAACTTTAATATAGTGGCGGCGACGTTGGGGGTGGCAGTTTAGGGGTTAATAAATGTAGGTAGGTGGCGTCGATGTTAGGGCCGGCAGATTAGGGGTTAATAATATTTAACTAATGTTTGCTAGGCGTGAGTGTGGCGGTTTAGGGGTTAATATGTTTATTATATTGGCGGCGACGTTGGAGGCAGTGGATTAGGGGTTAATAAATGTAGGTAGGTGGTGGCGATGTTGGGGGCGGCAGATTAGGGGTTAATAAATATAATGTTGGTGTCAGCGATGTTGGGGGCAGCAGATTAGGGGTTCATAAGTATAATGTAGGTGGCGGCGTTGTCCGGAGCGGCAGATTAGGGGTTAATAATATAATGTAGGTTGTGGCGATGTCGGGGGCGGCAGATTAGGGGTTAATAAGTGTAAGATTAGGGGTGTTTAGACTCGGGGTTCATGTTAGGGTGTTAGGTGTAGACATAAAATGTATTTCCCTATAGGAATCAATGGGGCTGCGTTAAGGAGTTTTACGCTGCTTTTATGCAGGTGTTAGACTTTTTTTCAGCCGGCTCTCCCCGTTGACTCCTATGGGGAAATCGTGCACAAGCACGTTACACCAGCTCACCGCTAACGTAAGCAGTGCTGGTATTGGAGTGCGGTAATGAGCAAAATTTTGCTCAACGCTCACTTCTTGTCTGGGTTGTAAAAACGCGTAATACCAGCGCTGTCTGTAGGTGAGCGGTGAGCGTAAACTGCTCGTTAGCACCGCACAGCCTCTAACGCCAAACTCGAAATCTTGCCATAGGTGTTGCAAGAAGAGGTTTTCTAGTAAATAATCTAATAGAATTATCTGTCTTTTTAGTTTGTAATAGGACTTTTCTGCTAGTGGAAAATACATGAGCTTTTGCTTTATTGCAAACTGCATGTTTACTAAATCATCCTTGAATTAATGTGTTATCAATGATTTTGACTTATCCAGAAACATTGCAGTGTCCAAACAATTTGGTTTTAGATATAAGAATTCTGCTTTGGGAATTGCTTTTAATGTGCCTACTAAATGTCTGCTGAAATCATGCAATAGAGTGTTATTTGGTAGGTTTTTGCAATACATATTTGTAGATATACTCCCACATGATTGAACATAATCAACAGGTCTAAAAAGGAGATCTGTAATAAATTTGATTCATACATACATTTTATATTTAGTTTATTGTTTTATTTTTAAATGAGCTTTATTAAGAATATCAAAGTTCAATACAAGAAATTACAATTGCTCGCTGCATTATGCAAAAGAAGAATAAGAGTAAAATCTTGTTGACACCCCTAGTGAGGTGACACAGCTGCACAAGTGCCATAAGGTAAAGAGAACAATGAATGAGTCTTGATAATGAGGCAGAAGCCTCACAATACATGGTTCTTGTTGCTTCCTGCTCAAATTTCAAGTTTTTCATAGTTTATATCAGTGTGGACAGAATAATAACATTGTATCAGTTATCAACGAAAATATAAATATTGATGACCGTTCCTAAATTCGTCACCAAACATTTCTTATATTATTAGACTATTCAAAATAGTTTAACAGAAGTGTGACCTTTCGCTATTCCATCTCTTTAGGAATATGAAGTATGGGAAGACTGTATTCGTGGAGGAATAGAGGAGGAAAAGTGAGGGGGGAAGGAGGGGGGGAGGGAGGTGATACACTGTCAGGCAATACGTGGTTGATGTTGCATATTCTAGTTATTGGTTGCAGTTGTTCCACAGCTCTAACCTAGCTATATGGCCGTCCAATTTACCGTTAGTTAATAGTGGTAATTTTCTGGGTTTAGTAGTTCCGTGACTCGGGTATGCCAATCATCAACCGTGGGGGTGATAGGGGATTACCACTTTTTGGGGATACGTTTTTTAGCACTATTGAGCATTAGGGTCAGCAGTGAAGATTTAATGTTGTCATTCATTTTTGGGATGGATTTAAAGAGAACAAGAACGTTCAGTTTATCCGAGATCACTCTAATCACCTCAGTCCAAAAGGCTCCTAGCTTTGGGCAGGACCAACATATATGCAATAATGTCCCCGCTTTGCCACATCCCCTCCAGCAGTGGTCTCTGTGTAGTTTCTGTGGGGTGAGGTACCATCTACATTTAAATTTTATAAGAAGCTCCTGTGTGGTGGCTAATGCAGATGCTGGTTTAGTCAAAGTGAAAGTCCTAAGTCCCATGACTTAGCATCCATGTCTAAGCCAAGCTTGTGTTGCCAGGATGGGGTGTATGTAGGTAATAAAGTAACATTTGTAATTAGGAGAATTTTATAAATTAGTGAAATAGTGTGTTTAGGGGTAAAGACCATGGTACATTCTGAAGATGCTAGAACCGTGTTAGACTTCTAAGTATGGCTTTTCTATTATTTTGGTGTGAGAAGAAGTGGGAAAGCTGATGGTATCTGAGCCAAGACAGCTGGAGATCTGGATGTCGGTCTTGAAATCTATTTTGTTCGAAGAACTTGCCCCCTTCTAGGGCAAAGTGTAGAGCACAATTCCCATACTTACTTCCATTTTAGCAAAGATTTCAGCTGGAATTAAGTGACATCATTCATAATCATAATTCAGCAGCTAAAATCAGGAAGGTCTTTTTAGCTATTGATCACTTTCATAATCTTCAAGATGGGGTAGGGGAAGACTTTCCGGATTCAGTGATTATCGCAATTGACGCTGAAAAAGCATTTGACTCGGTGCATTTCCAATATCTTTTAGATACGTTATTCTGTTTTGGTTTTAAAAACAACTTTGTAGGGTTTATTAGGAACCTATATGAGAATTCATCAACTAGATTAATTGTTAACTATTTAGAATCTCCCTTAATCAGTCTTGGTATTGGTACACGCCAGGGGTGTCCCCTTTCCCCTTTATTGTTTGATCTCGCCATCAAACCACTGGCTATTAAGATAAGACAGCAAATAGAGGGAATAAAGATCGGGGCCAAAGAGCTTAAAATAACTTTATATGCAGATGATGTTCTTGTTTATATTTTAAACACCTCCCTTAATATACCAAAACTTTTATCAGTAGTTAATATGTTTAGATCTTTTTCTGGATCTAAGATCAATACTACTAAATCAGAATTATTGTGGGTTAGGAAAAATAAACTCTCTATATCTAAAACTCCTTTTAAAATAGTTGATAATTCATTTAAATACCTCGGAATTAACATCTCCCCCAAAGCTCAAGATTGGTACAGACTTAATATTTATCACATTCTTATTAAAATAAAGGAGTATATGAATAACTGGAAAAATCTTCCGTTAACCTTATCAGGTCGCATAGCTCTGTTCAAAATTGTATTGTTACCAAAAAAAATATACACTTTGCAGAATGTCCCAGTCCTGCTTAAGGATGTGAAGAGTCTAAACATAGCACTTCGCTATTTTATTTGGAGGAATAAAATACCTCAAATCTCTAGTTGTAAATTGTCACTGCCCAAGAAACTTGGAGGCCTAGCACTTCCAGATCTTAGTAAGTATAACCTTTTTTTCCTATTCCGTATTGTAATAGACTGGATTCTGAGCAAAAATTACTTTACTAACAACAGTCTTTAAATAAACATACTCTATCCATACCACCCAGTAGCTCTTATTCACTGTGCAACTGGCATAATCCCGAAACATGTGAAATCACTTAGCTCTATTTACACAGTAATTCGGGCCTGGAAGAAACTGGGAATAATGCTTGATATTGATCTCAATATACCTAAATTCCAGATAATATTGGGTAACCCTGAGTTCCAGGGAGGTACACAGTTATTAGTCTTTCTTAGCTGGCACAAAACGGGGTTGACCTCTCTTGCCCAGTTCATAGACCAAAACACCCAATCTATTAGAACCTTTGATAGTTTAAGACAAGAGTTTAATTTAGTTAACAAAGATTTTTTTCGCCTATTTGCAGGTCAGGCACTATGCTTTCAAACTCATCAAAAACTATAGTTGGACCTGGTCATGGGGAAAGTTAGATAGCTGGCCTATTCTTGCTAGAAGCGGTTTCTCATCTATATCAATATGGTATGACCTCAGGGTCAGCCCGAGCAGGTGAAATAAATTTAACCGGTATAGCACAATTATAGGTAGTAATTATAGGAAGTAATATGGAACCAGACCAAGTGAAACATTCTCTTGCCCTTTCAATGCAAACCACCTTATCTGCAAGCTGGAGTGAATCTCATATAAAACTTTTGTATCAAACCTACTATACTCCGCAGAAGGGGTTCAATTGGCACAACCCTAAATTCAATAAATGCCCAAAATGTGCCTACCCTGCAGCAGGTCTTATTCATATGATATGGTCATGCCCAAAAATAAAACAGCTATGACTAAAAATAGAATACTGGTTCAAGAATAACCTCAAGATTAACTATGTCTCTCGAATAAAGGTAATTTTTCTTTTAGAGAGAACCCCAAACTCTGAACATAAAAAATCATAAATATGACAATCCCAGCAGTAGCAGCAAGAAATGTAATATTTAAAAAATGGCGAGATAAAGCCATTCCTAGTATTACATGATATCAAAAATTACATAAAAACAATGTACCATCAAGCAAATTGATACCGATCTAAATTTTTATACCGATCTAAATTCCTTAAAAAATGGTCTACATTTATCAAAACTCTCCCTCCTAGGGGAATACATTATTTATTCTATCCCTTTAGGAACTCAGAGATAGTTCTTTTAGGAGTATGGTAATTCAACTCTACGTACCCCTATTAATCTTTCCAGTTTAGTTCCTAGCCCTCCTTTTTCTTTTTTCCCTTTTCCCCCCTCTCCTCCCTTTTTTTTTCTTCTCTCCCCAGTTGGGTCCAATGGGGACACATTATGTTTAATTTTTCTGTTATTATTTTTATAGGTACAGGTTAAGTTAAGGAAAATGCCATCAAGGGCACACAAAATAATCTTGATATTTAATGGTATTAATAGTGGAGTACACCTAGCGCCTACTAAATAAGACCTCTGGCTTTGATAATTTGATTGTCAAAATGGAAAGATGAAACTAATAAGGTATACCAAAGCGCCAACTATACGAAGGCTGGGTCTGGACTTAATGCAATATTGTCAAACGATTACAATAAACAATTTATTGAGTACACAAATAAGTTAAAACATGGATCCATGTATAAACAATCAAATTTATACAACAATAATAGCTAAATGAATAGTTAAAACAAATAGTTAGGTAACGGATATAGCATTTAAAATTGTGCAAACATTGCTCTTAAAAATATTCCTAAAAAATTCCAAATTTAGTATAAGGCTCACAACAGAAATTCAACTTTGTGTTTACCATATACACATACACAAATTTGTACAGCAATAATAGCTAAATGAATAGTTAAAACAAATAGTTAAATAGCAGATATGGCATTTAAAATTGTGCAAACAATGCTCTTAAAAAATATTCCTAAAAAATTCCAAATTAAGTATAAGGCTCACAACAAAAATTCAACTTTGTGTTTACCACATGCACATAATAGGTGAAATATATTAGTCAGTTATATAATATTATCGAACCAATAATGTTCTCGATTCTATGCAATACTAAATATTGCCAATAGTGACTAATGTGTAAGGCTCTGAGTAAGACCTTTAACTGTGTGTTTACCACATACGCATTGTCAAGTAAAAAATATTGTGACAGCAATAAGCCAATGTAAAGAATGTGTATCAAAAAAGTTGTGTGCAAAAATTAGTGTACAAAAGATATTAATGGTAAAAAAATAGGTTGATCTTCAAAAAACGTGAATTAAGAACAAAGATTGTGAAAAATGAAAAACCAAAAATTTACAAAAACATTGTGGTGTGTTCCAATAGTAACTTATATAAATGTAAATAATAGTCCAAAAAATAGTCCAACAGTGAAAACTTAATAGAAAAAATAATCCAACAATAAATTATAATAAGTAGTGTGTCTCTTTAAGAAAAAACAATAATCCTTAAAGTGTTGTGAATCCTAACAGCAATAGTTATGGTGATTTTCCAAGTGTTTTATACTGAATAGCAGTGTCAGTACTTGCTAGCCGTTTTCCAACCCAAAATTCTATCTTCTTGGCAAATATTTTGTTATAATCCCTGGATGATCCTTCTGTAAAAGAAAGATATGATGGTGTAGATTGTTTTTAGATCAATAGAAAATGAAATTGTGCTTACCAGTCGACGCGTTTCGGTCACAAAGAGACCTTTATCAAGACTCACCTTTATCAAGACTCTTGATAAAGGTCTCTTTGTGACTGAAACGCGTCGACTGGTAAGCACAATTTCATTTTCTATTGATCTAAAAACAACCCATCCTTCGTATAGTTGGCGCTTTGGTATACCTTATTAGTTATTAATTTAATGGTATTAAAACTTTTTTTTCTTTCTTTCTTGCTAAATCCCTTAAAGATCAATTGCGGTTCTGTTTTATTAAATTTAATTGAAGAGGGATTAGACACGACAAATTCCTTTTATGACATTTTTTCTCACATTTAATTTTAGGTACATTTTTATTGTTTGTGATTACACTCTAACATCATTCATTGTTTGTTGTTAAGTTTCGAATCATAATGTACCATTGTATGATTGTGCCCTATGTCTGTTAATAAAGAAGATAAAAAAAAAAAAAAATGGGTTGAGCTTGTAGGGAAATCAGATGCTCTTATTTTATAATTTTCTGTAAATGCTTCCTTGTCTCATCTCTATTTATACACTAAAGCTCAATACTTAGACAGAACAATTTGTAAATAAAATTGTATTACTCATCTCTCCTAAACACACTGGGAGTGTCATTTATTTTGCTGACTATTAGGGATATGCATTTGTTTTAACAAAACGAAAATCCGAATTAATGCAAAATAAAAATTTGAAAAAAACGGAGAAAAATCATCAGTATTTATTAATACTTACCTCAACGTGCTCTGGAGAGCATTCTAACCCGATCCTCATCTTGCCAGTAAGTATTGCCGCTACATTCAAACTTTTGACCTGCAGCTTTAAAACATTTACATTTGTTAATACTAAAATTTGTTTAATACTAAAATTCAGTATTTGTTTCATTTTAAACTAAATAGAATAGTACAGCCACTGAATACTCGGGAAATGAAAGTCCTTGAATATTCAGAACCAAAACTTTGTCACAAATGAAAATTGTTTGACTGCACATGGCTATGGTTTACACAGTTTCTCTAAAGAAACTTTAAGTATAGGTAGGGATACCACAGGCAAAATCAGCCATTTAAAATGCTGAAATAAAGTTTAATTAGCTATTTATAAACAATTTAATACAGTCTAGCAGCTAAAATTGATCATTGGGAACACATTAAGGGCTAGATGACGGTTAAAGCGGTAGGTTGTACTCCCGCTTACGTGTTAACTCTGCTAGACTTTGGCTTTTTTGCATGATCCGGGTAGCGCACGTATTACAAGTTGAAAGTAAAAAGATTTTGCTTGTGTGCTAACTCTACGGGTTAGCACACTGAGCAAGGAGTCCATGTCTGGTTGCCCTACGGGTTAGCACACTGAGCAAGGAGTCCACGTATTGATTCCCCCATAGAATTCAATAGAGCAAAAAAAATGAAGAAAAAATCTAACACGATCACTAACCTGACGTGAAATATTAATTTTTCAGATTCCAATATTCTTCACATAGAAGAATATGTTCTAATCATTCTTAAATATACATTTCTGTATATATATCTGATGGTGTTTCAGTACAATACATATCTATGCATGTAGTCTCCCCTAAGGGAAAAGGGGGCAACCAGACGTGGACTCCTTGCTCAGTGTGCTTAGAGGCATATGGCTACACCTCACTGAGGAGGCCCAATGAAGGCCAGAACAATAGTCTGGGGTTCCTGTGTCCCTTGTTCAGAGAGGAATTGGCTGGTATTTTGGCGCTGGACTGACCGTAATAGGCAGGATCAGACTGATATACTAAAGGAAAGTTCTACTCTGTGAAAAGCATTACTGGGCTAAAAGAAGCTGCACTCATGTGGTAAATCGTCATAGAACAGGCTAACAATGGTATTCAGCTGGTTGATCATTCCTGTGTGTGCACTTCTCTCTGTGTACATATCTGTACATACTGTATATATAAATATATATATATATGCAAGTCAATAATTCTGCACTTGCTGGTCCTTTTAATCCAGTGTATTTCTTAGTGTAATAAATACACTGGAGTAAAAGGACCAGCAGGTGCCGCATTTTTGACTTGCATTCCATAACCTGTTGACGCCCTGGCATCTGAATTTAAAGATGTGAGTGCGCTCTACTTTGGATTTTAAATATATATATATTTATATATAGTTTTATATAGGAATAGATATATACAGATATATAGGAATATCTATTTCAAAATACTTAGAGCATATTACCTTATGTGAAAAGCATTGGAGTGTAAAATATTTACAGTACAAACACAGTCAAAAATTGTATTAAATATGAATATTGCATAAATATGATTTTTTTCTGTTTTCAGCTGCTTGACTGCAAAGGGCTCCAATGCACTTATATATGTCCATACATGTATACATTATTTATTTATGTGTTTATATGTGTATATATATTTGTAAATACATATATATAAATATAAATGCATAAATACATCTGTACACACGTGTAAACACACATATGTATATGCATACAAAGAGAGAAGCACTCTACCAGGAACGAACAACAGCTCAGTGGCTTGTTCTATGGCGATTTACCACCCGGAAGCAGCCTCTTTTAGACCAGTGTGCTTTTCACAGAAGAAAACTTTCCTGAAGTATATCAGTCTGATCCCGCCAAGTAAGGTCAGTCCAGCCCCGAAATACCAGGCAATTCTCCTCTGAACAAGGAACATGACAACCCCAGACGATCGTTTCGGCCTCCTATGGGCCTCGTCAGTGAGGTGCAGCCACATTCCTCTAAGCACACTGAGCAAGGAGTCCACGTCTGGTTTCCCCCATCACCCATAGGGAGACTTCCCCAGGGTCATAATAATTTGCATACAAAGAGAGAAGCACTCTACCAGGAACGAACAACAGCTCAGTGGCTTGTTCTATGGCGATTTACCACCCGGAAGCAGCCTCTTTTAGACCAGTGTGCTTTTCACAGAAGAAAACTTTCCTGAAGTATATCAGTCTGATCCCGCCAAGTAAGGTCAGTCCAGCCCCGAAATACCAGGCAATTCTCCTCTGAACAAGGAACATGACAACCCCAGACGATCGTTTCTGCCTCCTATGGGCCTCGTCAGTGAGGTGCAGCCACATTCCTCTAAGCACACTGAGCAAGGAGTCCACGTCTGGTTTCCCCCATCACCCATAGGGAGACTTCCCCAGGGTCATAATAATTTGCATACAAAGAGAGAAGCGCTCTACCAGGAACGAACAACAGCTCAGTGGCTTGTTCTATGGCGATTTACCACCCGGAAGCAGCCTCTTTTAGACCAGTGTGCTTTTCACAGAAGAAAACTTTCCTGAAGTATATCAGTCTGATCCCGCCAAGTAAGGTCAGTCCAGCCCCGAAATACCAGGCAATTCTCCTCTGAACAAGGAACATGACAACCCCAGACGATCGTTTCGGCCTCCTATGGGCCTCGTCAGTGAGGTGCAGCCACATTCCTCTAAGCACACTGAGCAAGGAGTCCACGTCTGGTTTCCCCCATCACCCATAGGGAGACTTCCCCAGGGTCATAATAATTTGCATACAAAGAGAGAAGCACTCTACCAGGAACGAACAACAGCTCAGTGGCTTGTTCTATGGCGATTTACCACCCGGAAACAGCCTCTTTTAGACCAGTGTGCTTTTCACAGAAGAAAACTTTCCTGAAGTATATCAGTCTGATCCCGCCAAGTAAGGTCAGTCCAGCCCCGAAATACCAGGCAATTCTCCTCTGAACAAGGAACATGACAACCCCAGACGATTGTTTCGGCCTCCTATGGGCCTCGTCAGTGAGGTGTAGCCACATTCCTCTAAGCACACTGAGCAAGGAGTCCACGTCTGGTTTCCCCCATCACCCATAGGGAGACTTCCCCAGGGTCATAATAATTTGCATACAAAGAGAGAAGCACTCTACCAGGAACGAACAACAGCTCAGTGGCTTGTTCTATGGCGATTTACCACCCGGAAGCAGCCTCTTTTAGACCATTGTGCTTTTCACAGAAGAAAACTTTCCTGAAGTATATCAGTCTGATCCCGCCAAGTAAGGTCAGTCCAGCCCCGAAATACCAGGCAATTCTCCTCTGAACAAGGAACATGACAACCCCAGACGATCGTTTCGGCCTCCTATGGGCCTCGTCAGTGAGGTGCAGCCACATTCCTCTAAGCACACTGAGCAAGGAGTCCACGTCTGGTTTCCCCCATCACCCATAGGGAGACTTCCCCAGGGTCATAATAATTTGCATACAAAGAGAGAAGCACTCTACCAGGAACGAACAACAGCTCAGTGGCTTGTTCTATGGCGATTTACCACCCGGAAGCAGCCTCTTTTAGACCAGTGTGCTTTTCACAGAAGAAAACTTTCCTGAAGTATATCAGTCTGATCCCGCCAAGTAAGGTCAGTCCAGCACCGAAATACCAGGCAATTCTCCTCTGAACAAGGAACATGACAACCCCAGACGATCGTTTCGGCCTCCTATGGGCCTCGTCAGTGAGGTGCAGCCACATTCCTCTAAGCACACTGAGCAAGGAGTCCACGTCTGGTTTCCCCCATCACCCATAGGGAGACTTCCCCAGGGTCATAATAATTTGCATACAAAGAGAGAAGCACTCTACCAGGAACGAACAACAGCTCAGTGGCTTGTTCTATGGCGATTTACCACCCGGAAGCAGCCTCTTTTAGACCAGTGTGCTTTTCACAGAAGAAAACTTTCCTGAAGTATATCAGTCTGATCCCGCCAAGTAAGGTCAGTCCAGCCCCGAAATACCAGGCAATTCTCCTCTGAACAAGGAACATGACAACCCCAGACGATCGTTTCGGCCTCCTATGGGCCTCGTCAGTGAGGTGCAGCCACATTCCTCTAAGCACACTGAGCAAGGAGTCCACGTCTGGTTTCCCCCATCACCCATAGGGAGACTTCCCCAGGGTCATAATAACTTGCATACAAAGAGAGAAGCACTCTACCAGGAACGAACAACAGCTCAGTGGCTTGTTCTATGGCGATTTACCACCCGGAAGCAGCCTCTTTTAGACCAGTGTGCTTTTCACAGAAGAAAACGTTCCTGAAGTATATCAGTCTGATCCCGCCAAGTAAGGTCAGTCCAGCCCCGAAATACCAGGCAATTCTCCTCTGAACAAGGAACATGACAACCCCAGACAATCGTTTCGGCCTCCTATGGGCCTCGTCAGTGAGGTGCAGCCACATTCCTCTAAGCACACTGAGCAAGGAGTCCACGTCTGGTTTCCCCCATGACCCATAGGGAGACTTCCCCAGGGTCATAATAATTTGCATACAAAGAGAGAAGCACTCTACCAGGAACGAACAACAGCTCAGTGGCTTGTTCTATGGCGATTTACCACCCGGAAGCAGCCTCTTTTAAACCAGTGTGCTTTTCACAGAAGAAAACTTTCCTGAAGTATATCAGTCTGATCCCGCCAAGTAAGGTCAGTCCAGCCCCGAAATACCAGGCAATTCTCCTCTGAACAAGGAACATGACAACCCCAGACGATCGTTTCGGCCTCCTATGGGCCTCGTCAGTGAGGTGCAGCCACATTCCTCTAAGCACACTGAGCAAGGAGTCCACGTCTGGTTTCCCCCATCACCCATAGGGAGACTTCCCCAGGGTCATAATAATTTGCATACAAAGAGAGAAACACTCTACCAGGAATGAACAACAGCTCAGTGGCTTGTTCTATGGCGATTTACCACCCGGAAGCAGCCTCTTTTAGACCAGTGTGCTTTTCACAGAAGAAAACTTTCCTGAAGTATATCAGTCTGATCCCGCCAAGTAAGGTCAGTCCAGCCCCGAAATACCAGGCAATTCTCCTCTGAACAAGGAACATGACAACCCCAGACGATCGTTTCGGCCTCCTATGGGCCTCGTCAGTGAGGTGCAGCCACATTCCTCTAAGCACACTGAGCAAGGAGTCCACGTCTGGTTTCCCCCATCACCCATAGGGAGACTTCCCCATGGTCATAATAATTTGCATACAAAGAGAGAAGCACTCTACCAGGAACGAACAACAGCTCAGTGGCTTGTTCTATGGCGATTTACCACCCGGAAGCAGCCTCTTTTAGACCAGTGTGCTTTTCACAGAAGAAAACTTTCCTGAAGTATATCAGTCTGATCCTGCCAAGTAAGGTCAGTCCAGCCCCGAAATACCAGGCAATTCTCCTCTGAACAAGGAACATGACAACCCCAGACGATCGTTTCTGCCTCCTATGGGCCTCGTCAGTGAGGTGCAGCCACATTCCTCTAAGCACACTGAGCAAGGAGTCCACGTCTGGTTTCCCCCATCACCCATAGGGAGACTTTCCCAGGGTCATAATAATTTGCATACAAAGAGAGAAGCACTCTACCAGGAACGAACAACAGCTCAGTGGCTTGTTCTATGGCGATTTACCACCCGGAAGCAGCCTCTTTTAGACCAGTGTGCTTTTCACAGAAGAAAACTTTCCTGAAGTATATCAGTCTGATCCCGCCAAGTAAGGTCAGTCCAGCCCCGAAATACCAGGCAATTCTCCTCTGAACAAGGAACATGACAACCCCAGACGATCGTTTCGGCCTCCTATGGGCCTCGTCAGTGAGGTGCAGCCACATTCCTCTAAGCACACTGAGCAAGGAGTCCACGTCTGGTTTCCCCCATCACCCATAGGGAGACTTCCCCAGGGTCATAATAACTTGCATACAAAGAGAGAAGCACTCTACCAGGAACGAACAACAGCTCAGTGGCTTGTTCTATGGCGATTTACCACCCGGAAGCAGCCTCTTTTAGACCAGTGTGCTTTTCACAGAAGAAAACGTTCCTGAAGTATATCAGTCTGATCCCGCCAAGTAAGGTCAGTCCAGCCCCGAAATACCAGGCAATTCTCCTCTGAACAAGGAACATGACAACCCCAGACAATCGTTTCGGCCTCCTATGGGCCTCGTCAGTGAGGTGCAGCCACATTCCTCTAAGCACACTGAGCAAGGAGTCCACGTCTGGTTTCCCCCATGACCCATAGGGAGACTTCCCCAGGGTCATAATAATTTGCATACAAAGAGAGAAACACTCTACCAGGAATGAACAACAGCTCAGTGGCTTGTTCTATGGCGATTTACCACCCGGAAGCAGCCTCTTTTAGACCAGTGTGCTTTTCACAGAAGAAAACTTTCCTGAAGTATATCAGTCTGATCCCGCCAAGTAAGGTCAGTCCAGCCCCGAAATACCAGGCAATTCTCCTCTGAACAAGGAACATGACAACCCCAGACGATCGTTTCGGCCTCCTATGGGCCTCGTCAGTGAGGTGCAGCCACATTCCTCTAAGCACACTGAGCAAGGAGTCCACGTCTGGTTTCCCCCATCACCCATAGGGAGACTTCCCCATGGTCATAATAATTTGCATACAAAGAGAGAAGCACTCTACCAGGAACGAACAACAGCTCAGTGGCTTGTTCTATGGCGATTTACCACCCGGAAGCAGCCTCTTTTAGACCAGTGTGCTTTTCACAGAAGAAAACTTTCCTGAAGTATATCAGTCTGATCCTGCCAAGTAAGGTCAGTCCAGCCCCGAAATACCAGGCAATTCTCCTCTGAACAAGGAACATGACAACCCCAGACGATCGTTTCTGCCTCCTATGGGCCTCGTCAGTGAGGTGCAGCCACATTCCTCTAAGCACACTGAGCAAGGAGTCCACGTCTGGTTTCCCCCATCACCCATAGGGAGACTTTCCCAGGGTCATAATAATTTGCATACAAAGAGAGAAGCACTCTACCAGGAACGAACAACAGCTCAGTGGCTTGTTCTATGGCGATTTACCACCCGGAAGCAGCCTCTTTTAGACCAGTGTGCTTTTCACAGAAGAAAACTTTCCTGAAGTATATCAGTCTGATCCCGCCAAGTAAGGTCAGTCCAGCCCCGAAATACCAGGCAATTCTCCTCTGAACAAGGAACATGACAACCCCAGACGATCGTTTCGGCCTCCTATGGGCCTCGTCAGTGAGGTGCAGCCACATTCCTCTAAGCACACTGAGCAAGGAGTCCACGTCTGGTTTCCCCCATCACCCATAGGGAGACTTTCCCAGGGTCATAATAATTTGCATACAAAGAGAGAAGCACTCTACCAGGAACGAACAACAGCTCAGTGGCTTGTTCTATGGCGATTTACCACCCGGAAGCAGCATCTTTTAGACCAGTGTACTTTTCACAGAAGAAAACTTTCCTGAAGTATATCAGTCTGAACCCGCCAAGTAAGGTCAGTCCAGCCCCGAAATACCAGGCAATTCTCCTCTGAACAAGGAACATGACAACCCCAGATGATCGTTTCGGCCTCCTATGGGCCTCATCAGTGAGGTGCAGCCACATTCCTCTAAGCACACTGAGCAAGGAGTCCATGTCTGGTTTCCCCCATCACCCATAGGGAGACTTCCCCAGGGTCATAATAATTTGCATACAAAGAGAGAAGCACTCTACCAGGAACGAACAACAGCTCAGTGGCTTGTTCTATGGCGATTTACCACCCGGAAGCAGCCTCTTTTAGACCAGTGTGCTTTTCACAGAAGAAAACTTTCCTGAAGTATATCAGTCTGATCCCACCAAGTAAGGTCAGTCCAGCCCCGAAATACCAGGCAATTCTCCTCTGAACAAGGAACATGACAACCCCAGACGATCGTTTCGGCCTCCTATGGGCCTCGTCAGTGAGGTGCAGCCACATTCCTCTAAGCACACTGAGCAAGGAGTCCACGTCTGGTTTCCCCCATCACCCATAGGGAGACTTCCCCAGGGTCATAATAATTTGCATACAAAGAGAGAAGCACTCTACCAGGAACGAACAACAGCTCAGTGGCTTGTTCTATGGCGATTTACCACCCGGAAGCAGCCTCTTTTAGACCAGTGTACTTTTCACAGAAGAAAACTTTCCTGAAGTATATCAGTCTGAACCCGCCAAGTAAGGTCAGTCCAGCCCCGAAATACCAGGCAATTCTCCTCTGAACAAGGAACATGACAACCCCAGACGATCGTTTCGGCCTCCTATGGGCCTCGTCAGTGAGGTGCAGCCACATTCCTCTAAGCACACTGAGCAAGGAGTCCATGTCTGGTTTCCCCCATCACCCATAGGGAGACTTCCCCAGGGTCATAATAATTTGCATACAAAGAGAGAAGCACTCTACCAGGAACGAACAACAGCTCAGTGGCTTGTTCTATGGCGATTTACCACCCGGAAGCAGCCTCTTTTAGACCAGTGTGCTTTTCACAGAAGAAAACTTTTCTGAAGTATATCAGTCTGATCCCGCCAAGTAAGGTCAGTCCAGCCACGAAATACCAGGCAATTCTCCTCTGAACAAGGAACATGACAACCCCAGACGATCGTTTCGGCCTCCTATGGGCCTCGTCAGTGAGGTGCAGCCACATTCCTCTAAGCACACTGAGCAAGGAGTCCACGTCTGGTTTCCCCCATCACCCATAGGGAGACTTCCCCAGGGTCATAATAATTTGCATACAAAGAGAGAAGCACTCTACCAGGAACGAACAACAGCTCAGTGGCTTGTTCTATGGCGATTTACCACCCGGAAGCAGCCTCTTTTAGACCAGTGTGCTTTTCACAGAAGAAAACTTTCCTGAAGTATATCAGTCTGATCCCGCCAAGTAAGGTCAGTCCAGCCCCGAAATACCAGGCAATTCTCCTCTGAACAAGGAACATGACAACCCCAGACGATCGTTTCGGCCTCCTATGGGCCTCGTCAGTGAGGTGCAGCCACATTCCTCTAAGCACACTGAGCAAGGAGTCCACGTCTGGTTTCCCCCATTACCCATAGGGAGACTTCCCCAGGGTCATAATAATTTGCATACAAAGAGAGAAGCACTCTACCAGGAACGAACAACAGCTCAGTGGCTTGTTCTATGGCGATTTACCACCCGGAAGCAGCCTCTTTTAGACCAGTGTGCTTTTCACAGAAGAAAACTTTCCTGAAGTATATCAGTCTGATCCCGCCAAGTAAGGTCAGTCCAGCCCCGAAATACCAGGCAATTCTCCTCTGAACAAGGAACATGACAACCCCAGACAATCGTTTCGGCCTCCTATGGGCCTCGTCAGTGAGGTGCAGCCACATTCCTCTAAGCACACTGAGCAAGGAGTCCACGTCTGGTTTCCCCCATCACCCATAGGGAGACTTCCCCAGGGTCATAATAATTTGCATACAAAGAGAGAAGCACTCTACCAGGAACGAACAACAGCTCAGTGGCTTGTTCTATAGCGATTTACCACCCGGAAGCAGCCTCTTTTAGACCAGTGTGCTTTTCACAGAAGAAAACTTTCCTGAAGTATATCAGTCTGATCCCGCCAAGTAAGATCAGTCCAGCCCCGAAATACCAGGCAATTCTCCTCTGAACAAGGAACATGACAACCCCAGACGATCGTTTCGGCCTCCTATGGGCCTCGTCAGTGAGGTGCAGCCACATTCCTCTAAGCACACTGAGCAAGGAGTCCACGTCTGGTTTCCCCCATCACCCATAGGGAGACTTCCCCAGGGTCATAATAATTTGCATACAAAGAGAGAAGCACTCTACCAGGAACGAACAACAGCTCAGTGGCTTGTTCTATGGCGATTTACCACCCGGAAGCAGCCTCTTTTAGACCAGTGTGCTTTTAACAGAAGAAAACTTTCCTGAAGTATATCAGTCTGATCCCGCCAAGTAAGGTCAGTCCAGCCCCGAAATACCAGGCAATTCTCCTCCGAACAAGGAACATGACAACCCCAGACGATCGTTTCGGCCTCCTATGGGCCTCGTCAGTGAGGTGCAGCCACATTCCTCTAAGCACACTGAGCAAGGAGTCCACGTCTGGTTTCCCCCATCACCCATAGGGAGACTTCCCCAGGGTCATAATAATTTGCATACAAAGAGAGAAGCACTCTACCAGGAACGAACAACAGCTCAGTGGCTTGTTCTATGGCGATTTACCACCCGGAAGCAGCCTCTTTTAGACCAGTGTACTTTTCACAGAAGAAAACTTTCCTGAAGTATATCAGTCTGAACCCGCCAAGTAAGGTCAGTCCAGCCCCGAAATACCAGGCAATTCTCCTCTGAACAAGGAACATGACAACCCCAGACGATCGTTTCGGCCTCCTATGGGCCTCGTCAGTGAGGTGCAGCCACATTCCTCTAAGCACACTGAGCAAGGAGTCCATGTCTGGTTTCCCCCATCACCCATAGGGAGACTTCCCCAGGGTCATAATAATTTGCATACAAAGAGAGAAGCACTCTACCAGGAATGAACAACAGCTCAGTGGCTTGTTCTATGGCGATTTACCACCCGGAAGCAGCCTCTTTTAGACCAGTGTGCTTTTCACAGAAGAAAACTTTCCTGAAGTATATCAGTCTGATCCCGCCAAGTAAGGTCAGTCCAGCCCCGAAATACCAGGCAATTCTCCTCTGAACAAGGAACATGACAACCCCAGACGATCGTTTCGGCCTCCTATGGGCCTCGTCAGTGAGGTGCAGCCACATTCCTCTAAGCACACTGAGCAAGGAGTCCACGTCTGGTTTCCCCCATCACCCATAGGGAGACTTCCCCAGGGTCATAATAATTTGCATACAAAGAGAGAAGCACTCTACCAGGAATGAACAACAGCTCAGTGGCTTGTTCTATGGCGATTTACCACCCGGAAGCAGTCTCTTTTAGACCAATGTGCTTTTCACAGAAGAAAACTTTCCTGAAGTATATCAGTCTGATCCCGCCAAGTAAGGTCAGTCCAGCCCCGATATACCAGGCAATTCTCCTCTGAACAAGGAACATGACAACCCCAGACGATCGTTTCGGCCTCCTATGGGCCTCGTCAGTGAGGTGCAGCCACATTCCTCTAAGCACACTGAGCAAGGAGTCCACGTCTGGTTTCCCCCATCACCCATAGGGAGACTTCCCCAGGGTCATAATAATTTGCATACAAAGAGAGAAGCTCTCTACCAGGAACGAACAACAGCTCAGTGGCTTGTTCTATGGCGATTTACCACCCGGAAGCAGCCTCTTTTAGACCAGTGTGCTTTTCACAGAAGAAAACTTTCCTGAAGTATATCAGTCTGATCCCGCCAAGTAAGGTCAGTCCAGCCCCGAAATACCAGGCAATTCTCCTCTGAACAAGGAACATGACAACCCCAGACAATCGTTTCGGCCTCCTATGGGCCTCGTCAGTGAGGTGCAGCCACATTCCTCTAAGCACACTGAGCAAGGAGTCCACGTCTGGTTTCCCCCATCACCCATAGGGAGACTTCCCCAGGGTCATAATAATTTGCATACAAAGAGAGAAGCACTCTACCAGGAACGAACAACAGCTCAGTGGCTTGTTCTATGGCGATTTACCACCCGGAAGCAGCCTCTTTTAGACCAGTGTGCTTTTCACAGAAGAAAACTTTCCTGAAGTATATCAGTCTGATCCCGCCAAGTAAGGTCAGTCAAGCCCCGAAATACCAGGCAATTCTCCTCTGAACAAGGAACATGACAACCCCAGACAATCGTTTCGGCCTCCTATGGGCCTCGTCAGTGAGGTGCAGCCACATTCCTCTAAGCACACTGAGCAAGGAGTCCACGTCTGGTTTCCCCCATCACCCATAGGGAGACTTCCCCAGGGTCATAATAATTTGCATACAAAGAGAGAAGCACTCTACCAGGAACGAACAACAGCTCAGTGGCTTGTTCTATGGCGATTTACCACCCGGAAGCAGCCTCTTTTAGACCAGTGTACTTTTCACAGAAGAAAACTTTCCTGAAGTATATCAGCCTGAACCCGCCAAGTAAGGTTAGTCCAGCCCCGAAATACCAGGCAATTCTCCTCTGAACAAGGAACATGACAACCCCAGACGGTCATTTCGGCCTCCTATGGGCCTCGTCAGTGAGGTGCAGCCACATTCCTCTAAGCACACTGAGCAAGGAGTCCATGTCTGGTTTCCCCCATCACCCATAGGGAGACTTCCCCAGGGTCATAATAATTTGCATACAAAGAGAGAAGCACTCTACCAGGAACGAACAACAGCTCAGTGGCTTGTTCTATGGCGATTTACCACCCGGAAGCAGCCTCTTTTAGACCAGTATGCTTTTCACAGAAGAAAACTTTCCTGAAGTATATCAGTCTGATCCCGCCAAGTAAGGTCAGTCCAGCCCCGAAATACCAGGCAATTCTCCTCTGAACAAGGAACATGACAACCCCAGACGATCGTTTCGGCCTCCTATGGGCCTCGTCAGTGAGGTGCAGCCACATTCCTCTAAGCACACTGAGCAAGGAGTCCACGTCTGGTTTCCCCCATCACCCATAGGGAGACTTCCCCAGGGTCATAATAATTTGCATACAAAGAGAGAAGCACTCTACCAGGAACGAACAACAGCTCAGTGGCTTGTTCTATGGCGATTTACCACCCGGAAGCAGCCTCTTTTAGACCAGTGTGCTTTTCACAGAAGAAAACTTTCCTGAAGTATATCAGTCTGATCCCGCCAAGTAAGGTCAGTCCAGCCCCGAAATACCAGGCAATTCTCCTCTGAACAAGGAACATGACAACCCCAGACGATCGTTTCGGCCTCCTATGGGCCTCATCAGTGAGGTGCAGCCACATTCCTCTAAGCACACTGAGCAAGGAGTCCACGTCTGGTTTCCCCCATGACCCATAGGGAGACTTCCCCAGGGTCATAATAATTTGCATACAAAGAGAGAAGCACTCTACCAGGAACGAACAACAGCTCAGTGGCTTGTTCTATGGCGATTTACCACCCGGAAGCAGCCTCTTTTAGACCAGTGTGCTTTTCACAGAAGAAAACTTTCCTGAAGTATATCAGTCTGATCCCGCCAAGTAAGGTCAGTCCAGCCCCGAAATACCAGGCAATTCTCCTCTGAACAAGGAACATGACAACCCCAGACAATCGTTTCGGCCTCCTATGGGCCTCGTCAGTGAGGTGCAGCCACATTCCTCTAAGCACACTGAGCAAGGAGTCCACGTCTGGTTTCCCCCATCACCCATAGGGAGACTTCCCCACGGTCATAATAATTTGCATACAAAGAGAGAAGCACTCTACCAGGAACGAACAACAGCTCAGTGGCTTGTTCTATGGCGATTTACCACCCGGAAGCAGCCTCTTTTAGACCAGTGTGCTTTTCACAGAAGAAAACTTTCCTGAAGTATATCAGTGTGATCCCGCCAAGTAAGGTCAGTCCAGCCCCGAAATACCAGGCAATTCTCCTCTGAACAAGGAACATGACAACCCCAGACGATCGTTTCGGCCTCCTATGGGCCTCGTCAGTGAGGTGCAGCCACATTCCTCTAAGCACACTGAGCAAGGAGTCCACGTCTGGTTTCCCCCATCACCCATAGGGAGACTTCCCCAGGGTCATAATAATTTGCATACAAAGAGAGAAGCACTCTACTAGGAACGAACAACAGCTCAGTGGCTTGTTCTATGGCGATTTACAACCCGGAAGCAGCCTCTTTTAGACCAGTGTGCTTTTCACAGAAGAAAACTTTCCTGAAGTATATCAGTCTGATCCCGCCAAGTAAGGTCAGTCCAGCCCCGAAATACCAGGCAATTCTCCTCTGAACAAGGAACATGACAACCCCAGACGATCGTTTCTGCCTCCTATGGGCCTCGTCAGTGAGGTGCAGCCACATTCCTCTAAGCACACTGAGCAAGGAGTCCACGTCTGGTTTCCCCCATCACCCATAGGGAGACTTCCCCAGGGTCATAATAATTTGCATACAAAGAGAGAAGCACTCTACCAGGAACGAACAACAGCTCAGTGGCTTGTTCTATGGCGATTTACCACCCGGAAGCAGCCTCTTTTAGACCAGTGTACTTTTCACAGAAGAAAACTTTCCTGAAGTATATCAGTCTGAACCCGCCAAGTAAGGTCAGTCCAGCCCCGAAATACCAGGCAATTCTCCTCTGAACAAGGAACATGACAACCCCAGACGATCGTTTCGGCCTCCTATGGGCCTCGTCAGTGAGGTGCAGCCACATTCCTCTAAGCACACTGAGCAAGGAGTCCACGTCTGGTTTCCCCCATCACCCATAGGGAGACTTCCCCTGGGTCATAATAATTTGCATACAAAGAGAGAAGCACTCTACCAGGAACGAACAACAGCTCAGTGGCTTGTTCTATGGCGATTTACCACCCGGAAGCAGCCTCTTTTAGACCAGTGTGCTTTTCACAGAAGAAAACTTTCCTGAAGTATATCAGTCTGATCCCGCCAAGTAAGGTCAGTCCAGCCCTGAAATACCAGGCAATTCTCCTCTGAACAAGGAACATGACAACCCCAGATGATCGTTTTGGCCTCCTATGGGCCTCGTCAGTGAGGTGCAGCCACATTCCTCTAAGCACACTGAGCAAGGAGTCCACATCTGGTTTCCCCCATCACCCATAGGGAGACTTCTCCAGGATCATAATAATTTGCATACAAAGAGAGAAGCACTCTACCAGGAACGAACAACAGCTCAGTGGCTTGTTCTATGGCGATTTACCACCCGGAAGCAGCCTCTTTTAGACCAGTGTGCTTTTCACAGAAGAAAACTTTCCTGCAGTATATCAGTCTGATCCCGCCAAGTAAGGTCAGTCCAGCCCCGAAATACCAGGCAATTCTCCTCTGAACAAGGAACATGACAACCCCAGACGATCGTTTCGGCCTCCTATGGGCCTCGTCAGTGAGGTGCAGCCACATTCCTCTAAGCACACTGAGCAAGGAGTCCACGTCTGGTTTCCCCCATGACCCATAGGGAGACTTCCCCAGGGTCATAATAATTTGCATACAAAGAGAGAAGCACTCTACCAGGAACGAACAACAGCTCAGTGGCTTGTTCTATGGCGATTTACCACCCGGAAGCAGCCTCTTTTAGACCAGTGTGCTTTTCACAGAAGAAAACTTTCCTGAAGTATATCAGTCTGATCCCACCAAGTAAGGTCAGTCAGTCCTTGTTCAGAGGAGAATTGCCTGGTATTTCGGGGCTGGACTGACCTTACTTGGCGGGATCAGACTGATATACTTCAGGAAAGTTTTCTTCTGTGAAAAGCACACTGGTCTAAAAGAGGCTGCTTCCGGGTGGTAAATCGCCATAGAACAAGCCACTGAGCTGTTGTTCGTTCCTGGTAGAGAGCTTCTCTCTTTGAATGCAAATTATTATGACCCTGGGGAAGTCTCCCTATGGGTGATGGGGGAAACCAGATTTGGACTCCTTGCCCAGTGTGCTTAGAGGAATGTGGCTGCACCTCACTGACGAGGCCCATAGGAGGCTGAAACGATCGTCTGGGGTTGTCATGTTCCTTGTTCAGAGGAGAATTGCCTGGTATTTCGGGGCTGGACTGACCTTACTTGGCGAGATCAGACTGATATACTTCAGGAAAGTTTTCTTCTGTGAAAAGCACACTGGTCTAAAAGAGACTGCTTCCGGGTGGTAAATCGCCATAGAACAAGCCACTGAGCTGTTATTCGTTCCTGGTAGAGAGCTTCTCTCTTTGTATGCAAATTATTATGACCCTGGGGAAGTCTCCCTATGGGTGATGGGGGAAACCAGACGTGGACTCCTTGCCCAGTGTGCTTAGAGGAATGTGGCTGCACCTCACTGACGAGGCCCATAGGAGGCTGAAATGATCGTCTGGGGTTGTCATGTTCCTTGTTCAGAGGAGAATTGCCTGGTATTTCGGGGCTGGACTGACCTTACTTGGCGGGATCAGACTGATATACTTCAGGAAAGTTTTCTTCTGTGAAAAGCACACTGGTCTAAAAGAGGCTGCTTCCGGGTGGTAAATCGCCATAGAACAAGCCACTGAGCTGTTGTTCGTTCCTGGTAGAGAGCTTCTCTCTTTGTATACACATATGTATATATTTATACATACATATACATATTTATTTATGTGTATATATGTTTGTAAATACATATATATATACATATAAATGCATAAATACATATACACACGTGTAAACACACATATGTATATATTTATACATACATATACATATTTATTTATGTGTTTATATGTGTATATATGTTTGTAAATACATATATATATATACATATAAATGCATAAATACATATACACACGTGTAAACACACATATGTATATATTTATACATACATATACATATTTAGACATGTGTTATGTATGGATCTCTATGTTAAAGCCCTCTGCAGACCTCATATCTTTGAGCCTTATAACTTTATATTGCATTTTTAAAATAATTTTATTAGATAGTGTTATTATGAGTGTAACTGTACTTGTAAATGTAATTTTAATGTGTTAGTTGCAACTGTTTAGTCAAGTGTAACAGTTAACAGATATCGCACTATGCGTCAAATTCAATTGTGCACAAGCAAACGCATTTACTTTGAACTTGCAATACGCACGCTACTTCCGACACATAAACCCCTTTTCGCTCACTCACAACAGTGAGCGTGCCACTCGTAATCTAGCACTAAAGGATGAGACAAAAATAGGGTACACTGTCCAGTTAAAGGGACATGAAACCCAAAATTTTTCTTTCATGATTTAGGTAGAACACACAATTTTAAACAACTTTCCAATTTATTTATATTATATAATTTGCTTCCTTCTCTTGTTATCCTTTGCTGAAAGGTTTATCTAGGAAACCTCAGGAGGAGTAAAGAACCTAGATTCTAGCTGCTGATTGGTGGCTGCATATATGTACCTATTGTCATTGTGTTCAGTTAGTAACCAGTAGCATTTTGCTGCTCCTTCAGTAAAGCATAACAAGAGAATGAAGCAAGTTTGATAATAGAAGTAAACTGGAAAGTTGTTTAAAATTATATGTTCTACCTAAATCATGAAAGAAAATATTGGGGTTTATTGTCCCTTTAAGTACTTTTTTTTTATTTTATTTTTTTTGTATGAGTTCTTGCTTCAATTTGTCTAATTGCTGTTGGCATTGTTTATATAAATTATTGCTTTTGTTGTTGTTGTTCTAGTATTTTATTTCTAGTAATTTCCCTTTTTTATTTAATTGTTCCTCTTACCTGGATAGTTCATCCTGGTCTGATTTAATTAAAATGTGCCTTAACGTAAGAGAACATGTTGTTAAATCCTTTCCTCATTGTTCAGTATGTTCCTATCTTATAAGTTCAAAAGCTTTGAACTATTCTTGAAACATAGTGTAGTGTTTTTAATAACAGTGATCCTATCTTACTGCTGTTTGCTATATCACATTTTCAATAAAAGTTACGTTTTGTTTGCAGTTCGTACTTTCTTATTTATATTAACATTTCCTAGAAATGTTAATCTGTGAATTAATATTTGCAAGCTGCACAGCTCAGGGCTTACCTACAGTACATAATAAAATTAAGGTAATCCAGAGACCATTCAATCTTGATATTTATCATACCCACAACTATTGCTTCTATTTAGTACATTATAATATACAATGTTTAATTATATGTAGTAAAAAAAAGCTTTTCTAATTATTGTATCCCCCTTTCTTTTAGCAATGTGTGTGTGTGTGGGGGGGGGGGGATCACAATCTTGCCAATATTGTCAGTAGGTTATAGATTTAGAAACCAGCTGGTCAAAATTATCAATATTCTTTTCAAGTGATTACAATCTTAAATTTCTTCTTCCTTTAAAACCTTTAAAACTATTTTAGCTGAAATTAACATGAAATAGGGATTTGTGCTGTTAATATTGGTATATTAGAACAAACCAACAAACCGTGTCACATTAACAATATTGATTATTACATTTCAGAAGTGTTTAGCGGTTAAAGGGATATAAAAAACAAATTGTTTCTTTCATGAGTTAAATAGTGCATGTTATTTTAAACAATTTTCTATTATAATTCTATTATCAATGTTTCTTCTTTCTCTTGGTATCTTTTGTTGAAATTTTTCTGAGTGAGTCCTGTATTTGGAAAGTCTATCCTGAATTTGGGAAGTCTGCCCCTACTATTTGGGACATTAAATGTTACTTTGGTGTCCAAAATTTGTCCTGTAATAAATTCTCAAGATTATCTAGGGGTTGCTGATCTCTCTCTCTCTCTCTCTCTCTCTCTCTCTCTCTCTCTCTTCTCTCTCTCTCTCTCTTCTCTCTCTCTCTCTCTCTCTCTCTCTCTTCTCTCTCTCTCTCTCTCTCCTCTCTCTTTTCTCTCTCTCTCTCTCTCTCTCTCTCTCTCTCTAATAACGCTTTTAAGAGTTTTCTAACAAATAGATGAATATCTTTCATTACATAATTCAAGTTTATTTAACATATTGGTTGGACAGAAGCTGTATAGTACATTAATGTGATATTTTGATAGATTATACTGTGTAAGATTTATTACCCTTAAGGTTCCATCCTGATCTTGGAGAATGGACTGGGTTGCCATTTTTTGTGTGGTTTTTGTATTGGTGTCTAAGTTTTGTGTTTGTTCTGGTTGTTATATTAGACCAAGATTACAAGTTGTGTGGTATAGCCCTTGCATACATACCACGCAAAATGGGACCATACCGCTATTTCCATACCGCCGGCATTACAAGTCACCATAAAACTTTCTTTTGTTGTGCGGTATGGGGCGGTAAGTCACATACCGCATAAAATCCAAGTTCCGACGTTTTAGGGGTTAATAGGTAGTTTATTGGTGTTAGTGTACTTTGTAACATATTTTTTATGGGTTTTGTGAAACTTTTTTGTTTTGCAAAATCCATAACTACAGGTCTTAGAATGCGCAATGGATTGTTGCGGTATAGGCCATAACGATCACGGTAAAGCCATTCCACGCGATTTGTAATACCGAGTATCTGACCATTTCGCACTCAAAGGCCATTTTTTTAGCGGTAAAGTCGTACCGCACAACTTGTAATCTTGGTCTTAGTTTGTAATTCATGGGTTCACATAAATTGTCATGGTGCTGAGAAAAAAAAATATTGTTTGTGTTTCCAGATGGAATTTTTGAAATCTGAGATGTTTTAAATTGTCTGTTAATTGACTAGATGTTGATGTATCTGTCACTGTCTGATTGTTTATTGTTTTGTTGTAAGATATATTTTTGGAAATGCCTTAATTAGCTACTTTGCCATTTATTAACGTTGTTATATGTGCTTCTAGATTGTAAGTTCCCACGGGAATAGGGCCCTTGATTCCTCCTGTATGTGTTTGTAAATTCTGTCCTGTCTCTTAGAAGTTTTATATTGTTGTTTTATTTAAATGAACTGTACCAATGGACAGTGCTGCGGAATATGGTGGCGCTTCATAAATAAAGTATAATAATGTAATATAAATATAATATAATCATTTAAATATTTGCAGTAGCCTTTCTTTCTGGGGTTTGCTGCATCTTATTTTTTGGGGCACTTTCGGAGCTGATTGTGGCCCCCCTGATATGTCCTTCTTTGTTAGTATTAGAGCCAGTCCATTCTGACAGATCATGACAGGATGTGAGCTGGATTAGCTTTCTTGCTCCAGGGTTAAAGTGATGGTAATTTTTCCCCTTAATGTTAGTGATATTTTAGATGGAGTTCCTTTATCAGTTGTAATGAAGACGCGCTGCTTCCCACTTTAAAAGTCAATTTTTCTGTGAACTAACAGTTTGAATTGTTGTCCAATCAGCGCTCTAGCTACAACAAAAGGCACCCAAAGGGGAGAGTGCTGATTGGAGAACAGTTCAAACCTTTAGCTTACAGAAAAATGTACTTTTGAAGTGGGTGACGGAGCACAGGGAATTTGAATTTCATATCTAAATTAAAAAGAGTTAAAGCGCAACTTCATCAAAACTGATGAATTAAACTCCATCTAAAAATAGCACTAACATTACAGATCTGATTTTATGAAGGGGAGACTTTACCATCACTTTAATGGGACTGACAAAAGGGTGTTTAAAACCAACAAGAATAAGGGGAGTTGTGTCTGAGGAGAGGTTAATGCTATACAGATACACAAAGTGATACACAGGAAAATAGGGGCCCCAGTGATCAAAACTTCCCCGCAATTGATGTGAAAAACCAT